>NC_056737.1:1185567721-1185815221 GCF_019279795.1 Protopterus annectens
CATAAAAGATGGTGTAAGAGCAGAGTGCTGGTACTGATTTATAAAACCACAAAGGTAGCCCTGCTTCATAAATACATGCTGATGTCTCAGCTTGAAGTGGAGAAAAAGGTCATTGTGTGCTACCACCCCTAGCAAGCTGCAGTTTTTTTTTATTTTTTTATTTCTTCATCTTTGAGAAGAGCTTGCTTTTTATTTCTTTTTATGCTCATCATCTTTGGGGGACACCAGTTTGGGGAGCTCTTTTTGGTACCAAATTATCTAGCTACAGTTCTGCAAAGAAGTTGAAGATGAGGAAAGAGTTCTTATGAGCATTTCTAAACATAGAGAAAGCATTTGACAAGTTCCAAGAAAGCTGATCTGGGCAGTCCTGCAATTGTCAAAGTCCGGAAACATTAATGTGGGCTATGTATAAGGTCCAAAGATTTCAAAGAACAATGTTCAGACTTGCAAAGTGGAATTAAAGTTTGAGTGGGTGTGCATCAGGACTCGTATTTTAGTCCACTGCTGTTCATACTGCTGATAGACTACCTCAACAAGGATGGAGAGGAAAAATTAAAAAGCTGCTGTATGCAGACAATTTAGCATTACAAGCAGACTCTAAACAGAAACTTTAGCAAATTATAGGAGAATGGAATGCAAAACTGAAGTGATAAGCAATGAAACTGAGTAGAGACAAGACAGTTGTCATGTCAGCATGACAGGGGAAAGCAGAAGAAGCTGAAAGCTGAAATAAAAGGGAAAAGAGTGGAGCTGAGTAATAGCAGCTGCAAGTATTTGGAAGATGTGGTTGAAGAAAAGTACGTCTGAATCAGGCAATCGAAGCTAAAATCAGTGGTACAGCAGACAAGTGGGACGACATTTAGACACAGGGCATGACAGAAGAATTTCAATGAAGGGATACAAAACAGTGATGTGACCAGTGTTGCTGTATGACACACAATCCTGGGCAGTGAAGACACAGCAAGTCAGAAAGCTCAAGGTGACAGAAACAAATTGCCAGATACACTGTGTGGGAGAGATGAAGAAATGAGGACATAAGGCTGGAAACTGAAGTAATCCCAATTATAGAGAAGGTCAAGGGGAACAGATTTATGTGCTTGGGTCACATATGCAAGAACGTGTAAGGGGATTTGTTAACTAGATTTGGGAGAGACAGGAAAAAGGCAAGAGGTCTGAAGATACCCAGCAAAGAGACGGATGGAGTATATGAGAAAAGACCTGCAAAACTCGAGCATGACTACCCAAAAAGGTAGGAGAGAGGCTCTGCATTGAGAAAGGGAGGTGGTGAGAATTGATATAATACCTGAACCCCATCTAAAATGAGAAATGTGGGACTGATTATGATGATGATATAAGACTGCTAGGTTACAAATTTGTTCCCCTCACCCATTTTGCATGCCACCATCTGATCATCAGGTGCCAAGCTGAAGCATTTTCCTTGGTGTCCCCAGTACTACCCCTCAGCCTTGGGACCACACAAATGGTAGGTTGGGCAGAGTCAGTGGAGCACAGCACCTTGCTGCATCATAAATGTTCGGCTTGCATGCCGGGGAGTACTTTTTGTGTGTTGTGTCCTAACAGGGCAGAAATGATGGCATCATGCATCTTACTGCATGCAGTGTCAGCTTGCTCAGGTCACCCTCAGATGCCATAGTTTCACTACCAATCTGACCACAATTATAGCACATCCCAATGACTGGGGATATGTCTTCATTTCAGGCAGAAATACCTCCATCCTGAAGCAGATGACCCAGCAAAGCTGGTCTTTCCCAGCACTCCCTTGCTGACTCCTCCAGCACCTCAGCTGCTTCTCGATTTCGGGTGGTCTGGGTCATAGGAAGGACTCCGTTTGTCTATGGCATAGCTCCAGTCTAGGTGATCGATTTGTGATTTTATAACTGGGTTTTCCCATCAGTACTCTTACTAAATGACAGTGTGTGTGGGAGTATACATACCTCTCAACTGCACAGATTTTTAGCAGAATGTTTTCCCTTAAATATTTGGCCTGTTCCTCATAAAATCTGTGTTTTTCTGACAAATCATGGAGAATTGAAGTCATTAAATAATGACCAAATAATGATATATATTTGAGTTTCAGACTTCATATCCTTCAGAAAATGCATACCAACACAAATCCTGTTATTCTAGCAGCTTTCTAAATTTATAAGTGCAATATTTAACATCTGTTCCTATTTTATAGCCTTTGCCCCACCCCCATTAGGCTTTGCCCAAATTTCTTACATTAAGAGGTTGAGGATTATGGTATACAAGCTTACAGTATTTATCAATACTGCACACTTAAAAATTCATCAGAATTTAAATGGAAAAGAAAGCATACGTGTTTACCATAAAACTGAACTTTGGACTGTGGACACTGAAGTTCTGGAATTATGAAGATGTTCAAGTTAACTTTGCACAGCAACACACACACACAGTGAAATATCTGTACTGATATCCAGCTTAGGAAAATACTAGCACATTCAAGGCAGTAATTGTTTCACATTATAACCAGTTTATGAATGCAAAGAGTATAAAGAGGAGTCACTTCCTTCAACATCTGTTTAAAATTAAACCAACTGGGTATCTTTTTAATGTAACTAGTGTGTTACTGTGAAGCAAGAGTTCATAAGAGCCGGAGTATCCCCACGTCACCCATCACATGTCAGTGTACGACACAAGCACTGGGTAGTAACTCTGGTTTCATGCATGGAACAAATATCTGGACATCTCATGTCTGAAACGTATTTAAGTACAAAACTCAAATTACAGCTGTGAAGGATATGAAGTCTGAAACTCAAATATATATCATTATGATTTGTCAGATTTATTTTTATATCTACTTTCATTGTCTTTACCAGATAAGTCCCAATCAGCTGTCAGCATGGAAAATCGGGAATAAGTTATTTTTATGAGATCTCAGAGGAATAATTTCCACAGTTTATAATGAACAAACTTTATATAATTAATTACATCTTCCATTACATGTATCATTGTTTGTAATCAACAGTCAAAATGCAAAAAAAAAATTTAAACAGCTTTGTAAAACAATTCTGTTTTGCATTTTAGAAAATGTGTTTCTTCTTTCAAAACAACACTTATGTAGTCTGCCCACAGTGAAACTGGATGATTCACAGAAACATCATAGCAGCTGTGAATAAAACATCAGACATATTTGTAGATGAAAGGAACTATTGTCTCCATACTGCTTCTTCTTTTCTTTTTTCTAAACCCACACACGCACGCACACGCGTGCACACACACACGCACACACACACACACACACACACACACACACACACACACACACACACACACACACACACGCACACAACACACACACACACACACACACACACACACACACACACACACACACACACACACACACACACTTCAACACACCCACAATCACTCCCACACACATCCATAAACAGACACATTTCCACATGATACCCATACACGCGCCCAATCCCCCACACACATTCACTTCCACAAACATACCATTCCACACATATCACTTCCACATGCACACACACACACACACACACACACACACACACACACACACACACACACACACACACACACACACACACACACACACACACACACACACACACACACACACACACTGCCACACACACACACTCCTACACACTCACCCATACACACAACCACACACATACACACACAGCCACACACCTACCCACACACCCACACAACCAATCCCACACACACGAACCCACAACCACTGCCACACATACCCATATCCACTCCCTTACACAAACAGCCATACACACCCTATCACACACACTCACTCCTGCACACACACACACACACACACACACACACACACACACATGCACACACAATGAAAATCTCTAGCAATGATGCTTTTTCACCAGTTTCTGCAAATACAGTAAATTGCATGATACTGCTCCTGGTAAGGCAGATCAGTGACTGTTTGTGATTAAAAAAAAATATCCACTGTAAGCTTGTCCTCCACAAATAAACACTTGTCCAATACCTAGCAATTATAGCTAATGTGACACCTGGGTAAACCTCAGGTATTTGATTGTGGTAAAATATAACAGGCAGACTAATGTCTTTCAAGGTTCTTTTATACAAACTCACAGTAGCAGTAACAAAGCATTCCAATTATTTCTCATAACCGGTAGCTACATTAAGACATGCCAACTTGCTAGACATAAATGCAATTCTAGAATAATGAAAATTAAATTTGAAAAAATGACAGCAATGTCATTAATCTTCATTTAGAAGTAGCCTACAGTTCCCAGCAATTATAGCTATTTGTTGACTGTGCACCCTGCAGCTGTCTGATTGTAACAATATGAAATATAAATACTGACCACAGTAATGTATCTCAAATCAGATTCCCATAAATGGCAGCCATCTAAAGGAAAGTAGGTTTACTATCAAAATGATGAATGAAGGTTTGGCAAATACGGGAATGCCAAAAGTCAGTTGGCTGATTCCCCTATTGATAAATTTATTTATTTGTTTAATTTTATTTATTTATTTAACATTTGTAAACTGGGAAACTCTGACTTGGAACAAGGCAAATTTTCAGAGGAGGCCCAGGGAGAAATGGTCCAGGTGCATGTCTTTGTAATGTGGGAGGAAACAGGAGCACTCAGAGGAAGCCTACAGAAACCTAGGGAGGACATGCAGACTCCACACAGAAGGCACCCCAGAAGTGAACTGGAGAACCTCTTGCTGTGAGGCGACATTACCACTGCACCACTGCGTCATCGAATTTCAATTCTGTGAGTGTCTTTTGCAGTGAATGCCACTGTGCATTCGCTTATATGTTGTCGATATTACAAACAGAGATTGTGGTACAGTGTGGATTGGGATGTTTATCCTTTTCCTCACTGTAGTGCGATCTTGTGCATTCGCTTATATGTTGTCGATATTACAAATAGAGATCGTGGTACAGTGTGGATTGGGATATTTATCCTTTTCCTCACTGTAGTGCAATCTTGTAGTTGGAGGGGAGTGCAGGGGAGTTTGCCCCTCTGCAAAAATGTGCACTCCAGTGTTGTGATGTGGTACATTAAAACTTGAAGATGTAGGCCACAAGTTGAAATGGAGTTCACTAGCAGTGTCTTATCACTGTCATTTTGTTCATAGGTTCATAGGTAGGTACTAGGCTATCTGTCCGAGGGCATTTATAAGCCTAGTCAGAGTATGTCGGCTTTTGCCACACCATTGATTAATTAACTGATCCTCTGTCAAGCAGAGCCAATGAAGTGATCCCAGGGGTGTATTTTCTGTTACCCATCCACTCATCAAGGTTTCTCTTGAAGAGTGTTAGTGAGGTTCTGCCTAATGTAGTTTGGAATTTTGTTCCAAAGCATGGGGAGTTTCTATGACAGGAATCTATCCCTCCAGAATGTTCTATTTATTGTTGTGGTGAGATTTAGCTCACTAGAGCTCGTAGCTCCCAGAGACTTGGATTTCTTTAGGTGGAGCATGTCCATCAATTCTGAGTTGGACATGGCTTTGTAAGTCAGGCAGAGATCACCTCTGAGTTAGCAATATGCCACTGAGTACAACTGGAGTTTTTTCAGTCAGGCTGCATAGGACATATGTTTGAGGCCAGTAATCCTCTTGGTGAGGTACTTTTGTGGTCTCTCCAGCTGTTGGAAGTGTCTTGTGAGGTACATCTCAAATGGGGCATTGTACTCTATGATGGGTCAGAGGAGTGATGAGTAGAGGGGCACTATAACGTCTTTATTTCTAGATGTGAACTCTTTAGTAATTAGATGAGCCACATAGAAGGATTGTCAAAGGAGAGATTGCTATCTACTTGGGTCCCCAGATTTCTTATTACCTCTTCTGTATTAAGGGGTCACCTATGTGGTAATTCGTGGGTGTTATATTTTTCCCAAACGAGATGACTATGCATTTTTTGACATTTAGCTTGAGGCCATGACTTTGACACCAGGTGTCCGTCTCAGTAAGGCCCTTTTGAAGGATGTCCATGTCAGCCAGAGAGTCATTTATGGCTCCTAGTTTGCAGTCATCAGTGAACTTGGTTAGCCATAGTCCTCCTGTGTTTGCCTGTACTTCTGAAAAGTATATGCCGTACAGTAGGGGTCCCAGGGCTGAGCCTTGCGGGACACCACTTGTGGCTGGTTTAGAGTCGGACCTGGAGCGCGCTATTCTTACTGTGTGAGTTCTGTCTGTAAGCCAGTTGGCAACCCATCTTGTGACATAGGGGTTTATTTTCAGGCTGGTGAGTTTTTCTGTAATACCCAAGTGGGGAATGGTGTTGAAAGCCTTGGTGAGGTCAAGGTAGGCTGTGTGAACAACCTTTCCCTCGTCTATGGCCTTGGTGACTGTCTTGAAGAAGTCAATCAGGTTTAGTAGGCATGATCTGCCCTTAACAAAGCCAAACTGGGTAGGGTCAAGTGTTTGGAGGTTCCCAATGTCTTTCTTAATGAGTTCCATGACTATGTGCTCCATAACCTTGCAGACCAGGCTAGTCAGGCTTATGGGGCAATAGTTACCAGGGTCAGTTGTGGCCCCTCCTTTGTGTAGTGGAATAACCGTTGCTGTGCTCCATTCTATGGGCATGTAGCCTGTGGAGAGGCTGAGGTTGAACAGCATGTTTAGGTGGGGGGTTAGTTTGTTCTGTAGTTCGGGCAAGACGCAGCCTGGGACACCATCTGGCCCCATTGACACTGTTTTTTTGGCTTTTGAAAGGGCTATTTTCACCACTGCATCTGTGATTTCTGGGACACTACAGTTTTCCAGTATTGTTGTGGTCCCTTTTGGGGGTGATAGTGGGGTGAAGTTTGCACTGAATCTATCTGGCAGGATGTTGGCAATATCAGTAGGTTCAGTATATTTCGTGCTATTTTGCACTAGTTCAGTGCATATCTGCAAGTTGCCACTTAGATTCTTAACATAGCTAAAGAAGGCATTGTGGTTATCTTTTGAATCCTTGGCTATTTTTCTTTCGAAGTTAGCCTTGGATGATTTTATGAGGGACCTTAGTTTCTAACTGATGATGATCAAGGATGTCTTTCTTTCTTGGGATTTGCTTTTTTTCTGAACTATTTCCTCCTTCTATTGTATAGCCTGTTTATGGCAGGGGTCCAGCAGACTGGTTTCCTTCTCTTAGAGGAGTGAGTCTTGGTTTTGCTAGGGATGGCATGATCCATGCATCCTTGTAGGTGCTCATAGAGTGCATTTGTAAAGGTTTCTGCATCTTGAGCAGTGTTATCCTTTAGCGTGGCGGCTGTGAACCTTACCGGTTCTGTCTTAAGTAAGTTGAAGTTTGCTTTAGAAAAGTTTTTTACTGTGGTTTCCATAGTTGGGGGTGGTGGTGGGGTCTGGACATCCAGAGTGATTAGTTTATGGTCTGATCTAACCAGTGACGGGTTGACCTCCAGTGTGGAACATCTGTCGCCCATGTTTGTGATGACCAGGTCCAATATGTTTTCACCTCTGGTAGGGGAGTTTACCAGCTGATCCAGGGTGTTTGAGTTGATGAATTCCAGGAAGCGCTGGGCCTGGGAGTTTGTGCTCGAGTAGTTTTCCCAGTTAATGGTAGGGTAATTGAAATCACCCAATATCAGGGTGTTCGGTAGGACCTTCATGTTTTCCAGTGTCTCCAGAAAGGTGGAGTGGTGGTCCTGGGTCATGGGGGGTGATATGTAGCAGGCCACAATTTGCATTGCAGATTTGTCTGATGTTAGTTGCACATGGATGATCTCAGAGGTATCATGCTGCGCCACTAACCTGGAGGTGTAGGTATCCTTGATGAATATGGATACACCCCTTTCTTTTGTATTTTGGTCCATGTTCTGTGGCCGAAACGTGTGGTATAAGTTGTAGCCCGGTAGTGCTGGGGTGCTCTCTGGAGCCTTGAATCAGGTTTCAGTTACTGCACAGATGTCAACGTTCTCCATACTGAGGAGTGCTTTGAGCGTGTGCATTTTGAGATTTAAACTCCTGACGTTGAGTAGCATAACCCTCAGTTTTTTGTTATTTGTGCTGTTTATGGAGGTGGGTTTGACTTTTGAGCCTTGCCTAAAAAAGGCATTACGGGAGCAGCAAGGGCCTTGGCCAGTATTCGAAAGCCTAGGGGTGAGAGGTGCAAGCCGTCTCTAGCGAAGCAACGCAGCTTGTCGAGCATGTCATCCCAGGCTGACAGGCACTGGATCCCCTTTGAATGACACCAGAAGCTTAGCCAGTTGCTGAAATTGATATTTTTTTCTTTATACTGAGGTATCATTCTTGGTGAGGGCAGGATTCTACTCAGGGTCAGGGTCATACCAGCCTGGGCTACATGATCAGAGAGTTCTTCCATGTCTCTTTTCATGTAGTCCAGGGAGGTATGTCTCAGGTCATTCACACCAACATGAACAATGACAGAGTCATATTTGTTCTTGTTCTGGAGTGACCCGAGTGCTTTTGTTATGTGCGGATTCTGGCTCCTGACAGGCAGCTGACAGTAACCTTCTGCTTGTCCAGCCTAGTGAGTGGGACGTCAATGTGCCTGACTATAGAGTCACCTATTACTAGTGTATTAGGTATGTTATTTCGCCTTAAGAGCTGTGATTGTGTGGCACACTGATTTTGTGTTTTATGTGTTGTCTGGTTTGTGACGGGAAGTGCAGGTTGTTTGGGTGTCTGCTTTGGAGGTCTCTGATGCTTTTGCAGATTTTTATTTAGAGCCTCTGTGTATGATTTTGTGTATTTATGTGTATTTTTTGCTAGTGCTGGTTTAGTAGGTCTATGTGTGGCTGGAGGTCTGGTGCAAGTGTTAACCTTCTCCTCTTGACTATCTGGTCCAGTCTTGGGTTGAGAGAGCTTACCCTCCAGTTTGGCTGTATAATTGCATCTCTCGCATATGTTAGTGTTTTGTGGTAGGAGGAGATGGTTGTCTTTGTACATGAGGCAGTTGTAACATTGCCTCAGGATACCCAGATTCACCAGCTGGACTGGAGAGTACACCTGAAATTGCCCTTTGGTCATGCCTGAATAGTAGGGTGAGCTCCTTAGTCACTTGATTGGTGAGGGGTGAATTTAAAGCCTTGACCTGCTGGGCAATCAAATGTCAGGATATATTAGTGCTTGCTATTAGGTCTGAGCAAGTGCTGGGCTGTAGGATGCTTTCTGAGTGCTTAGGTTGAGAGTTAGACTAGTTTCAAGGGAAAAACTGAAGAGGAGACTTAGTGGAGCCAGGAATAATTTAATCCTAGCTAACTGGTGTTGCCCAGCCCGCAAAACCGTGCAAATGCGGTTTTTATAGCAGGGAAATGAAACAGATAGAAATTAGCCCAAAATGGCCAATAAAATACTAACTTCTGGGCTGGAACCACTCCTCCAGGGACAAATAGGCTGCTCAAGGGTCCCCTCTCTCACAGGTGAACAGAGAAACTTCCTTCTATCCAAGTAAGGTATGGGCAACTCAGAAACTTGTAACACAGCTCTGAATTCAGCACTAGCCTGAAAACTGGACTATACTAGCTTAGAAAGGTGAGAAACAAGGAATTATTTTTTTTTTTTTTTTTTAAAAGATAAGGCAAAAACAGTAAAAAATACACTTAAAACAACTTTAAACGACTACAAACGATCAGAAAAGGCTATTGCACTTTAGTGTGTAGCCTGCAATAGTTAAACAAATTATTTAAACAAAAACGACTTTTTAAAAGTGCAGGCAGTCAAATAAGTGCCATATGTGAAAAAAAAGCTTTTAAATCACAATAAATGCTGGAAAATTGGCATTTAGGCAGAAAACAGTTAAGTACAGCAAGAAGGTACAGAAAACTGATACTTAATCACTCCAAAGTCTCTCTTCTAAGCTAGAAGGCTTGTATTTGTGATGGAAGGGGACTGTTTACACAAAGATGTGGACAGTGATGGAATGCAAGTATGTTGACAATACCAAATTCACATTCAGAGGTACCACTTTTGACATGCTGACTTCATTAATATGCAATACTTTGCACATGAGTTGATAATATCAATGGATCACATTATTAATTTTGACCTATTGAGGAAATGTAGCAGTAATCAGGGTAATGTAGCAGTAATAAAAATGCAATAAAAACAACTCAACCACTACTTGTATGGGCTCTGGATAGATATTTTATTAATGATTAAAGCTGAGTTACTAATGTGATATTTATCTAAGCTACCTAAGCATACATGTAATATTAAGGGACTCATCACTTTAGTAACTCAGCTTTAATAGGTTCATAGGTTCATAGGTTGGTACTGGGCTATCTGTCCAAAGGCATATATTAGCCCAGCCATGTTGTGGAGTATTCACCACCCCTTTAGTAGTTCCCTAGTCCTTTGTACTAGCAGCTAGTACCCTTGGCCCCTATCTAGTAGTGCTGTTGGTGTGATCCCCGGTGTGAACTTTCTGTTACCCATCCACTCATCTTGAAGAGTGATAGTGAGGGGCTCTGTCTTATATAGATCAGGACCCTGTTCCATACTAAGGGAAGTCTCTGCGAAGGGAATCTATCCCTCCAGCATGTTCTATTCATTGTTGTGTTGAGGTTTATATCCCTAGAGCATGTAGCTTGAGTAGATTTGGTTTTGCTAAGATGGAGCATGTTCAACAATTCTGGGTTGGACATGGCTCTGTACGTTAGACAGAGATCACTTCTGAGAAAGTGGTATGCAACAAAGAACAGTCTTAGCTTTTTCAATCGTGCTGCATAGGGCAACTGTTTGAGGCCAGTAATCCTCATGGTTAGGTACGTCTGTGGTCTCTCCAGCTGCTGGAGATGTCTAGCCAGGTACATTCCAGTTGGTGCATTGTACTCAATAATCGGTCTGATGAGGGAAGAGTAGAGGGGCGCCATTACATCCTTAGATCTTGATGCAAACCCTTTTGTGATCAGATGGGTCACATAGAAGGATTTTCTAACCACTTTGGCAACATGGTTATCAAAGGAAAGCTGACTATCTACTTGGGTCCCTAGATCCCTTATTTCTTCTTCAGATTTCAGGGGATTACCTCCTATGTTTTAGTTTGCAGGTACTTTGTTTTTTCCAAAGGGGATTACTACACATTTTTTTGCATTTAGCTTGAGACCATGGCTTTGACACCATGCATCAGTCTCATTTAGGCCCTTCTGGAGGATCTCCATGTTGGCCGGAGACTCTATTATAGCACCCAGTTTGCAGTCGTCAGCAAACTTAGTCAGCCACATCCCATCTGTGCTTGCCTGTACTTCTAAGAAGTATATGCCGAACAGGAGGGGCCCAAGGACAGAGCCCTGAAGCACACCACTCGTTACTGGTCTGGATTCGGACCTAGATCCCGCTACTCTTACTTCAAGAGCCAGTTTGCGATCCATCTTGTGATGTAAGGGTTTATGCTCAGGCTGGTGAGCTTATCAATAATACCTGAATGGGGAATGGTGTCAAATGCTTTAGCAAGGTCAAGGTAAGCCATGTGTACCTCCTTAACCTTATCTATAGCCTGAGAAACTGTCTCAAAGAAATCCACCAGGTTCAGAAGGCATGATCTGCCCTTGACGAAGCCGAACTGTGTGGGGTCCAGTGACTGGAGGTTTCCAATCTCTCCATTTATGAGTTCCATAATGATTCGCTCCATAGCCTTACAGATCAGACTGGTCAGGCTTATTGGTCGGTAGTTCCCATGGTCAGTTGTGGCCCCACCCTTGTGTAGCTGGACCACCATTGCCCTGTGCCATTCTATGGGCACATATCCTGTGGAGAGGCTGAGACTGAACAGGGTATTAAGATGGTGGGTTAATCATTAACAAAATATCTTTGAAACATCCAGAATCCTTACAAGAAATGGTTGAGCTACTTTTATTGCATATTTATTACTGCTGTACTACCTTGATTACTGCTACATTTCCTTGGCTATTGTTGACTAGTTTTATTATTAGTTTACATGAAACAAAGTTTTTTATTGGCTGCTGGTTTTCTATATATTGAAGTATTTGTGTGGATATCTTTACTTCTGAAGAAGTTCTTGTTACATTAAAGAATGAAAGAGCTCAAATACCGGTTTTGCCTCTGTGCTTTTCCCTGGAAGTTTGTTAGTTAAATTTTGTAAGTTTTTAATTTCTTCTTTTTTTACTTTTATTAGTTTCAGTGGTCTCTCTCTCTCTCTCTCTCTCTATATATATATATATATATATATATATATATATATATATATATATATATGTATTTGTCTCCTGCAGTGTAATGAATCTTGATTGAGCTGCTCTTTAATTACACATCATTACCTCACCGGTCCTCATGATGCCTCTATGGACTCTTCCACTCGTGTTTCTACCATGATCATCATAGGTTCATAAGTTCATTGGTTGGTACTAGGCTATCGGCCCTTGGGCCTATACAAGCCTAGCCATAACAATTCCCTGGATATTTCTTCCCACAATATTTACTTCCCTGGACCCCTGTCTAGCAGGGTGACTGACGTGATCCATGGGGTGAATTTCCTTTCTCCCATCCAATCGTCAAGGTTCCTTTTGAAGAGGGCCAAACAAGGAGGCGCTCTGCTTGACATGTATGGGCAGTCTATTTCATAGGTTCATAGGTTCGTACTAGGCTATCTGCCCTAGGGAATTTATAAGCCTAGCCAGAGTGTGTGTGGCTTTCACCACCCCTTAGGATGAGAATACTACACCCATTTAGGGTTTAGTTTACTGTGTCTCTGTCTAGTAGTGACACAGAGATGACCCCCGGGGTAAACCTACGATCTCCCATCCACTCGTCAAGATTTCTCTTGAATAGAGTTAGTGAGGGGCTCTGCCTAACATGGATTGGGATTCTGTTCCAGAGTGTAGGGAGCCTCTGGGTTATGAATCTGTCCCTCCAGCACGTCCTATTTATTTCTGTGTTGAGGTTTAAGTCTCTTGCTCTCGTGGCTCTGATGGATTTGGATTTTCTGAGATGGAGCATGTCCATTAATTCCGGATTGGACATGGCCTTGTACGTCAGGCACAGGTCACCTCTGAGTAGGTGGTATGAGACTGAATAGAGCTGGAGTTTTTTCAGTCGGGCAGCATATGACATATGTTTAAGACCCTTTATCCTCTTGGTGAGGAACTTTTGGGGTCTTTCCAACTGCTGCAGGTGTCGGGTAAGATACATCCCAAATGGGGCATTGTACTCAATCATTGGCCTGATAAGAGAAGAGTACAGGGGCACAATGACCTCTCTTGATCTAGATGTGAAACCCTTCATGATAAGGTGGGCAATATAGAAGGTCTTCCTAACCACTTTGGCAATGTGCATGTCAAATGAGAGGTTACTGTCAACCTGGGTCCCTAGGTCCCTGATTACCTCTTCCATTAATGGATTACCACCTATGTGGTAATTTGTGGGTACCTTGTTTTTCCCAAAGGGTATGACTATACATTTTTTGGCGTTCAGCTTAAGGCCATGGCTCTGGCACCAATTATCTGTTTCTATGAGGCCTCTCTGAAGGATGTTTGTGTCCGCTGGAGTATCAATTATGGCGCCCAGTTTGCAGTCATCTGCGAACTTTGTCAGCCACAATCCTCCTATGTTTGCCTGTACCTCGGAAAAATAAATGCCGAACAAGAGGGGTCAGGAACCTATCCCCCCAGCATGTTTTGTCCATTGTGATGACAAGGTTTACATACCTGGAGCATGTGGCTCTGAGGGATTGGGATTTCTTTAAGTGGAGCATGTCCAACAGCTCAGGGTTTGACATGGCCTTGTATGTTAAGCTGAGGTCACCTCTGAGTAGACGATATGCCACAGAGTATAGCTGGAGTTTTTTTTAGATGGTCAGCATAGGGTATCTCTTTTAGGCCTGTGATTCTTTTAGTGAGGAATTTCTGCGGCCTTTCCAGCTGTTGCAGATGTCTTGTGAGGTACATACTAAATGGGGCATTATACTCTATAATGGGTACAGTGGGACAATGAGCTCCTTTTTTCTGGATGAAAAGCCCTTAGTGATGAGGTGTGCCACATATAAGGATTTCCTGACTGTTGTGGTGATGTGGTTATTGAAGGTGAGACCACTGTCCACCTGTGTCACAAAATCTCTCATCACACTTTCAGTGTTTAGTGTACTGCCACCTATATGGTAATTCATGTGTACATGTTTTTTTTTCCCAAAGGGGATAAATATACATTTCTTGGCATTAAGCTTGAGCCCATGGCTCTGGCACCAAACATCTGTTTCTGTAAGGCCCTTTTGTAGACTATCCACATCATTTGGGGATTCAATAATGGATCCCAGTTTGCAGTCATCTGCGAACTTTGTTAGCCAGAGTCCCTTAGTGTTGGCCTATACTTCAGATAAGTAGATGCCAAACAAGAGCGGTCCCAGGACTGAACCCCTGAGGTACTCCACTTGTCAGTTGTCTGGAGCTAAATTTGGAGTCAGCTACCTTTACAGTCTGGGTTCTGTCAGTAAGCCAGTTGGCAACCCATCGAGTGACATAGGGATTTATGCCCAACTTAGTAAGTTTGTCAGTGATTCCAGAGTGGAGGATAGTATTGAAGGCTTTGGCGAGGTCCAGGTAGGCTGTGTGGACTGCCTAAACCTCGTCCACAGCTCTGGAGACTGATTCAAAGAAGTCAATCAGGTTCAGGAGACAAGATCGGCCCTTCACGAACCCAAACTGGGTGGGATCCAGTGTTTGAAGGTTGCCAATGTCTTTGTTTATAAGTTACATGATAATGTGTTCCATGCCCTTGCAGATCAGGCTCATCAGACTGATGGGACAGTAGTTCCAGGGATTGAAGGTGGATCCCCCCTTGTGGAGTGGAATAACTGTAGCTGTGTGCCACTCAGTGGGCACGAAGCCTGTGGTGAGGCTATGATTAAACATGACACTTAGGTGAGGTGCCACTTCATTTTGTAGTTCATGTAGTACACAGCCCAGGATGTCATCTGGTCCCATGGATGCTGTATTCTTAGCTTTGGAGAGTTAGGTTTCTACCTGTGTGGCTGTGATTACCAGAATTTGGCAATCTTTTAGTATTGAGATAGGCCCTTTAGGGGGTGAGAGGGGGGTGAAGTTGGCACTAAATCAATCTGCCAGGAGATTGGCAATATCCTTGGGATCAGTATATTTAATGCCATTCTGTTGTGGCTCAGAGCAGATCTGAGCATTGCCATTTAGATTCTTGACATAACTATAGAATGCCTTGTGGTTGTCTTTGGAATCTTTGGCAATTTGATTTTCGTAACTACCTTTGGAGGATTTTATGAGGGATCTCAGTTTCTTACTGAGGCTGGTAAGGGAGCTTTTGCATCCTGGGATTTTCCTCTTTTCTGCAACAGTCTCTTCCTTCTGTTGTATAGTTTGTTTATGGCAGTGCACCTCCAGATTGGCTTCCTTTTTTTGGAGGAGAGCGTCTTGGTTCTATTTGGGAAGGTGCGATTCTTGCACAAGTGGATGTGCTTGTACAGTGCCTTAGTGTAGGATTCAGTAGTTGAACTTTCAGTTCCTGTCTGCATGGGTGTCATGAAGTTTGTCACTTCTGACTTGAGTAGCCTGAAGTTGGCTTTGGAGAAGTTTTTTTACGGAGGTTTCCTTACTGGGGGGTGGGGTGGGGGTGGTGTGGATCACTTCCACTTCTTTGTTCAAATTTTCCTAATCCTGCATTTTGCATTCCCATCCATGATCCAGACAACCAGTGAGAAAGCCTCACAGACTCTGTTGACTGCTTGTGCAGATTATGCGTGGGGTATTTCTTAAGCACGGCATGACAGCAGATCATTTTTTGAAGCAAGATGCTGCAAAATAAGACATGCTTTTTTTATTAAAAAATAAATATAATTGGAGAAATACTAATATATAATATAATTGGAGAAAAGAACCCCCTGCCTGAATGGCACCAAAAAAAGCTGTTTAGTTTTCGTATGGCTAAGGCTGATCATGCCTAAACCTACAGTATGAACCCCCCGGTGGTACTTTCAAGTGACTGACTTTCAAAAATAAACTGATTGAGCATTATCTTTATGACTAGGAAGCCGACACCATAAAGAAAAAAAATGCACATCCACTGCAGTAGCAATGTCCTCATTTTTAATGCAGCTAAATATTGAATTATGAAATGTAACAAAACTGGCATTTATGTGATTACAAAATAAACAGTCAAATCATTAAAAGATGCCATCATTAAAGGTCTAGGTACAGTGTTGAATGGGTTTCTATCACGTGATCAAAAAACCTATTTGTCAAATAACTATTCATCTAACTCAAATTCTCGAAACCTCACTTTATCAAACGGCCGTTTTATCGAACTTTTTCACAGGGAAAAGCAACATTTGGCAGTCATCAGGAATTGGCCCTTTTCCCCACTGCAGTGCGATCTTGGAGTTGGTATATTTAGTTAGGGGGTGCAGAGGGCGAAGCCCCCCACTTGGGTGGGTTTTCATTTTTAGAGTTTAACGAAGGGCGCTAGGTTGGACTGCCATTTTTTTCCCTGTGAAAAAGTTCATCGAAATGGCCATTTGATGAAGAGAGGATTCAACAATTTGGGTTGAACGAATAGTTATTCAACAAACAGGTTTTTCGCTTACTTGATATAGACCCATATTAAACAATCTCATAAACTATGACGTTGATGTATCTACAAGACAGTTATTTAGCCCATTTGCTAATTATAAAATGTTCTGAGTTGAAATAATGAGGTTATATTTTTGCCCACTTCTGTTTCCATTGCAGCTTTACATACTAGATCTTGTTCATTTTTACAAACCAGATATGTTTATCTCTCTTTACTGGGATTGCTTTAAATGGCTTACAGTATACCAGTTACACTGGTGAATAAGATATTCCTGTCATTACCAAATGAAAGTAGATCATTAGCCAATGGGGGGAGAAACATTGAATGCAGAAGGGAAATTCCACTTTCTGAAAGAAGTTATATTCTTAGACATGATTACATGAATAAAACAGTTACAAATGGGCAAACTACAGTAAAAATTTTGCTTCATACTGTAAAAGTAAACATCTGAATATATGGACAGTACACATTATGTTAGGCCTATTAAAAAGAATATAACTTGTCAGGATAAAACTATTGACATCTAACTGTCAAAAGGTCAGTTATCGTAGTTTCTGTTTAGCTGCCTAGTTAGAACATTTATAGCTTTCGAATTTTAAAGTATTATTTTCACTGGCATCAGATTTCCTATAAGAATAAATCATTGTGCTACACTCCTAGATAAAAAAATAAGAATCCTTAAACATGCACAATTAACAGTCTAATTTTCTTTGGGAAACTATAGTAATTTTTACCAGAAACAGCTACTTACAATGTTCTTCTGTGACTCCCCATCCAGCAATTTGGCATAGTATTAAATTTTCAACATCCATATTCTGATCAGGGAGGCAGGCTACCTGGATATATTTACTTGTCACGACTGGTTTATCCATTTCAATTAGTGCAATATCATTTTCTTCCCTCCGTGGATTGTAGCGCTCATGCTTAATAACATGTTTGATCCGACGGGACTCTGCTTCAGGGCCTAAAACTGACAGCTGATGGCCTCCAAGGATTAGTAGCCATTCATGAAGATTCCTGTAAAAATGGGACAATTTAAATGTTATCTCTATGCCAGGTATTACATAAACAGAATTCCACCAAACTGTGGCAAGAAATACTGCATTAGAAAAAGGGATACAGACTTATTAAGGCAGTCCTGAACAATTAGTGAAACACAAAGACCTCAAACCTACTGAGACAAAAACAGTCTGACCCACTGTAATAAAACATGTGATCACTGCCAGTACAAAACCTGCAATTTAGTGCAGAAGTTTAAGGCTGTATGTTAGCCATATACCCTGCATCAGTTATGGGTTTGGTTACACAGCCTGCATTCACCTATTGTGTGAGTAAGTCATTTAAGCAATCAGTTTAAGGTTGTATGCTAGCCGTATGCCCTGCATCAGTTATGGGTTCGGTTCCACAACCTGCATTCGCTTATTCTGTGAGTAAGTCATTTAAACAATCCGTTTAAGGCTGTATGTTAGCCATATACCCTGCATCAGTTATAGGTTTGCTTCCACAGCCTGCATTCACCTATTGTAAGTCATTTAAACAATCATTACACCCGGGTCACTCTTGTGCAAAGCAGTCACTATGTGCCCGGCAGGTTTAGCTGGTTGACAAACACATTCTTTATACTCAACCAGACTGTGGGGAACTGTCATTATATAATGCATCTTAGATGTATTTCTTTATTTGTTATCCATATAAAATAAACAAGCTGAGTGCTCATTCTTTTTCGTATAAGAATTCACAAGATGTTAGTGCATTGTTTGCTCCTGTTTGCCTTTTGTTGTCATTCCTTACCCTTTTGTGGTCAGAATTATCTGGTAGGTCTGCTTTACTCTGATTCATGGTCCTAGTCACCAGACAAGACTAGATGTATCATAGGATCCTGTGAAATACAAGGCAGCTGATGCTTGCAGCTAGTTATGTCTTACCAGTACTCATGCTTAGGCCTTACCTCCTCTGCTGAGGACAGCTAGGCCAATCAAGCCCAGGGTGAATTTGTGGGCTCCCATCAATCATCCGGGTCCCATCTGAAGGAAGATAGTGTATCACACTGCTTAATTTGCACAGGGAGTTTGTTCCAGAGGTGGGGAAGTACAGCATGATGACTCTATCTCGCTATCATGCTTTATTTATTTGTTGGTGAAGGTTTAGATTCCTGGTCATGGTATCAGTGGTGCTATTTGATTTGTGGATGTAGAAGAGATCCAGGACCACTGGACCCTAATGACATTAAAGGCAGTGCATATATTACCCCTGTATAAACAGACAATGCTACCAGTTTGTCCTGGAAGGTTAGTGTTTTATTCAGTCAGTGATCCTTAGTTAGAATTAAAAACCTCTGAGATTTGTTTATCGGTTCATATTTTCATAGGTTGGTACTAGGCTATCTGCCCGAAGGCATTTATAAGCCTAGCCAGAATGTGTTGGCTTTCGTTGCCGGCTTAGATTAGTTCCCTGTGCCTCTGTCCAGCAGTGCCACTGAAGTGATCCCCAAGGTAAACTTTCTATTTCCCATCCACTCGTCAAGGTTTCTTTTGAAGAGTGTTAGCGAGCAGCTCTGCCTAATGTGGATTGGGATCTTGTTCCATAGCATGGAAAGTCTCTGGGACAGGAATCTATACCTACAGCATGTCCTATTTATTGTTGTGGTGAGGTTTAGATCCCTAGAGCGTGTGGCTTGAGGGGATAAGGTTTTCTTTAGGTGGAGCATGTCCATCAATTCTGGTTTGGACATGGCCTTGTATGTCAGGCAGAGATCACCTCTGAATAGGCGATATGCAACCGAGTACAACTGGAGTTTCTTCAGTCGAGCTGCATAGGGCATCTGTTTGAGGCCAGTGATCCTCTTGGTGAGGTACTTCTGTGGTATTTCCAGCTGTTGCAGGTGTCTTGTAAGGTACATTACAAATGGGGCTTTATACTCTATGATGGGTCTGATGAGTGATGAGTAGAGGGGCACAATGACCTCTTTTGATCTGGATGCGAACCCTTTTGTGATTAGGTGGGCCATGTAGAAGGATTTTCTAACCACTTTGGCAGTGTGATTATCAAAGGTGAGATTACTATCCACTTGGGTCCCCAGATCCCTTATTACGTCTTCCATATTTAGGGTTCTACCACCTATGCGGTAGCTTGTGGGTACTTTGTTTTTTCCAAAGACTATGCATTTTTGGCATTTAGCTTGAGGCCATGATTTTGACACCAGGTATCTGTCTCAGTGAGACCCTTTTGGAGGATGTCTGTGGCAGCCAGAGAGTCAATTATAGCCATAGTTTGCAGTCGTCTGCGAACTTGGTCAGCCATAGTCCTTCTGTGCTTGCCTGTACCTCTGAGAAGTATATGGCAAACAGGAGGGGTCCTAGGACTGAGCCCTGAGAAATGTCATTTGTAACTGGTTTAGAGTTGGACCTAGCTCCTGCAACTCTCACCATGTGGGTTCTGTCTGTGAGCCAGTTGGCAACCCATCTTGTGACGTAGGGGGTTATGTTCAGGCTGGTGAGCTTGTCTATAATACCAGAATAGGGAATGGTGTCAAAGGCCTTAGCGAGGTCTAGGTAGACTGTGTGGATCACCTTTCCCTCGTCTATAGCCTTGGTAACTGTCTCAAAGTAATCCACCAGGTTTAGGAGGCATGATCTGCCCTTAACAAATCCAAACTGGGTAGGGTCCAGTGTTTGGAGGTTCCCAATGTCTCTGGTAATGAGTTCCATGATGATGCGCTCCATAGCCTTGCAGATCAAGCTAGTCAGGCTTATAGGGTGATAGTTCCCAGGGTCTGTTGTGGCTCCACCTTTGTGGAGTGGAATAACCATTGTTGTGCACCACTGTATGGGTATGTAGCCTGTGGAGAGGCTGAGTTTGAACAGTGTGTTTAGGTGAGGGGTTAGTTTGTCTTTGAGCTAGTGTAGGATGCAGCCTGGGACACCATCCGGTCCCATTGATGCTGTGTTTTTGGCTTTGGAGAGGGCTGTTTTAACTTGAGTGTCTGTAATTTCAGGGACTCTACATTCTTCTGGTATGGTTTTGGGCCCTTTTGGAGGAGAGAGGGGGGGTGAAGTTTGTGCTGAACCTGTTTGCCAGGATATTGGCGATATTGGTCGGTTCAGTGTATTTTGTGCCATTCTGCACTAACTCCGATCAGATGTGAGAATTGCCACCTGGATTCTTGACATAGCTAAAGAATGCCTTGTTGTTATCTTTGGAGTTCATGGCAATTTTTCTTTTGAAGCTAGCCTTGGATGATTTTATGAGGGATCATAGTTTTTTGCTGATACTGATCAGGGATGTCTTCCCTCCTTGGGATTTTACTCTTTTCTGTACTAGATTCCTCCTTCTATTGTATAGCTTGTTTATGGCAGGAGTCCACCAGACTGGTTTTATTTTCTTGGAGGAGTGAGTCTTGGTTTTGCTTGGGATGGTATGATCCATGCATTCTTGTAGCTGCACTTTGAATGCATTAGTAAAGGATTTTGCAGCTTGGACAGTGTTATCCTTCAGCATGGTGGCTTTGAAACTTTCCACCTTGGTCTTAAGTAACGTGAAGTTTGCTTTTGAAAAGTTTTTCACGGTGGTTTTCTTGTCCGGGGATGGGGGCGGAATGTGGATATCACTTTACTTATTTGAATCTAGTGAGGTACATCCTGTATGAGGCAATGCACTTACTAACTGACCAAATCAATGCTGAATTCCGCTCTGGTTTAAAGGTGGTCTACACAAGCACACTACACTCTTGTCTATATCCATTGACGCTCTGCTAGCATGCCTAATACGTATACGAACACCACCAATTACTGAATTTTAAACCACATATTTTGCTCCACTGTAATGTAGTCCATTTTACACAAGATAACTGTAACATACATTCTCTTATTTTACTTAATGTTATATAACTCCATGAAACTCGGCCATTAGTGCCATCTAGTAGCCGGAATTATACCGTTAGTAAATTCAAATGCTTCACATAGACATATTATGGCATTTTCCTTTCCTGACATCTAAAAGCAACTGTTCCCACGTAGATTTATTGGACATTTTCTTATTCCCGACACCACCCTCAGACCCGATAGGTTACATCTGGCTTCAGATAATACTATCCTTGGCTTTTATTCGATTACAGTAGTGCTAAAATTGCTGTGCTGAACCATCATACACACCTATCTTTTGTTAACTTGTTTTCTCCATCTTTTCCTTTGACCACAGAACGTGCCTAAATGCTGGGTTAATCTGCAAAGTACCCCCCCCCCCCCACATGCTATGGACCATCAGGAACCTCTTGCCAAAGATGTAAAGACCAGAGAATGGCCAACCATCCACTTAAAGATACTGACAAGGTTATTATCTTATGTCATACCTGTAAGTACACCAACTGGGTTGACAGCAGAAAGAGTTTTATTTGTCCAGTTGCTTAGTAGTTCCACTAGTTGTGTACCCCACCCCCTCCCATTTCCAGCCATACTACTGAAATGTCTTTAGGTTCCCCATCACAGACCAATCCCCCTTAGCACACTCTTCCCTGCCCCCCCCCACCTCTCTTTGGTCAGTTCCCAAAATTACTGCTTCCCACTCAGCTTTACATTCCAGGCAGCCTTTACCAATAACTGTTACAAAATGCATCTCTGGTATACTCCTAACTATTCACTTACCCTCCTGCCCAACACACTGATTGTTTCTTGTACAGCCACTTACCTGCACTGCTGGTCTGGCCCCACTAACAACTGACCACTAATCCCTCCCATCTACCTCCTCTTTAATCACACCAATACCCCCCACCGACAGAACCCCACCCACCACCTACCTATTTTCAATGTCTAAGACAACTATGCTTCTTCAAACCATGCTCACACTCTTTACATGCACTCTCCTTGCACACCTAACATCTTACCGAGGCACCTTAGTACACCCACTCAAACACTTTCACTCCACTACTACGCTCACCACTTATCTTAACCCCACATCTACTATTCCTGTCACACAAACTCATCACCATCCTAATGCATCCTCCACATTATCTAGCACCAGCAACATTCAAACAAAAAAATCTCCTTAAAATACGACAGACTAATCATCAGTTTTATAAAACTTAGGTCCACTACCCTCTCTAAACTTGCCCTCAGTGGTGAGATGCACCCTAACCCTGGTCCTAGTATCTCCAACTCCACACTCAATAACCAGTCCAATAACTGCAGCATCTCACAACTATCAGCCAACAGAAAGTCAACTGACTTCCTTCTCCAAAGCCTAAATATCAGAAGTATAACCAATAAAACCCACAACATCCACCCCAACATAGCCTTATACTCCCCAGACATACTCATCTTGACTGCAACCTGGCTTAAACCTCACATTAGCACTGAGGAAATACTCTCAACAGGTTACAATATACTTCACGTGGATAGGCTATCTAAGAAAGGGGGTGGTGAAGCTCCAATCTTTAAATACCACCTAAACATTCAGATCCTAAACATAGCAGCCCCACAAAATTGGTAATGAAGAAATCCTATATGCCAGCCTCAGACTAAACCCAAACAAAACAATAAACATCATAGGATGCTACTTCCCACCTGGTCATAACATCCCTTCACTAGAGAACCTCTTCAGCTGGGCTAACAATAACCTTCCCCAAGAAACCATAATTCTAGGCAATTTTAATAGCGATTGGCTATCCTGCAGCAACAACCATCCAACTCACCAAACAAACGTTTAAGATTTCTCCCAACTTATCCAGTCCCCCACCCGGATAAATAGAATCTCTAAAAGACATACCACACTTGATTGGATACTAGTCGATAAAGCCACTCAGTCATATTTAGCTGGCTGCCTACCTGACACCCTCAATGACCATTTCTCAACATTCCTACTGAAACACCACCTATACAGTACTAAACCCATCATCTATCGGCAAATATGTAACAAAGTCTACTTTAACCAGCTCACATTCATCTCATCCCTTCGGTACCTCAATCTATATGACACAATTCAGTTTTTCAATAGCACTTTCCTAAATATCTTAAATGCTCATGCCCCCATAAGAAATACGAGAGTCAAAGCCCAGTACTCCCCATGGCTACAGAAATCCACTAAGTCAGTAATGAAAATTAGAGACAGCGCCTGGGACCACTGGCACATAACTAAAACCCCCTCAGCTAGACAAAAATTCCTAGAATTGTGCAATAAAATAAAAAAAAATAATACAACAGGACAAAACCCAATACTATCAGTCCATCCTTAACTCCTCCCAACACAATCCCAAGCAATTCTGGTCCTCCATACACTCCATTCTCCACCCAGGAAAAGTTGGCACCCCTCCACCTAACACTCTCACCTCCTCTGAAAATATCGCTACCTCATTCAATAAACACTTCAGAGAAACCACTCTCTCTCTAGTTAAACAACACAACCCACCCTCCATCCCCACATCAACACCTAATAGTCTGTCCACTACCTTTTCATTTACTCCATTTCCTACCTCCAACATAAAAAAAACTTCTATCAAAACTCAAACCAACTAAACTAGCTGCTGACAATCTGCCCTGTGAATACCTAAAAATAGCTGCTAATGCCCTAGCCTCTCCAGTCTCTATCCTGATTAAACAGTCCCTGTCAGAATGCTATGTCCCCGGACTGTGGAACATATCCCACATCATTCCCTCCACAAAGGCGGGCCCTCCACTGAACTCTCCAATTACTGGACCATAGCCATCCTCTCCCCATTTTCCAAGATACTTGACAGATGCATACAATCTCAAGTCTGGATGACCTCCTAACTAATAACCTCCTATCCAGCACCCAACATGGTTTCAGGCCATACCACAGCACTACTACCACCTTACTGTCTTTCACTAACACTATCCTTCATCATAAAAACAATGGCTTATACTTTTCTGCTACTTTCCCAGATCTTTTCAAGGCTTTTGACTTGGTCTCACACAAACAACTTATCTCTTTCTCTCTAATCTGTCCTTTTTCCAATGAGCTACTGATTGGTTTCACAGCGACCTAACAGGCCACCTACAATCTGTTGTTTGGCAAAATGACATATCTCCACAACTCCCTGTCTCACTCCGAGTTCCCCAAGGATCCATCCTTGGACCTCTACTTTTCTCACTTTTCACCAACAATCTAGTCACAGCCTCCAAACAGGCCTCTCTCATACAGTATGCAGATGATTCCACCATCATCTGCTCAGCCCACTCCCTACCCAAACTACATAAGATCATTCAGGAAGCCTTCACCTCTATAGAAACTCGGCTATGTAATGTCCAATTAATACTCAATGCAAGCAAAACTAAACTCCTCATCTTTCATCCCTCAGAATCTAATCTAACCAACTCCCACTTCAGTATTACTACCAATGACAAGACCATCATCTCCCCAACAGAACATACCAAACTATTAGGTGTTGAGATCAACAACTGTCTCAGATTTGACATCCACATTTCGGTGACCATAAAAAAAGTTCACAAAAAATAGGAGCTTTGTACAGAAATAAGCAATTCCTCACCAAAACCGTCAGCATCTCATTTGCCAATTTTAACCTTATCTCCACCCTACTCTATGCATCTCCTTTATTTACCAGCTTAAGACAAACCGACCTAAATAAGCTCGAGTCTTGTTACAACAAAATTGCCAAATTTGCCACTGGGTCTACCTATCTCAATCACCACTGTATCTCACCTACTGAACTTGACTAGTTCGAATTCCCTCAACTACTTCACCTAAATCAACTCTTCCTTGCTCACAAGTTAGTGAACTATCCTCTTAAAGTCCCATCCCTGCAAAATCTACTCCAGCCCTACCATACCACCAGACCACTATAATCCAACTGCAAAAATCAACTTCAAGTAACCAAAGTCAAGAACTCAGCTGCGGAAGCTCTTTTCTCCTGCATTATATCCAAATTATGGAACACACTTCCCTCCCTCCCTCAATAACCTCTATCCAATCATGTACTCACTTCTAAGCTGCACTAAAAACTCACCTAAAAAACACTGGTTATGCCCTGGCTCCAAGCCAGACTAGAGACCTGATCCTCTTTCTCTGCCTCTCTAACCCCCTCCCCTATCCACTTAGACACCCTACATGGTTCATCTCAATCTTTCAACTGCAGGAGCCGACATTCCTTTTCTTTTCTAAACCCCCTTTAAGACCTCACTTCATTTCAGTCAACTAACCCTTTGACCCACATTCTACTCCATCTTGACTACTTACTCAGTATCCTGACTTACTCCTGTATTCTTCCCCTACTATCTCCTCCCAATCTCTGCACCTGCTTATTCGCCATCTCTCCAAACACAGCTCTATACTTGGTTCAGTTTACAGCCATAAACTATGTCCAAGTAGCTTCATAACTACATCACTGCTGTTACTACTGCTACTTTACCAATGCTCAATATATGCCATCACAGGTGTAACCAATGCTTCTATGCATATTTGAACGTGTACTCCATTGTATATCTACTGTCCTCATGTAACTATGTTACCTATATTTTACGTTTGTGGTTATGCTAGCATTGTTAATTTGCATTTATATCAGTTTTATGAATTTTGTACTATTAACTATGCACTTAATTTATCTTTGTGTGGAGCTTTTCTCCCTGGGTCTCCACTGAAAAAGGACATGTGTCCAGTCAGATTTTCCTGGTAAACAAATATAAATTTTATTTTTATTTCACATTTGTTAACCGGAAAAATCCAGCTGGACCAGGTCCATTTTCAGTGGATGCCCGGGAACAAAAGCTCCGCAATTAACATATAGTAAAGTAGTTATGACACAGGTAATACAGACATGAGAAACAGGTTAATTGTAAGTGCACACATACAAATATTGTTTACAATGGTTTAATTGTGATTGGCAAAGAACCGATACTTTGATAAAGTGTTACATAAAGTACAACTGACCTGACAGACAAAATGCTGTTCTTTAAATAACAGTTACATACAATTAGTGTTTTACAGAACAGAGAAAAATAATATAACCTGAGCGAAATAATATAACATGAACATCCAGATTATAAGAGGACAGTTAGATCAATGAGAAAGTGAGAGCCTAGAGCTTGAGCTATAAAGAGAAAATAGAAGAAAGTCAGGTGACACTGTCATGTATCACATGGGCAGATACCGCTTTTCCTGAGATGTGGTTTGAGTAGTTTTTGAAATTATGTGTTTGTTGTAGTAGAGGTTATATTAGTGGGGAGGTTATTCCATTTTATGGCTATGGTATGGCAGTACAGGGCTTGGCCAGCAGTATCGTTGTTAGTTGTAATACTGAGCAGAGGTTTATGAGATGAGCGAAAAGCACAGCTGTTAGAATAAAGTGTTAACAGCTGTTTTAGTGCTGGAGTTTTCTCTGGGTAGTTTATGATGTCAAAGGCACAGGCGAGTTATTGGTAGGTGAGTAAGTGAGGAAATACAAGCCATTGAATTTCCTTGAATGCCTGGCAATGGTGGGTTCTAAAGGGCGAGTTGGTGGCGAATTTGGCAGTTTTATTATAACATGATTCTGACTTCTCTAGATCTGTTTTTCTAATATGGGTTAGGATTGGCGCTGCATATATAAGTGTAGATAAAAGTTGGGTCTGAGTTAGGGTGATTCTTATTTTATCTGTGAGAATGTTTTTGTGTCTGTACAGTGTCCCCATTTTCTTATGAACTTTCTGGATTGTTTGTGCTATATGAATATCAAAAGATAGGTTATTATCAATTTCCACCCCTAGGAGTTTAGTATGGGTTGATGGTGAAATGATAGTGCCGTTTCTGGATGGGGTGGAGAAAGCTGAAGGAGTAGATTTTGTTTTATTAGGGGTGAACAGGAGAAGTTTGGTTTTATTGGGGTTGAGAATGAGTTGGATGTCAGTGATCCAAGTTTCAACAGCAGAGAATGATTCTTGGGTCAGTTTTTGTAGGGTGATAATAGATGGGGTTGTGCAAATGAGAGTAGAATAAATAAAATAAAATAAAATAAAATAAGAAGCTCTTGATAGTATTCCATTGGCAATAAGTGGCTCTAAGTAGATGGATATCCTCACTACCTTTTTCACACGATGATCCAAGAAAAGGGAATTATCAACCCATGTTCCAAGGTCCATAACAAAATCCTCATTTACAGTGGGACATGTTATATGTTAGCTACATACCCTGCATCAATTTGGGTTTGGTTTACAATTCAGTTGTGTCTCTTCCAGATAAGACAATATTGCAATGTTTTCGTATTTAATTTAAGTCCCATTTTTAGTATTCCTGGTATTTATGAATGTAAGTTCTCATTGAATGTTTTGGTTGTCAGAGGGAGCTTGACAATGACTCTCCGATATTGGCTGCAAACCTCATTAGCCAATGGTCAGGATTCACAATCTGGAGATCAGAAAAGGGAATACAGAACCGGAGGTGTCCCACCCTTGAGTCCTGTGGGTCACCAGTTGTCACTGTCACTCTCTCTCTCTGATAAGACATGTGCCATCTGCACTGTATAGGTTTTTATCTTTTAGCCAATTTGCTTTTCAATTTACCACATAGGGATATGTTTTTAATGTGTTTAGTTTATCAACTATACTATCAAGGGGGGTAGTGTCAAATACTTGGACAGGTCAATGTATACCACTTCGACAGCAAGACCACTGTCAACAGCCTATGTTACCCTCTCAGAGAAGTTGTCTAAATTCATTAGACAGGATCTATCATTGATAAAGCCAAACTGCTGCAGATCTAGTCTGGTGAGAGTTTTGATGTCATAGTTTATCAAACATTTATAATAATATGTTCAATGGTTTTGTAAATAAGACTTAGGCTGATTGGCATGTAATTCCTGAAGCCACTGGTAGTATCACCATTCTGGAATGGCATCCCTACCTCTGTATGCCAAACCTCAGGCAAAAATTCAGTAGGTAGATCTACATTAAACAGTTTAAGGAATATCTGTGCCGCGTCTTGCTTAGCACTGTTTGTTAACCAGTCAAGTATATAATCAGGTACTATGAAGGAAGTAATTTTGTCTTGGACTGTACCTTCAATACATGTTCTTTATTTGTGATGGTGAGTTTGAGAGATTCAGGGATATGTGGACTTTGGATTGCCATCTCTGAGGAAAACTTCTTAATTAATTGTTTTGCTAGTATGTTGGCAATATCAGGCACTTGCAGCAGTTGGAATTCTCTCAAATGTTTCTCACCAGGAGAATCCAGGGTATGAATACCCTGTCCTACACAGATTACCTTAAGATCCTATCTCTGTTCTCAGTCTCCTATAGGTTAATGAGAGGCAGTCTATGCCTACCATATAACGTATCCTTAGATGCAGCTTTGATAGATCTCTTGCACATTGACAAGACAAACAGCACCAGAAACACTAGATTAAAGTCCTAAACTTTGCCAATGACATAAACAGAACATGCTGGATGGAACAGTATGTGTCTCAAAGGATTCCCACACTATGGAATAAGCTCCCCACCTACGTGAAGCAAAGTTCAACTCTGACCTTTTTCAAAATAAACCTTGATCATTGGATGTGAAAATGCAAATTCATCCCCGGTCTGCCCCTTATGTCTCTGATAGACAGAGTTTAACATTAAGTAAATTAATCCCCAACCAACATACCCCCAATAACAACAAATGCAAAAACACACAATATAAGCTCAGTACTGAAACAAAAGCAGTTCACGGACTCCACTGGTAGCAAACTAGGGTAAAGAACAAACCCAGAAGGTTGAATTGTCATATGAAATCCTTTATTTGCTGAAAATAAAATATCCCCAATAACCCTAGGCTACTTCTATACTAACATACCCCACCATAAAGGCATCCAAGGAACTCAGGGACAAAACTGGATTGGGTTGCACTTCTAGGCGTGTAAAGATGCTGGTGGTCATTAACTAAGTGTAAACCTATGACCCTATAGGTGGCACAGGTTTTTAAGTAAGTTCAGTGCAATCGTAGGTGTTATTTCTCAGATTCCCAGTGTAATGAAAGTGTGATTTATAATTGTCCTTAACTTCAGATGCTAACCTAAGTTCATGGGCTTCTTTAGTACACCTAGTAGCATTTTTAAGATTTTCTTAATATTTCTGATCTTATCCTTGATATGAGGGCTTTTTATCTGCTGTATATTGTAAGAACTGTTTATTTTTTATTATAGAGTTTATTTATGTTGGTAGGCCACAAGGGTGGTTTGGTTTTGAATTTCCCTTATTTTGAGATCTGATTAGGCATGCCAGGTCTACAGACCTATCTAAGTCAGCAGAGAACTCCTTTATGAAGCCACCTGCTCTGCCAACACTGGAGCAGATGCTGCTATAAGTGAATTTTGAAATGTTATCAGAGAATTTGAAGAATTCAGCACATTTGAAATGGTTGAGTTCTGAGATATTGGTTCCAGGGAGTCACAGAGATTTTGATTTAATTTAAAATGATTATTTCAGGTCACAAGTTTATGATCTGACTTAACTGCAAAGGGCGATACCAAGAAGCAGTACATGAAGGAGGTATACATTTAATGACCAGGTCTGGAACAGTACGTCCTTATACAAGATTTGTTAACAATCTGCTCAAGAAGATTTTGGGTCATTAAATCTATGAACGTTTGGGTATATCCAGTGCTGGTGGTACAAGTATTCCAATTTGTTGAGGGGTACTTGAAGTCTCCCAAAATAATTGAGTTGCTGTTTATGGGGGAGCACATTGACTATGTTTAGGAACCTCATGTGATTTTCTGGGGACATGGAGGATATCTTGTAATATACTATGAAGCTGATAGCTGTCCCTGCTTAATGTGATTAAGATAAATGGCTTATGTTTGTGGGTCTCTGGAATCTGTGTTTTAGGGGTGATATGGCCCCTAACAAATACAGAAGCTCCACCACAATTGCCATTAGGCCTGAAACAAAGTTGAGACAAAACCCAGATATGAAGGGAGTGTTTTTTATACATTTAAACCAACTTTCAGTAATTAAATAAATATGGATGTGTTCCAAATACAGGAGATCTTCAAAGTTGAACAGTTTGTTTTTGAGACTTCTAACATGGGCAGGTCCATGTTAATGTTTTGGATTTAATATGTTATGTTGTTATAGCCATTAGCCTTACTCTACCGAAAGGTACCCTTAGGGCAGCAAAGGCTATAGCCAGTATGCAGAAGCCTTGAAACAAGAGGCGCTGGTCATCCTAGGCAAAACAAGCAGGACCACTGACATCTCATCTCTTGCTGATGCATACTGGGTTCCCCTTGAATAATGCCAACTATTTAGCCAATTGTTGATGCCAAATATCTTTTCTTTGTATCTTGCAATCATTCTTGGTGAAAGACGGATTCTACCTAGCACCAGTGTTTTGCCAGCATTTGTGATATGAACTGAGAGTCCTGACACATTTCTGTGCATATCCCTCAAAGTTTTATATCCCAAATTATTCACCCCTACATGAACCACCCCCATGCCATATTAGTATTTCTTAGGTGAAAGGATCTTAAGGACCCTTGAGATAGCTGAGATGCTGACACCAGCCTCACCCTGTCTTTTTCCATCCTAGTGAGTGGAGAATCTGTGTGTCTGTGACTCGAGAGCCACTGATGACCAGAGCCAGGTCATGGTCACATGGGCCCTATGCAGGGTAATGCCCCCCACACCCGCCACACCACTAGCTCATTACTTGACTGTCTCTCTCCAGTTATTGTTAACATCCTGTTATCTTCTTTACTTTTACATTGATCACAAGGATTTCGATTTAATTTAAAGAGATTCTTTCAGATTTTATAGCAAAACATTGACAGACATTCCTGTGACACACATTTACTGACAATACAGCAGGAATCCCCATTAAACAAAAAGAGGTGTGCTAAGATTCATATTCAAATAGTATATAGTGAAGCACTAATAGCTATGTGAAAGGTGTAGGAACTCAAAAGAAAAGTATGTAATGCAGTTGCTAATAGCCTGGGGCAGCCCAGCAGATGTTCGTGTCCCTTTTCAGGAGTATAGCAGGAGCAATGTCTGAATTCACTCAGAAGACAAATGAAAGCTCAGGGGATCAAACCCTACTCGATAGGACATTAACAGCTCATAGCCTTAGTGATCTACACTAAGTGCCAGAAAAATTGCTGGAGCCCCAAGACAATGCATTTCATTCCCACATGCCTACAAAAAAGCTAAATTAAAAATGTAATCATTTAACATTAAACTTGCTGATTTCATACTAACAACTTTATTAAAGCCAAATAATAAACACAGTCTCAGTAGTCAACAAAACACGGAAAACTGGATCATACCCAAAGAAGACGGGTCATATGATGATGCTTCTGTTTACTACAACTGATTCCTTCCTTTATACCATAATTACAGGAAGCTGGTATATTATGCATACAGGCACACACACACACACACACACACACACACACACACACACACACACTATCAGTTATAGCACCTACTATGATTGTGTACAGATGAATTGTTTCCTTGCAATCAGATGAATAAACAAATATATAAACAATTATCTAAAAATACATTTCAGCTTGTTGCTGTGACAACCATACCGTTCAACCCATTGCATCCCCTTGTCTTCCCAACTTGTTATTTCAAGAATGAGAGACAAACATCCAAAATCAGGAACAGATTTTAAATATTGGTCTTAAAAATTTACTAGCACAGTGGGTGTTTCAAGGTTTCTTATTTCAGATGGAAGTTTGTTCCATAATGCTGGACCTAGTAGGAAGAAAGCATGTTCACCTGTGATTTTTTTTTTAATGGAGCTGCTTAAGGTAAATCTTTCATCTATATGTTTGTGTTATGGCCCTTTTTTGTGTTAAGAATAACATTAATGCACTCCATTTCAAAATGGTTTCTCCTCTGCATGCATGCCTCTAGACCTCCCTATATATTTTAGGAGTCTTGTACCCAATCAGAGCTTGATATTGTACCGTACATCTGGTAAATGATCTTATCAAATTACTTGCACAAACAAGCAGGAAGTTAAGTCTCTCTTTCAGTTTAATGGCTTTTCAACTGCTCTTTAAATATATGTGAATTTCAAAGGAATATCAGGTCACTTTTGTTCATGCTGCGTCTGTTTTCAGTGTGATGGCCTTTTTGTTTTATTTAGCAAATGGTCCTCAACATTTTTATTGTTAAAATTTTAAATAAAACTGATATCCAAATCTTATGATCATTGTAAGGGTAAGGAAGTAATGGCATGTACGCTGGGAAAACTTGTCATTATTTTATGGTGATTGGAGAATGCCAAGTAGAGGGACACTTGAATGGCCTTGCTCCAGTACATTCCTGAGGGCCCCATAGCCTCGTGATCCTGCACAAAGCATAGGCATCAGTGCATTCTGGTTTTTCACCAGCCCACTCTGCTTGTGGTATTAAATTACAGCTACTACAGTCGCAGGATTATGTAATAAATGTATAGCAAAACTGCAACACGCTATAGGCTGATAGAGCTGATAAGCTGAAAACATCGGAACCATCCAATAGAAGAAATAAGGCATTCAGACAGTGGGACAATCAACATAACATTAGATGTTAAGTTGTCTATCTACTTTCATTCTTTGCTGGATGGAGGTTGAGTCACCTCTGCTCCGACATTCTTCTAAAAAAAAAAGGGAGTTGGTTCACGGCTCGGCGAGGCTGCCCTATATCCCACAATGCTAGGTGAGTTACCTCAGAGATCGTTTGCCGCTTACAGCGAGGGTGTTTTCTAAACCCTCCAGGTTTATTAGATTAGATTAATAATATTAATTTAAACTTACTTAGCTTAGTTTGATACCCCCTTATTCCTTGTAGTAGATATTATCCCTTCTTTCTTTTTTTTCCAGCCTTTTTTTTTTGAACTTATAAGTTCTTTCCTTATTCCCTCCCCTTCCTTCTTCCTTCCTAGGGTGTGTATGTGTTTTTGTTTAGATTTATAATACTTAACTTAGACACCTTTCAAGTTTTGTTTAAATAATTCTACTTTGATTTCTAACAGTGTAAATCTGTGTGTGTGTGTGTGTGTGTGTGTAGCCGGTTCCTTTGAATATGTCCAAGGATTCAGGTCTCAGGCTTCAAGAAGGTGACAGTGTGACTCAGAAAATGTCTCCTGACGAGACATACACACACTTCTGTTTGACTACTGCCTTTGCCCTTTCTACCTACCAGGACTTCTTGTGCTGTATGCATGGCTTCAGCCCTAAGCTCCAAAGAAGAAAACAAACTCAAAGGGGTTGCTTAAGCCTGAAGGTTCCTTTCTTCTACATCGGAAAACCTTCCTAGGCTTCCAACCAGAGCGCTCCAACTCAGCGCGGCGAGCTGGAGGCCCTAAGCTTCAAGGGCCTCGGCTGGGCTGGGCTCGGCTGGAGCCGGAGGAGTCTTGACTTCTGGTATCGGCTCCGAGGGGCCGAGGCATTACCGGTCCCAAATTCAAATTCCGATCCGATCGGCTCTGATCATGAGAGACAGGTCTCTGATCATGTCTGAGTCCATTCTCCCTCTCACTCCCCCTGGCTGCCATCCCTCTCCACGTGAGCTCACTCCAGATCTCCTCGGGGCTCTCAGATCCAGAGGCTCAGATCCACGAGTCTCCAGGAGGTGGTGAGTGGAGCTGGCCGAGTCGAGGCACTGGCCCAAATCCTCAAGCCCCTCTCATCCAATTCCTATCAATATTCCTCCTCTGACTCCTTTCCTATAAGTCGTCCTTCGGGACGGCCGCCCTGTAGCTGGGCGAGCCGATGCAATTGTCTGTCGTGTGAGCCAATTGTCTTTGCTCTTCTTGGCAGCTCTTCCCTCTTCGGCCGATTTCTTCTCCCGAGCGCCCCTCGGCGAGTCCGGCCCTCCCGGCGGTCGACCCACCGGTCGCTAGTGTGTTGCTAGTGACATCGCTTCCAGCCATCTCTGTCAGTGCGAGGGAGTTGGAGCTTCTCGGGTCAGTGCGGAGGGCTCTCTCAGCTTCTGTTGGATTGAGCTGGGTCTGCCAGGGGTGTTGGAACCTTGTTTCATGCCCTGATCGTGTTGGAAGCTCACTGACTCCACGGCTCCTCTTCTCCGCCTTCTCCCTGCCGGCTTCAGCCCTCCTCCCTCACTCACTCCCCCTGTGGGAGAGCAGAGGAGAAGAACCCTCAAGAACTCCCTGGCATGGCCTCAAGGAATCTTAAGTGTGGATCCCTGAATTGGCAAGAGAACCTAGGAAGATTGAGAGAGTCCACCTAGACTCACTTTCACGTGATTCACCTCTGGAGGACAGACACCTTCTGATTCTCTTCCCTGAAGATGTGAGGAAGTAAGATGTCTCCTTCGCAGACGACCTACAGAATTATCTTGAGCCGAAAGTGTGTATCTTCCACCTGAGGATGAATCTGGCCTTCTTGAGGCGTGTCTCCTCGGTGTCCCCCCTTGATCCCCGCCCCTTTGATGGGAAAGAAGGCCTGGACGGGGTAAAGAGGCCTTTCGGCTCCTGATTCAGTGGACCCTACCCTCACAGAGCTGACAAAACTAACATGCTAAGGTGACATCATGTTTCTCACAGGAACTAGCGCTTGGATGCTGCAGAATTAGCGGAACCAGCCAAGAAGGAACTAGCTGATCCTTCAGTAACTGAAGGTCATGTATGGACAGGCGGAGGTCGGATGCGATCCTTCAGCGGCGGATGTTTGCATCAGCCCAAGAATCTATCGTTATCTGAGATTCACCCCAGAGGATGCCCGATCAAGAGAGCGAGAAGACAAGAGGCGAGCAACTGACTACCGAGAACCTACGGCTGCAGACCAGCTTCAAGACACTCCTTTCACAGAGAACTACCCCCTTATATACTACGCCTAACTCCTCCATGCTCCTTTCATACAGGGGCTGATGGAGCTCCTTGCGAGCCATGAGGACAGGTGTTGCCCTTACGCCCGCGTGATGGGGAATCTCTCTTACAATTCACGGACCCTGATCAGCGTCTTTCACTGGAACGAAACCTGAGAAGAAACCTTGACTTGGTCCTCTGAGTGATCTCTTGGGAAACTCTATCTGCTGTGGGAGTCCTTTTGTCCCTCTGCTCCGCAAACCATTTCAAAACTCCTTTGTAGTAAAACCCCAAAGGCCAAGAAGAATTCAGAGGCAGATTCTCCGCAAACAAGAGAAAGGAGAACCCTTAGGAGCGAGGGGGTGGTCCTGGCAGAGGGGGCGAGGAGGGAGGCAGAGGGGGCTTCCAGCAACCAGGGCAGGCAGGGCCCATGTCCATAAGCCCTTTCAGCATCCTAGAGGTCACTTCCCACACACCAGATTCGCATTGTTGCTCGACTGTCCACCTTGAGGAGGCAGCCTCCAACTCAAGTCACTGTACCAGTCCACCTGGCTTCAACTAACTCAAGAAAAGATCTCCAGATCCCATCATTTCAAAAATCTATTCCAGACCCGCCGTTTTTTCCAATCCTGCTAAAAAAAAATTCCATTCTGCTTTCAACAGACTCAAAAGGATCTTGCAGTAAGAGCAATTCAGCCAGTTCCAGCAAAACAATTAGGGCCAATTTTTGGATCTCAAGTTAAACATCGAATCTACTCAAGGGTTATTTTTTGAGATTGTGAAAACAGTGATCGAGGGAATCTGGGAAAGAGAGCTGGATGCTGGTCAATAGGGTCCAAAGAGGAACAAGATTCCGGAAAAATCAAACAATCCATCTCAGATAGATTCCTCAGCCGTGGCTGGATGGACTCTCCAGACCTTCCCTCAGAGAAGGAGGCTCATTCAAAATAGAGCCCACCAGCTCCATGCATTCCAGCTTCAACTCTCTTACAGGCATTTTCAATTCAAGTGTTTCTCACCTTGGCGACTGGCAGCCCTTCTCATTTACCAAATGCATGGCTCCTCGTGTTTCCCCCACCTGACACGTCAAAGGATGGGCAGGTTTCTATATTTAGGCGACGATGTTATTCACAAGGACAAGTTACTTTTTAAAGTTACTCATAGTGCGTTGAGTACTCATGCAATACAAAAAGATAAAAACTGGTAAGCTGTAAATCGCTTAAATACTTGTACTAGTTTAAATAATTAATTTCCATTTAAATTCAAGTACTGAGTTTTAAAATGGCAGACATGAGAGAAAATTAGATCAATCATGTTATACAGAAAACATTTACTATTTACTATCACTAACTTTAAACTATAAACTAAATATAAAAAAGATTAAAAACTTATTGTCAGATAAATCCTCGATACATATTGGATTTAGGCGTTTAAACCTATGTATTCACGGAGACTGTCTTCTCTAAAACAATTTGCTTTCTTTATCCCTAATGGAAAGATTTGCTGTGTTCTCATCACACATTAAATACTTTCATGTCATCTGGACAATAATAATGTTCCTCTATAATTGTACATTTACGTATATTTTGCAAAACAACTTGCTATCCTTTCTCTGCTCCTCCCCTCGTTCATCGGATTTACCGGACCTGCCCTAGCTCCCCCTGGGCTCAACCTGACCCACATTGTTAACCATGACTGTAATGTGTTCATCTGTACCTCTTAACATATGCTTTTCCGACTATAACTGCAAGTTATACAGACACACACAATTACTGGGCAATACGAGGCAGTCAGTAGTTTGAACATTACAAATGCGATGCATCAAGGAAAGTGAAAGGAAAGTGAGAAAATACAGTTCATGGTGATGTGATCAAGATCTGTTTACTAACTGCTTTAGTGCATATAGTCTGCATGCAAAGGACTAGAAACTTCTAGGAAGTTAACATAGCATGTTTACACAGACTTGGTTATGACAGGAGAACACCAGAGGAGAAGACAGATACTTCTTTTTTACAAGGATTTACAATACTACTTGCCATTAATTTAGTAAGCTGTCTTTAGTTATATACTTATAAAATGCTTGCATTTCCTGATTTTATCTGAATTATAAATTTCTATATCATTTAGTGCCAGTTTTGCTTTCAGTGGGCTTGCAATAAACATGCAATAAAAAATTCCAAAACAATATCTATTTTGTGGACACTGTAAGCAAAATGGACCTGGATGGACTCACACCATGCACATACTGTATAGTACACTGCAAATGGGATTATTATCATTGCAATAAGTTTTCTGATTTACTGCTGTTTTGCAGCTCAACGGATTAGAACACCTTAAGATTTCTGGCTATATGCTTCCCACAATGTAACTCCAACCTCATTATCACTGTAATAAATTCTATAATATATTTCTCTCTTGTAGCGTGACAGTTAAAACTCTGCAACACTAATATGTGAATGCAAAACTGTACTTCTCTGCCTGAATTCTATGATACATTTAAACCAAAAGAGAATGTGTTTACCCTTAGAAGGTTCTGTTCTAGAAAAATTCCAGCAGTACCGTTTTTACAATTTCCTTTTGACAACAAGATACACATTGTTTTGCTGCCTTCAGATAAGTCTCCATCATAGCCACATTGTCTCTGCAATCTAGAGGCACTCATGGAGATAACAGTTGCAGTCTGAATATTTGTTTTGAGAATAACTTTACCAGACCTGGGTTTACTTGCCCATTTTGCCTTTAAAATATTAAAACTTTCTCGGGAGGATGGTTTGCCATTGTTAACAATGTATGCCATAGCTGGCTGCCTTGCTATTTGTGAAAAATAATAGACTTCATGTGTCATGAGATTCCAAAGTAACAGCGGTACTTTTATTGGGCTCCCTATTGAAATGTTGAGTGTTGACAAGTTAAAGGAAAGGCTGAAAACTCAGGAGAAGAGTTAATGTAGAAGATTGCTCTTCTTTAAATTTATTTCTTGCAGGGCACAAGCTGTCCCTGCAGCACCCAGTTTAAGCCCCCCCCACAGCTGATAAACCTACATGTACAAACTCCAAGATCACCATACCTTAGAGAAAAGGAAATATCCTGCAAAATGCACAGACTTGCTATATGCAAGACTGTTTTTCAGACATTCAAGCTCCGTGTTCTTGCACTCACTTTAGCAGGTCCCGATATTTCAGAATGTTGCACTTTTATTTTCCAGATGTTGGAACAGTGCTAGTAATAAGGCAGACTAAGGATAGCTGGAGCTGAAGCGACAGAGGACACTAGTGCAGCATCCTACTGCTACTGGGGAGTGTGCCCTAAACCACCATCACCCTGTGGCAACCTTGTGAGCTCCATAATGATGGAAGACACTGGTGCAGAATCCTACTGCTACTGGGGAGTGTGCCCTAAACCACCATCACCCTGTGGTAGCCTTGTGAGCTCCATAATGATGGATGACACTGCTGCAGAATCCTACTGCTACTGGGGAGTGTGCCCTAAACCACCATCACCCTGTGGTAGCCTTGTGAGCTCCATAATGATGGATGACACTGCTGCAGAATCCTACTGCTACTGGGGAGTGTGCCCTAAACCACCATCACCCTGTGGTAGCCTTGTGAGCTCCATAATGATGGATGACACTGCTGCAGAATCCTACTGCTACTGAGGAGTGTGCCCTAAACCACCATCACCCTGTGGTAGCCTTGTGAGCTCCATAATGATGGAAGACACTGGTGCAGAATCCTACTGCTACTGGGGAGTGTGCCCTAAACCACCATCACCCTGTGGTAGCCTTGTGAGCTCCATAATGATGGATGACACTGCTGCAGAATCCTACTGCTACTGGGGAGTGTGCCCTAATCACCATCACCCTGTGGCAGCTTTGTGAGCTCCATAATGATGGAGGACACTGGTGCAAGCATGCTACTACTGTTGGGAGTGTGCCCTAACCACCATCAAACTGTGGCAGCTTTGTGAACTCCATAATGGCTGCCTTTGGGAGGCACATGCTTACTTTCTCATGTGCTCAACTTCCTAACCAAATGGTGCCACTTACAGTGTGGAGACTCTTTGGGCCACTATTGCAGTGAGCCTGGGCAGCGTTGTTCACCCCAGTATGGGCAAGATGATGTCAGACAATCATTCCCACCTTCTCCCAACTAGACCTACCAGCACCTGTGTTATTAGATGGAAATGACTCATCTGGGATGCAGTCAGAGGTTCATCTCTCTATGCCATATTTTGAGGTGCTAACAACCTTCCATTTGTTAAGAAGCAAATCTAACACAGATGTGCTGAAATAAAAATTGTGACAGAATAGCTTTTGAGGCATAAATAACACAGACTTTTCAGACATTTCACTTTCTGTGGCATTGGGATAAATACTACTTACTCCACTTTTATTGTAAGTAATATGTCATTTGCAAGCTGATTGATTGTCTTGTATGAAAACATTCCATTCCTTAGGCATGGTCTCGAGGGCTAGACTGAAGGTACTTACTTGTTGGATGCCTTGAAGCAATGAGCAGCTGTCAGAACCCACTGATTATTCAGAAGAGATCCTCCACATGAATGCTGGTGACGACTATCATGTTTGTTTGGAAGTTGAATGCTGACGATCCATGGCCAGGCCCCTGGCTGTGCATCTTTGCCACCTATGACACGCATGTGTCTCGGTAGAAGGGCCACATGACTGTTCCTACAACCTGGAAACTCTGAAAAACAACAATGATCAGAAATTTTCTAGTGCCTCACTAGGGCATTTAACATGCATAAAATCCACAAAGCATCCTACAGTTTTTCTAAACTAAGGGGTAGGAATGCTGAACATTTTAGATACAAGTTTGGCTTACATAAGCACTACCATAAATATCCCTCTATTCTACTTTTAATTACTCTCTTTCTCCAGCTCAGAGTTTTAGGTAGCCCGAGACTACTTTGGCGAGTAATGGACACATGTACTACATACTGGAACACGTCTCTCTGTGACTGATATAAGAAACATATTGTACACATGTTTGTTCCTCTAGAAGACTGCCTTAAAATATATGTTGCCCAGGAAATAGTTATAGTACCCATGCCACTCTATGAGAATATGTTACAGTAACTTGAAAATAATTTTTTTGAGAAAAGTACATTGTTTACATCTTGAACATACCAATAACCAAGAAAAGAACTAAACTTGAATGAAAATAAGAAAAACCTCCACAAATATGAAGAAAAATACTCTTTTAATGAGCGCTTTCGTCAATTGACTTTATCAGATTACATAAAACATTGACGTCACTTCCTGTGTTATCTGATAGTTAAATAATAAATCATTCAAAATGACATCAATATTTCTGTTAGCTATATTAAACTCATTTAGAGAGCCTTCCACATAACAGTCTCCATATAAAATGCCCAACATTTTATCCATATACATTTGTTGGTCCATGACCACCAAACCTCCCCCTTATCAGGCTTCATAATTATAATGGATTTATTGGAACAAATACTCTAGAAAAGTCTTGTTTCACACTCTGTTAAATTAAATACCATAATTTTGGATTTGTTTAACAACATTCTGATATCATTCATACAAATATTTTCAAATAAATAAATAGTAGGGTGGGGTGAAGGGTTGAATGTACTCGTTCTTGTACAACCCTTAACTGGTTCATAGGTACCATTCTTCTGAAAAATGCAATTTAAGTTTAATTTCCTAGTATATATTTTTAAATCTAGGAGATGCTTGTCAACATTAACATTTCTTAATGGTACAAAATTCATGCCTTTTTCAAATGGAAACCCATTCACCAGTAACAGTTTCACTCCTGTAATTGTAAATCATAAAATCATTATGTTTATTAGTCACAACAGCACAAACTTCATGTTCAGCATCACTGTGTTCAGATACTAGAAATGTCTCTGTGTTCTGCTCCCCCTCCCTGAATAACCATTTCTCTGTCCATATTGGTAACCCCCATTTGTATTGTTCCAGTCCTTGTTGGCATCATGTTGCCTCTGGTTGCGGATCCTTTCGGATCTTCTGGGGGGGGGGGGTTCCCCTAAAGGGGACACATACTAAGGGTTTAAGATGCTGGAAATTCCCCAATGGCCTTGTGGAAGGGTCAGAACTACACCAGGAACTTGTTATTTTGTTTAACTGACATGGGTGTGAATTACTGGAAACACTGATAAGAGACAATGAAAGAAAACTAAATCAGTTTAAATTGACTGTGAATAACTTGAATGAACACATTTTGGATTATTTAGCCTTTTGTACTAAACAAGCTGAAGATCAATCAGTATTTGTCAATGTGGACAGACAAATTAATGTTATAAGGAAAAGAAGATTAAAAAAGACTTGCTAGGGACAAAAATGAATATGAGAATGGTTGTGTCTTCCCTCTTCCTAAAAACAGGGGCATATATGATACTAACAATTCAAGTAAGGGTGTGCAGCAGAATATTAACAGCTTGCAAGACACTCCAGCTGTCTAATGAACTTGAAATGGATAATGCCCCTTTAGGGGAACCCCCCAGAAGATCCGAAAGGATCCGCAACCAGAGGCAACAGGATGCCAGTAGGGACTGGAACAATACGAATGGGGGTTACCAAAATGGACAGAGAAATTGTTATTCAGGGAGGGGGGAAGAACACAGAGACATTTCTAGTATCTGAAAATCATGATGTTGAACATGAAGTGTGTGCTGTTGTGATTAATGAACATAATGATTTTACGACTTACAATTACAGGAGTGAAACTGGTACTGGTGAATGTGCCTCTATTTGAAAAGGGCATGAATTTTGTATCATTAAGAAATGTTAATGTTGACAAGTATCTCCTAGATTTAAAAATATATACTAGGAAATTAAACTTAAATTATTTTTTTCAGAAGAATGGTACCTATGAACCAGTTAAGGGTTGTACAAGAACGAGTACATTCAACCCTTCACCCCACCCTACTATTTATTTATTTGAAAATATTTGTATGAATGATATCAGAATGTTGCTAAACAAATCCAAAATTATGACATTTAATTTAACAGAGTGTGAAACAAGACTTTTCTAGAGTATTTGTTCCAATAAATCCATTATAATTATGAAGCCTGATAAGGGGGGAGGCTTGGTGGTCATGGACCAACAAATGTATATGGATAAAATGTTGGGGATTCTATACGGAGACTGTTATGTGGAAGGCTCTCTAAATGAGTTTAATATAGCTAACAGAAATATTGATGTCACTTTGAATGATTTATTATTTAACTATCAGATAACGCAGGAAGAACATAGCTTTCTAACACAAATGTACCCCAAAACTCCAACAATATTTGGAATCCCCAAGATACATAAAAGCAGGAGAACCCCCCCCCCCCGGCCTATTGTGGAAGCAAAAGCTTGGAAAAGAGCACCTTTAGCCAAATGTCTTGATTTTGATTTACAATCTACGCTTCTTGATTGGCAACATTTACTCAAGGATTCGTGGGATTGTTTGAAGGAAATCAATGAAGATTTATATAGTAATAAATTAATTTTTACTACTAGTGATATAACAGATTTATTTAGCGTGATACCACATGAGGAGGGACATGACCTATTTTATGATTTTTTATGCAGTAACACAAATATAAGACATGAAAGGATATTAATGTTTAGAACTTTAACGGAATTGGTCATTAACAACAGTTACATCATATCTGAGAACCAGCTATTTAAACAGACAACAGGCATAGCAATGGGGGCAGCCTGTGCCCCCCTGTTTGCCAATATAGTTTTGGCCCAGTGGGAACTCACTCAGGTATTCACTTCAGAGCGATTCAAGCTGTGTAAATTCTATGGGAGATTTTTGGACGATATATTAATATTGTGGGAAGGCAGTGAAAATGAATTACAGCCATTTTTTTGAATTTTTAAATACTAGTACATCTTTTTTACATTTCACTATGGAACAAAGCAGTAACAAGATCAATTATTTGTATATATTTATTATCAAAAATGAAGTAGAACAGAAATTTAAAACCACGACATATAGAAAACCCACATATTCTAATACCCTCTTACACTATGAGAGTGGACACCCTGACTTTCAAAAAAAGTAACTTGTCAAAGGCCAATGTGTTCGATTGGCACGTATGATCAGTGACATAAAAATGTTCTATGAAGAGAGGGACAAGTTGAGGGATATGTTACAACAAAGAGGGTATCCTAACAATTTTATTGAACCAATTCTTAATGAGGTCACGGAAAAAAGGGTATGTGGACACTTTTTCCATTATTAGGGACTGATACATCTGGTATTGTTACACCTAATGTTAACATTTTCAGTGAAGATACAAACATGACCCAGGATTTCAGCAAGGCCCTTGTTTTAACTTATAACCCATTATTTTATGACATCAAGGACATATTAAATAAGAATTGGTTTATTTTTAGAGGAGATCAAGAATTGTTAACAAATGTGGGGGAAAAGTCATGTGTTGTATATAAAAAAGATGCTTGTTTTAAAAATTTATTTGAACAAAACACAGAGGGTTATAAATCCTATGGAAAAAGACGGATGACCAAATGTGGTCATTGTACACAGTGTTCCAGTATTTTTGAAACAGACACCTTACATATTCCAGATTATGGTCTAATACATTTGAACCATAGGATGAAATGTAATAGCACTTTTGTAGTTTATGCAGCCTTATGCCAATCCTGTGAAGGATTTTACATAGGCAAGACTAAAAAGGCTTTCAAAGTGCGTGTATACCAACGCAATTATGATATTAAAAAAGCCAATGAAAAAAATGCATTGGCATTGCACATCAAGGAAAATCCTGACCATAGGTTTAAATGTATTGCCTTTGATCAAGTTGTTCTTAACAACAGGGGGTTCCACGAGAATTGTTTCTCGAATTTAGAGAATGTATGTAGCAGTTAAGATTTAATGCCAACAACCCCACTGGGTTGAATGATATTATTTCCCTCTAGTTTTTTAAAACTGAAAGCTGAATTTTATCTTTGATAGTTTTGTAATGTTTTATCTTGCACAGCAAATAAGGAAAGTAGGGGAAAATGTGATCAATGTATGTTTATAATACATAATTTTATACTGTCTTGGTGTATCAACAGTATGCTGGATTGATGTTTGTTATTTATTTATACATATGGGTTACTGTGAAGAACAAACACTATTGTAGTTTGTTTGGTCTTGCAGTTTTTATTATTATTTCTTAATCAAGTTTCACATATATTTCAATGTTTAGTTTTAAAACATAATGCTGCAATGCAACCTGAATCCTATAGAGGCAATACAGCTTGAGAAACAGTGCTGCGATACAATTTGAATCCTGTAGGGGAAATTAATTGTGGTCATGTGGTGGTGCCTGGCTTTTAAAAGGAAGTGATGTGAATGTTTTATGTAATCTGATGAAGTCAAGTGTATCTACTGATGAAAGTGCTCATTAAAAGAGTATTTTTCTTCATATTTGTGGCGGTTTTTCTTGTTTTCATTACATCTTGAACATGGTAACATTTTATGCTGAATGTTGCTTAGCATATTTCCATCAAAACTGCTTGTGGAAATAGCTGTTCCTCTGCCTGAGAACAAAGCATCTGTTTATGCCATTGGTAAGCCAGATTCAAGAATTAGGGTGCAATGTTCACATGATGGCCACTGGCCTGATGTTCTATCCTGAAGAATATGGTATTGGGATCTGTTATCCTGAACTGTAGCGGAGACCATGAGCCTTTTGCAGTACCTAATCAGTAAGGACAGTGTGACACATTCAATTCCTCACATTGCACAGTGGACACTGGAATGTTAAATGGCACTTTATGAGCACTGGGAAACTGATTGACCCAACCAATGCAGACCTCCAGCTTTCATTTTATCCCTGCCACTGCCACTCTCACTACCCTCTGTGGGTGGCAGTTAGGTTTAGTTCACTGAACACTCTAGAGGCACAGTTGTCAGAGGATCACACCCAGTATAAACAAAAACATGTTTCTAATATTCTCCAGTACATAAGGGTATAAGAAAAGAAGCCTAACATCTTGCAACGTCTCATAGGGAGCTAAGGAGAGCATGATAAAAGGTTGCTTGTTGAAAACTCTAATATGTTGAAGTTGCTTGTTGAAAACTCTAATATGTTGAAGTCTCTCTTCTTACATCTAGCAACACAGTGGGTATGCTCTTGCTCCCACCCCTCATAACTAACTCTACTAAATCTCCTTCCATACCGTATTCTACTTTATGTACCTACTATGTATGCTCTCTAATCTCTATTAACTGGTCTCTTTTACTTGTAGGTCATTTTCTAAATTAGATTAACTGTTATAACTGCTATTGTACATGTGATAAGTTTTGCTCTTTCCTGCCTAAACAGTACCAATAACTCTCTGTAACTAGATTGTTAATTGTAAACTGTTGAATGTATATCTGCTTGTTTTGGAGCTTTTCTCCCCAGGACTCCATTGAAACGGGTTCATTATGGCCCAATGGACTATCCTGGTAAACCAACTGCAATAAATAAATAAATAAATAAATAAATGTGGGACTATTGATACATATGACAGAAAACAGAATAAATATCCATTTAATATACCTGAATTTTCCAAAAGTCCCAAGATTTCACTATACCGTGGGTGTTTTTGTAAAATTTTCCACAGGCATATGACAGATCCTCCATCTCCTATGCAAAATTCTACAACAAATAACACAAGCAGCAACAGACCTTAAACTGTTCCACATTCATTAGTACAAACTGCTACCTATACCTTCTTTACACCCCTTCTGAGGGCATATAGTGTATGTTGTGTTACCCTGCAGCTTACCTACTTTATTGTACATAGGGAAACTAGTCCAGATAGTTGGCCTGCTTGCCTTCAGACCTTCACACTATGGAAATAAACACTCTAAGTCACTCTAATAATTGCCAAAAGCTCAGTAACTAAAATTTAATGACATTACTGCCCGGCACAAAGATCCCTAATCACCGCTGAACATGCTAACGAAATGATGATTTTTTTTTTGGCGAAATTTATTCCTGCGTCAGAGTAAATGTTATAAGAAACATATTCATTTTTTAACTGCCATTTTTAGCAAGAACAATGAAAAAACCTGAATTTCAAACATAAACTATATTCGGTATGTACATAGCCTGTCAGAACTGCATGTAGTAGTCATGAGAAGGAATGAGTGATGTCCAGTCAGAAGAAGCTTTTGGTGCTTATCAGACAAAACGCTTACTCCTGGGTGAATAAAAAGGCTTGGTTTCTTTTTTATTATTTTTCTCTTGAAAAGTCTGTTGGTCACTGTTTGTTTGCCTCATTTAAAACATTTAATATTTTATTTTCATGAGTTTACTACTGCTTTCCTGCATTAATTATATATATATTTTTTAAGTTCGGGATTAACTGGAATAATATCTTGAAGTAATCAGACATCAATTTAAAACATTAACAGAATAATGGAATGAAAAATCCGCATAGGTAAAACTTTTAAATATCACTCCCAAATTCACACATTTTATTGGCTAAATGGAGTGATATGTTGGTTGTAAACTATAATTTTCATCTCTGGAAGACTTGGTTGCATAACTGAACCAGATTAAGATCAATCATTTTTAAAAATGATTATTTTTCATATAAATTATATTTAAAAAATGGCGCCATTACAAGTCTGCTGTTACCTTCTGAAAATGATTAATTTGTAAAATGGATGTTACTGGCATGTTATGAACAGACAGTTCCTTCTGTTGTGTCATTACAAGTCAAAGTAAAATCAATTTAAAATAATAGAGTGTCACAGTGGCAAGCAACATGAAGCCACATACAGATGGAAAACTCACAGCAACCACAGATGGATAATATGTACTGATGATGGCAGGCAGCCTCATATGCAGACGTTGTCTTAATGATCATGGGCAAATGCTTTTTATGAAACTTTGCTTTTCAAAAAACAGTGTTCATGTGCAATGTTTTTAAAACAAATTTCTTAAAAAGCTTTAAAACCTACTCCAAATGTTGAAGTACACCTCCAATAATTATCAGTTTCAAACAGTACATACTTACATCATTGTTTAGACAGGTGTTAATTGAATTGTAATATGCAAGCATTTGTAATGTAAGTGACTGCCAACTTGGCAAATCAACAGTCCTGGCAAAAAAAAAAAGAAAAAAAAGGTGTCATAGATTTTTTTGACAAAATTGGATATTGCTTAATTTGTTTACAATTGCTTACACACTAGCATTAATCTAATTAGAGTACAGCTGACAATAACATAATACTGTGGTATCTACATCTTAATAACTGCAACAGTAGATAAAGGGGACATTATAATAAGACCTGTTTGTAAAAAGCAGCTAACTTTTTCATCAGAAGAGTGTGAGTTAGAGAGAGTTGGTTGTAAAGAATAATGTTGGGAAGCTCAAGCCAGTCTAGTATCTTTAAAGCTGTACAATGATGTGTTCTGTATGCCAGTCAAATGCAAACTTAGCAATTTTATTATAACATGCTTCTAGCTTAGATAAGTCATATATTGTAAATACTGTATTCTGTGACATTCCTTCTCCTGTACACTGTATTGTACATACTGTATATAGTGACCTTTCTTCTCCTGTACACTGTATTGTACATACTGTATATAGTGACCTTTCTTCTCCTGTACACTGTACTGTACATACTGTATATTGTAACCTTTCTTCTCCTGTACACTGTATTGTACATACTGTATATAGTGACCTTTCTTCTCCTGTACACTGTATTGTACATACTGTATATTGTGACCTTTCTTCTCCTGTACACTGTATTGTACATACTGTATATAGTGACCTTTCTTCTCCTGTACACTGTACTGTACATACTGTATATTGTAACCTTTCTTCTCCTGTACACTGTATTGTACATACTGTATATAGTGACCTTTCTTCTCCTGTACACTGTATTGTACATACTGTATATTGTGACCTTTCTTCTCCTGTACACTGTATTGTACATACTGTATATAGTGACCTTTCTTCTCCTGTACACTGTATTGTACATACTGTATATAGTGACCTTTCTTCTCCTGTACACTGTATTGTACATACTGTATATAGTGACCTTTCTTCTCCTGTACACTGTATTGTACATACTGTATATTGTGACCTTTCCTCTCCTGTACACTGTATTGTACATACTGTATATAGTGACCTTTCTTCTCCTGTACACTGTATTGTACATACTGTATATTGTGACCTTTCTTCTCCTGTACACTGTATTGTACATACTGTATATAGTGACCTTTCTTTTCCTGTACACTGTATTGTACATACTGTATATAGTGACCTTTCTTCTCCTGTACACTGTACTGTACATACTGTATATAGTGACCTTTCTTCTCCTGTACACTGTACTGTACATACTGTATATTGTGATCTTTCTTCTCCTGTACACTGTATTGTACATACTGTATATAGTGATCTTTCCTCTCCTGTACACTGTATTGTACATACTGTATATTGTGACCTTTCTTTTCCTGTACACTGTATTGTACATACTGTATATAGTGACCTTTCTTCTCCTGTACACTGTATTGTGCATACTGTATATTGTGACCTTTCTTCTCCTGTACACTGTATTGTACATACTGCATATAGTGACCTTTCTTCTCCTGTACACTGTATTGTACATACTGTATATTGTGACCTTTCTTCTCCTGTACACTGTATTGTACATACTGTATATTGTGACCTTTCTTCTCCTATACAATGTATTGTACATACTTTATATTTTGACCTTTCTTCTCCTGTACACTGTATTGTACATACTGTATATTGTGACCTTTCTTCTCCTGTACACTGTATTGTACATACTGTATATTGTGACCTTTCTTCTCCTGTACACTGTATTGTACATACTGTATATTGTGACCTTTCTTCTCCTGTACAACGTATTGTACATACTGTATATTTTGACCTTTCTTCTCCTGTACACTGTATTGTACATACTGTATATTGTGACCTTTCCTCTCCTGTACACTGTATTGTACAGACTGTATATGGTGACCTTCCTCCTCCTCCTCCTGTACACCGTATTGTACATGCTGTATATTGTAACCTTCCCTCTCCTGTACACCATATTCTACTTACTGTATACAGTGAATTTACTTTGTATACTGAATTTAAATCCAGCTATGAAACATCTTACCTTTTAAATGCTAGTTGACGTTTTTTGTTGCTGTTTTTCTTTTACTTATAGATTATTCTTTTATATTGCTAATAGCTTGCCTATAACATACTCCATCACTATTCATCAGTTTGCAGCATCCATTATAACATGTTGTTTTTTAGCTTTATATTCTGTTCATCTTCTGTCTGGTGCACTGTCCTAGGCTTAGTCTAAAATGGTCCATTGAGATCACTGCTCTACCCTGGTAAACAAATGGAAAATAAAGAGAAAGTATTTCTTATTTTATGTACATTTGATGAGTAGCAATGCCCATCTTGGCCATGCTGTTTAACTGCAGTTTCAGATGCACAACAGATACAGTTATTTTGTCAGATACTCATCTTCATATTTGGGTTTCGGAAGGAGACTCACACCAGTACATAACTCTGAGTGTTAAGGACACTCTCCTGTTCCAGTAAATTTACTTTATTAGCAGAAATTGATTTTATCTCACTTTTGGATGTGTGCAAATAGCCGCCTTATAACCAGATGGAACCATCTTATGCTGCTTGTAAAAGTCTCTCTCTAGATAAATGGGCCAAGGTATGCTGTATTCCCTATAGTGCTGAAATATTTATTTGAAACTATTATTTTTCAGAACACATGTTGACTACACCTATAAACATCTCCCAGGATCTAATGAGAAAGTCTTGCTGTTAGGTGAATTTATGAGGGATACAAATAGGAAAAGTACCATTTGTTAATTTGGCTTCTTTCTGCACAATTTATTTGGGAACCTTTTTATAATGCATGTTACAGTGCAGATCATACTTTGAATATGTGCTCTGACCAGCTCTTTTACTAAAACATGTTTGCATACGGAATTTCCCTAACAAAAGCTTTTTCATCGATCAGTTGCTCATTTGCCGCATCGCTAGGTATCACATTTGTGGCATTGACTGAATATGCTGCAAGCATCTTAGTATGTTGCAACTTTACTTCACTAAAGGTGATGCTAGATGTCCAGCTGCATAACACAGAGAAGACAAAATGCTGGCTTTCTTGTTTTATCAGATTTTATCTTCTCTCCAAGTCTGTGTGACCTTGGCGATATTACATATAGAGACTGGGAGAAGGAGTCTGGAACTCTACACTGGGGGCAGCATACCTTGGCGATATTACATATAGAGACTGGGAGAAGGAGTCTGGAACTCTACACTGGGGGCAGCATACCTTGGCGATATTACATATAGAGACTGGGAGAAGGAGTCTGGAACTCTACACTGGGGGCAGCATACCTTGACGATATTACATATAGAGACTGGGAGAAGGAGTCTGGAACTCTACACTGGGGGCAGCATACCTTGGTGATATTACATATAGAGACTGGGAGAAGGAGTCTGGAACTCTACAATGGGGGCAGCATAGGGCACAATGCCCTGTAATAACATTTTTTTGTCTCTCACTTGCTTCTGTCATGTGGATACTTAGGATTAATGTTGTGTATTTTACGTTCTTTAATTGTGATGTCTGGATATTGTTTAAGAAAGGCATAATACTTCACAGTACATCCTTTTGGAACACTATTTGTTTTTTGGATAACATAAGACAAAGTGGGTGGTCACAGGTAAGTGCGTTTATTTAAATTGCAGGGAGAAGTTAAGGAGCATATGAGGGAATTTAGTATGTAGCAACTTTAGTCAGTATAAGGCTAACAAGCTCTACTTCTGTCTTCCCATTCTTTATTTAAGGCATGTTGGATGGGATTTCTGTCTATAGATAAGCAAACTGTTGATACTTAGGGGGTCAAGTTATGGGGGAACATTGTGTTCTTGATGCCCTGTGCAGTTCTCTGAACTGGGGCCTCCACAACTTTCACTCTTTAAACTACAGAAAATAAAAAAGTCTTTCGGCTTTTCCCGGTTAGGGGTCGCCACAGCGGAACTCTGGTCCGCTAATGATTGGTAGTAGATTTTTACATACTGGCTTGCCAGGCCTAACGCACAACCTTCAACGAAGGAACGCCCATTCACGCATGTCGCTACACAGAAGATGCTCCTAAGTATCCACATGACAGGTCAAGCACTCCTATATTATACAAATCTCTCACTAGCAAAACCCCCCAGGAGTGCCCACTTCCCTGCTAAGCCCACTACTTTTCTGTCTCATACCAACTCATAATTCCTTCTAGCATGTCGAAGGGTCAGATGCTGGCGTCCTCTCCTGCCCAGTTGGTGAATCTGGGAATTCTGAGACAATGTTACAATTGCCTCATGTACACGGACAACCCTCTCCTCCTCCCACGTAACACTAACACTTGTGAGAGATGCAGCTTTTTAGCCAGACTGGAGGCTGAGCTCTCTCAACTCAGGACTGGCAAGACCAGGCAGGAGGAGAAGGCAACTACACACACCACAACACCAATCTCACATAACTCAACCACACCACTGAATCAAACACATAAACACACTAAGACATACTCGGAGGCTCTGAGTAAAAATTTACCTAAACAGCAGAGGCCTCCAAAGCAGACACCCAAGCAACTGCAAACTCAATACACCACACAAACAACACATAAACAACAAAATCAGTGTGCAAAGCAGTCACTGCCCTTAAGGCCAAATACAACACCAAACATACTTGTCATAGGTGACTCCATAGTCAGACACACTGACGTCCCACTCACCAGGCTGAACAAGGAGAAGGTCACGGTAAGCTGCCTATCGGGCGCTAGAATCCGCCACATAACACAAGCACTCAGGTCACTCCACGGCAAGTACAAGTATGACACAGTCATTGTCCATGCTGGTGTGAACGACCTGAGATGTACCTCCCTGGACTACATGAAAAGAGACATAGAGGAGCTCTATGATTATGTAGCCCAGGCAGGTATGACCCTGACCCTGAGCAGTATCCTTCCTTCACCACGAATGATGCCACAATATAGTGACAAGATGATCAGCTTTAACAATTGGCTTAATTTCTGGTGTCATTCAAAGGGGATCCAGTGCCTGTCTGCCTGGGATGACATGCTCGACAAGCCACGCTGCTTCATGAAGGGACAGCTTGCACCTGTCACCCCTGGGATTCCGGATATTGGCTAAGGCTCGTGCCACCCCCATAGTGCCTTTTTTAGGCAAGGCTCAAATTCTAAACCTACCACCCTAGAAAACAAAAACATGAAGAAACTAAGGGTAATGCTGCTCAATGCCAGAAGTCTAAATCTCAAAATGCATGCACTCGAGGCCCTTCTCAGTATGGAGAACATCGATGTCTGTGCTGTGACTGAAACCTGGTTCAAGGCTCCTGAGAGCACCCTGGCACTATCAGGTTTCATCTCATATCATGCATTCCGGCCCCAAAACCCGGACCACACCACAAAAGGAGGAGGTGTATCCATATTCATCAAGGATACCCACACCTCCAGGTTGGTGGCTATGCACGAAGCATCGGAAACCATCCAGGTGCAATTAACCATAGGCAAAACTGCTCTACAATTTGTAGCATGCTACAGGCCACCCTCTCAAACTCAGGAAACCCACACAGCCTTCCTGAAGACACTGGAGGGTATAAATGTATCACCAAACACCATCATATTGGATGACTTCAACTACCCGAATATAGACTGGGAACATTACTCAAGCCCAATCTTTCTAGCCCAAAGGTTCCTGGAGTTCATAAATTCAAATGCCATGGAACAACTAGTCACTGTCCCCACAAGAGGAGAAAATATACTAGATCTCATCATCACGAACATGGGGACAAAATGCTCCACACCGGAAGTATATCTCTCATTGGTGAGATCAGATCATAAACTAATCTCACTAGAAATCCACATCCTGCCCCCACCCCAAACAAAAAAGACCACAGTGAAGAACTTCTCTAAAGCAAACTTGAGACAACTCAAGACAGGTGTGGTATCCTTCAAGGCCCCGAGCCAATGGAAACCACAACCCAAGCTGCGGAAGCCCTTACAAATGCCTTCTATGAACACCTTCAGGACTGCATGGATCAGGCAATCCCAAATAAAACCAAGACTCTTTCCACCAAGGGCAAACGTCTAGTCTGGTGGACCCCAGCCATAAACAAACTTTACAATAAGAGGAGAAAGCTATTACATGATAGAGCAAAATCCCAAAAGGGAAGGCATCTTTGATCAGCACTAGCAAGAAACTACGATCCCTCATAAAATCATCCAAGGCCAACTTTGAGAGAAAAATTGCCATAGATTCAAAAGACAATCATAAGGCCTTCTTCAGCTATGTCAGAAACCTGGGTGGAAACTCCCAGATATGCTCAGAATTAGTCCAAAATGATACAAAAATCACTGAACCCACAGACATTGCCAACATACTGGCAGACAGGTTCAGCGCAAACTTCACCCGCTCCCCCCAAAAGGAGAGATAACTATCCCAACTGAGAGTAGCCTCCCAGACATCTCAAATGTGCAGGTGAAAGCTGCTCTCTCTAAAGCTAAAAACACAGCATCAATGGGACGGGATGGGGTCCCCGGCTGTGTGCTACATGAACTCAATGAAGAACTAAACCCGCACATAAGGCAGCTGTTTAATCTTAGCTTCACCACAGGATATGTGCCCAAGGAGTGATGTACGGCAACTGTGGTCCCACTATACAAAGGCGGTGCCTCTACGGACCCTGGTAATTACTGCCCCATAAGCTTAACAAGCCTGGTCTGCAAAGCTATGGAGAGGATCATAATGGAACTCATAAACAAGGACATAGGGGTCTTGCAGACCTTGGACCCAACCCAGTTTGGCTTTGTCAAGGGCAGATCTTGCCTTTTGAACTTGGTCGACTTCTTTGAAACAGTCACCAAGGCCATTGATGAGGGAAAGGCAGTCCATACAGCCTACCTTGACCTTGCAAAAGCTTTCAACACAATACCCCACTCGGGTATTATAGAGAAACTTACCAGCTTAAATGTAAACCCATATGTCACAAGATGGGTTGCAAACTGGCTAAAGGACAGAACCCACAGGGTTAGAGTTGCTGGAGCCATGTCAGACTCCAAGCCGGTTACAAGTGGAGTCCCACAAGGCTCAGTCCTTGGCCCCCTATTGTTCGGCATCTACTTCTCAGAAGTACAGGCAAACATAGGAGGACTATGGCTGACAAAGTTTGCGGATGACTGCAAACTGGGTGCCATAGTGGATAGTACATCGGACACAGACATCCTTCAGAGGGTCTCACGGAAACTGATAGCTGGTGCCAGAGCCATGGCCTGAAGTTAAACGCAAAAAGTGTATAGTCATACCCTTCGGGAAAAACAAGGTAACCCCAAGCTACCATATAGGTGGCAACCCACTAAGCACAGAAGAGCTTATCACGGACCTGGGGACCCAGCTTGCCAGTGGCCTCTTTGACGCTCACATTGCTAAAGTGGTTGAAAGACCTTCTACATTGCCCACCTGATCATGAAGGATTTACATCCAGATCAAGTGAGGTCATTGTTCCCCTGTACTCTTCACTTATCAGACCAATGATCGAGTACAATGCCCCATTCGGGATGTATCTCACCCGACACCTGCAGCAATTGGAGAGACCCCAAAGTTCCTCACCAAAAGGATAAAGGGACTCCAAAACCTGTCATATGCTGCCAGACTGAAGAAACTCCAACTCTATTCAGTTGCATACCGTCTGCTCAGAGGTGACCTGTGCCTGACATACAAGGCCATGACCAACCCGGAATTAATGGACATGCTCCACCTCAAATCCAAATCCACCAAAACCACTAGAGCAAGAGACTTAAACCTTAGCACGGATATAAATAGGACGTGCTGGAGGGATAGATTTATCACCCAGAGACTCCCCATGCTGTGGAATAAAATCCCGGTCCATGTGAGGCAGAGCACCTCGCTGGCTCTGTTCAAGAGAAATCTTGACCGGTGGATGGGAGATCGTAGGTTTACCCCGGGAATCATCTCTGTGTCACTACTGGACAGAGGCACAACAAACTAATGGGCACAGTATTTCTAACATAAGGGGCGGCGTAAACCACATAACTTTGGGCTAGGCTTATAAATGCCCTAGGGCAGTTAGCCTAGTATAAACCTACGAACATATGAACTGAGAATCGAACGGGCAACGTCTAACTGTGAGTCGACAACGCTACCGCAGCACCACCACAATTACAGAAAATAAATAACAAAATTATTCTGCATCTTCTCATAGGGAAACGTGAAACTGCATCACCTTTGGCACCTGATAATCATGCCCCCTGAAAGCGTGCACCGAGGGGAGCCTTCTTTATATCCCTTTTGTTATGTTTGGGCTTTATTGGGCAGTATGAGGAGAAATCTATTGCATTATCAATAATCAGGATTTGTTTAGAACATTTGTAAGTGGCCAAACCAATTTTTCAGGCTGGGCTGCAGTACAGAGTATGAGGTAAGGTGGAATAAAGGGTTATGGTAAAATGTCAAATGTCAGTTCCTTCAGAAGATAAAGTCTATGAGCTATTAATCAGCAGTTTTCTATAGTTCATGGCTTGAATCTCTTACCCTGCATTTGTCTACTGTGTGACTGAGCAAGTTATTGAACCAGAGTGCTTCCAGTTAATTCATTAAAAGGTATGTCTATTTTCACTATGCTTTACAGGCTAACAAACAAACAAATAAATAAATAAATAGAGCAAAATGCGTGCTGTGTAGAAAGAGAAGGTCGGTGGTAAATGGGCAGTGATGTAAAGGTGATATATATGCAGGGATTTAGAATGTTTCAGATTGTGTGAAAAAAAAAAGGAAAATATAATTTAACCCATGTCACATCTGCTTGAGCGTGATGACAAATTAGTGTTTGTACTGGTTATGTTGTGCCATTGTTACGCAGAAAAATGTTATTTGCATATTTTTAGTGAATTTTGGAGGTCCAATGTCAGTGCACCTGTCAAAAAGTATGACCAGACACATCACCTGGCAGTGATTATTCATTCTCCAAGATGGTCCAACCACAGACAGAGATCAGTAAGGTAGGAGCGGTGGAGGGGGAGGTGATAATTTTGATGTAGATGGGTGCAGCAGGGTGAGAGCAATAAGGCAAGAAGGGGTGTGAAGGATGATGGTCGCGACATGGGAGAAGGGTGCTCTTTTTCTGTAAATTCACACTCGCTTTTAAAAAGACAAGTTGAAGTACAGAGTTAGGAATGCATGCACTAGAACTGACATGAATAAGGTTTTCTGTTCCTCTCTAGCTTGTGTGACGTGAGTGTGGATTCAGTGAGCAGATGTAGCAGATCCAATAAAACTAGTACCCAGTGTCAATGGCTCAACAGGTATGCTCACCTGGAGTTTTATTCCCACACCAGGTAGTTAGATAAATGTTTCCAGTAATAACACTGCAGTGTAGCATAAGAGGGTGCTGCATGCCTGGGTGTGATGTCCTTTAAATGAGATGTTAAACCAAGTCCCCATCTGCCTGAGTTAGTAGTAGCAAAGATGGATATAAAAGTTCACATGTAATTTTTCCAAAAGAGTAGAAGAAGTTCTCTGGTGTCATGGACACATTTCTATTACTTAGTGTGAATTCCACGTCAGGTGTCCCTTGAAAGTTGGTCTAAAGGGAATTACCTGATCACCAAACTATAAATAAATAAAAAGGCAAAAGCAGAGCTCTAGCTTTTGAAAAGCTGTAACAAAATCAATAGTTCTGCAATTAACACCATCAAATAGTTACATTTATGGCTAACTGCACCTGCATAGTGGGATAAAGCCCTGACTATGACCCAGACAACCAGGGGCTCAAGTTGCTGCTGGAGCTGGCGGGAGGGAAAAAAAGAGTGACAGCACCATGGTCGAATCCCACGTGAGGACCTGACAACGCCATGGTCGAAACCCACGTGAGGACCTGACAACGCCATGGTCGAATCCCACGTGGGGATCTGACAGCACCATGGTCGAATCCCACATGAGGACCTGACAATGCCATGGTCGAATCCCACGTGAGGACCTGACAACGCCATGGTCGAATCCCACATGAGGACCTGACAATGCCATGGTTGAATCCCACGGGATGCCCTGACAACGCCATGGTCGAATCCCATGTGAGGACCTGACAATGCCATGGTCGAATCCCATGTGAGGACCTGACAACGCCATGGTCGAATCCCACGTGAGGACCTGACAATGCCATGGTCGAATCCCACGTGGGGATCTGACAGCACCATGGTCGAATCCCATGTGAGGACCTGACAATGCCATGGTCGAATCCCACGTGAGGACCTGACAACGCCATGGTCGAATCCCACGTGAGGACCTGACAATGCCATGGTCGAATCCCACATAATGACCTGACAATGCCATGGTCGAATCCCACGTGAGGACCTGACAATGCCATGGTCGAATCCCACGTGGGGATCTGACAGCGCCATGGTCAAATCCCACGTGAGGACCTGACAACGCCATGGTCGAATCCCATGTGAGGACCTGACAATGCCATGGTCGAATCCCACGTGGGGATCTGACAGCACCATGGTCGAATCCCATGTGAGGACCTGACAACGCCATGGTCGAATTCCACGTGGGGACCTGACAGCACCATGGTCGAACCCCATGTGAGGACCTGACAATGCCATGGTCGAATCCCACATGAGGACCTGACAACGCCATGGTCGAATCCCACGTGGGGACCTGACAGCACCATGGTCGAATCCCACGTGAGGACCTGAAAATGCCATGGTCGAATCCCACGTGGGGACCTGACAGCACCATGGTCGAATCCCATGTGAGGATCTGACAACGCCACGGTCGAATCCCACGTGGGGACCTGACAGCACCATGGTCGAATCCCACGTGAGGACCTGACAACGCCATGGTCGAATCCCATGTGGAGACCTGACAGCACCATGGTCTAATCCCACGTGAGGACCTGACAACGCCATAATCGAATCCCACGTGGGGACCTGAAAGCACCATGGTCGAATCCCACGTGAGGACCTGACAACGCCATGGTCGAATCCCACGTGGGGACCTGACAGCACCATGGTCGAATCCCACGTGAGGACCTGACAACGCCATGGTCGAATCCCACATGGGGACCTGACAACGCCATGGTCGAATCCCACGTGGGGACCTGACAGCACCATGGTCGAATCCCACGTGAGGACCTGACAATGCCATGGTCGAATCCCACGTGGGGACCTGACAGCACCATGGTCGAATCCCACGTGAGGACCTGACAATGCCATGGTCGAATCCCACATGGGGACCTGACAGCACCATGGTAGAATCCCACGTGAGGACCTGACAACGCCATGGTCGAATCCCATGTGGGGACCTGACAGCACCATGGTCGAATCCCACGTGAGGACCTGACAACGCCATGGTCGAATCCCATGTGGAGACCTGACAGCACCATGGTCGAATCCCACGTGAGGACCTGACAACGCCATGGTCGAATCCCACGTGGGGACCTGACAGCACCATGGTCGAATCCCACGTGAGGACCTGACAACGCCATGGTCGAATCCCACATGGGGACCTGACAGCACCATGGTAGAATCCCACGTGAGGACCTGACAACGCCATGGTCGAATCCCATGTGAGGACCTGACAGCACCACGGTCGAATCCCACGTGAGGACCTGACAATGCCATGGTCGAATCCCACATGGGGACCTGAGAGCACCATGGTCGAATCCCATGTGAGGACCTGACAACGCCATTGTCGAATCCCACGTGGGGATCTGACAGTGCCATGGTCGAATCCCACGTGAGGACCTGACAACGCCATGGTCGAATCCCACGTGAGGACCTGACAACGCCATGGTCGAATCCCACGTGGGGATCTGACAGTGCCATGGCTGAATCCCACATGAGGACCTGACAGTGCCATGGTTGAATCCCACATGGGGACCTGACAGCACCATAGTTGAATCCCACGTGGGGACCTGACAGCACCATGGCTGAATCCCTTGTGGGGACCTGAGAACCCACAACAGTGTTGGCTTCAATGGGGAGCAGGACTGTCCTAACTGGTTACATCACTGGTGGTCATAATGAACACAGCCCTACTGATACCCATTCCAGGACAAACCCTGGATGTTTTGCTGGCACTCACAATGGGGATAGGGCACATAAAGAAAAGAATAGGTCACTCTTGATGGCAGCTTCAAATGATGACCTCTATCATCTGTCCCTCACCTCATTGGATGGGTGAATGAACAGATCAGAAGGTCAAGGGATGGTTTTGAAGTTGGCAGGCAGCAAGGGGTCCTTTATTAATATACAAAAATAACTTATTTACAAAATATTTACATAGGTTCATAGATTAGTATTAGGCTAACTGCCCTTCTAGACCATTTTAAGTGTAGACAGTTACCCCATGTGAAAATCAAACCCCACACCTTGTGTCTGTAAGGTAAATACCTTAACCATTATGTCAGCCTCCCACCCCTATATGTACAAGCATATACAAATCTGTTTACACTTATTCTTAATTTCTTTTACAATCATGCTAAATTTTCATCCTTATTTGACCCCCACACCTTTTTCCATAACCACCATCTGATTTTACTCAATATTGTTGCTAAAAATCTATTTACCATTAAACATAATTTTGTTTATTTTTTTAATTTCATATAATTCATATAACATAAAATTACTTTTTATCTATTCTTTTACCATATTCTTTATTTCTGTTCTTATAATATCCATATTTATTCATATCCATGTTTATTTTATCCACTTCTTTTAAATCTTCAAAAATTCTTCTTTACATAGGGCAGGATTCACGAAGGCTTGCACGGAGTGTAAGAGACGTGCAACACTCCATGCAAGCCTCACGATCCAGGAACAGCCCTAAACTCCGTGTAAGAGACCAGCTAAAATGTCTCTTACACGGACTGGGCGTGGACATGCTAAATACCTCACTTGCAGCCAAAAGGTATGCAAATGAGGTATATTAGCGATCCACGAAGCAGAAACCAGTCCGTGTAAGAGACGTTTTAGCTGCAGAAATGTACTCAGTTGACAACTGAGTATGTTTCCGCAAATTCCACAACGGAGCCATGTCAGCTCCAAAAAAAGGGTGCATATGACACAGGCAGCATGCTGGCAAGATAACCCGATGCAAAAATATTAAAAAAATATTTTTTTTTTCTGCGATCGCCGATGTTTAAACCCAGCGCAGCCCTGCGCAAACGGGCTGCACTGTATAAAACCATAAAAAAGAAGGTTATAAACCCACAAATGTGGGTTTCATGCAATACATGGAATGACAATGCAGGGACCAGCAGACTAAAAACAACATGGCCACTGTGTAGTGGTTGCTAGGGGGGAAGCTGAGTCTAAGACATGTAACTAAGCATTAGTAGGCAATCTCATGTAAATGAGGGTTAGAATACTGAATCTCACAGTCACATAGCAAATGAGCACAGTCTGAGTACTGTAAGAGATACATAAGGGGGAGGAATAGAGTAGGAGATAGGTGACATCACAGTGGGGAAAGGTAGAAAGAAATGCAGTTCATTGGAGGTCAGTGTAACATGACAGATGACAGACACAGATCATGGAAAGAGGTGTGCTACTAGATAAGTCATGGAAAGTCAAGAAATGGAAGGTGTACACTGTTACTTACACCAAAGTTTCTTGCTGGGCGTGCATGCGCACGTGTGCGCTCCATGAAGCGTGAGAAGGGCAGTGTGCGCGTGTGTAGGGCAGGCTGAGTATGTTGGAGGCTGTTGTCAGATGTGTAACAGTGTTTGCATGGGTGTGCGCGCGTTTTAACCCGAATAAGTAGATTCTGAACCGTGTAAGCACGTGTGCGCGTGTGTAAGCCACTGTGAGCGTGTTCCTGATGGTATACACATTGCTCCCCCCTGAGGAAACAGAGAGGAAAAAGGAAGCAACAGAATTAATAGGAAGCTAGCAGGGATAACTGCTGAAGCTAGCAGGTGAAAACAATTAGAAGCAGGCAATTACACAGGCAGAATAGTAGCCCAGCCCAGCACTTAAAACTCTGCAAACAGTAGTGCAGGATGTTTCTCTTAAGAGACACTGCAAGACAGGAGTAAGCTAATAGAAGTGAAAACTGAAAAGGCTTCACTCAGAGCAGAAATGTTAGGGGCTGCCATAGCTGTCATAATGAGACATAGGCGACTTGCTGAAGGTAGTGACAATGCAGACGGTGGCAGACAACCCACAGTGAGGAGACGGAGAAGAGTGTACAGGCCCAGGGTCACCTACCACGGGTTACATGAGCTGGAGATAGTAGAGCGCTATAGAGTGGACAGAGACCTCCTGCAGCAAATTGTCAAGCTGTGCAGGCCATGCCTCACACACAGAACCAACAGAGGGGAACCCATCCCAGTGGAAACCAAGGTATGTGTTGGCATAAGAATACTAGCAACAGGTACCTTCCAGAGACCAACTGGTGATATGATGGGGATATCACAGGCATCAGCCTCCAGGGTACTGCACCAGTTCCTGGATGCCATGTCAGCACATGTCGGTGATCATGTATAGTTCCCCAATACCCGTGAGGTATTGGCCAGCAATATGCGTCTCTTCCAGCAAATAGCGGAATACCCTGAGGTAGTGGGTGCAATAGACTGCACGCACATGCGCATCAAAGCACCAGCCAGTGAGCGAGGTAGGGCCTACATTAACCACAAGGGCTTCCCCTCCATCAACTGCCAGTTCATGTGTGATGCCCAGGGCATAATAATGAATGTGTGTGCTGGCTGCCCTGGGAGCTACCATGATTCCCATATCTGGCATTTGACGCAGCTGTACCAGACATTTGCCAATGGGGACATCCCACATGGACACCTAGTGGGGGATGCAGGTTATGCACTGGAGCCGTGGCTGATGACACCCATCGGAAATGCACACACACCTGAACAGGAACGCCATAATGAGGCACACGCACAAACACGTAATGCAATAGAGCGTGTGTTTGGGCTGCTCAAGTCATGGTTCCGGTGTCTGGACACATATGGTGGAGCCTTGCAGTACTCACCAACTACATGTACCCAAATTGTCATGGTATGTGCTATGCTACATAATATGATCTTGTGAAAACAGCTGCAGCAGGACCAGCATAGGGCCGGGCCAAACAGCCCCCCACCATTGCCAAGGCCATCACAGGCAGAGCGTGACTTGGAGGAGGAACAACCTGAGCCTGCCCCAGTAGGCAGATGGAGGAGTGCCCAGTATGCCCTGGCCTTGGCAAAGAGGCAACGCATAACACATACACTGGCTCAGTTGGAACCCTGGGAATGATACCCCCTCTGACTCACTCAAATAATAACATGGATGCCTAAAATGACATGACCTGCTCACAAACATGGACAGGGAAGTGTAATATGCGCATCTGACAGAGGCAGCCCTGCAGCACCACCTGAGGCATGAATGCCATGTGTTAAGTAATGTAACACCATGTACTATATGCACACCTGAGCACCCTGACTAACATCCACCCTCACCAAGCATGAAGCCACAAAATGACGATGGGATGATCAAGTGCAATAATTGGCTGAAGTAATGCAGTTAGTCAAAGGGGAGTCAATGTGTTTCAGGCTGGGAAGACATGCAGAGCATGACATGATGCACCACCTGCTAGGGGTGGTGTGCACCCATCATGCCATGCCCCATGGATACTGGCAAAGGCTGTCAGTACCCACAGCATGCCCTGAATAGGTAAGTCTCAAAACACAAACCCACCTTCATAGGTTCCACAAGGGATAGGAACCTAGATGTAATGCTACCCAATGCCAGATGTCTAAACAGCAAGATGTGTGCAGTGTAAATGCACACAGTATGGAGAATGTAGATATCAGTGCTGTAATAGAGAACTGGGTCAAGGCTCACATCAGCACCCTAACACTACCAGGTCACACCTCATACTGTGCTGTACAGCCGCAAAACATGGAACAAGCTACAAAAGGAGGGTGACTAGCAATAAATGTCAAGGATAACCACACCCCCATGTTGGTACCACAATAATAAGCAGCATGGATTAGCCATGGTCAAATAGCAATGGCTACAACCACCTCCCATGTATATAGCCTGCTGCAGACTACTGTCCTAATACCAGGAACTGCACCTGGCCTATGTCGGAATACATGAATATATCAAGCCCCCCAAACCACATTATATTGCTTGACTGAAAATACCCAGACATACACCAGGAGCATTATACTAGCACCAACACAGTAGGAGAAAAGTTCCCAGAATCCATAAACCAAAATACCCAGGAACAATGTACCACTCCCACAAGAGGGGTAAGCATACTGGATGTGATAATCAGCAACATGTGTACTGGATGGCAAGATGAGAAGTGTACCCCTCCTCGGTAAGAACAGACCATAGAGTAATCACACTGGATATACACATCCTGACCCCAGTCCCTGGCCAGAATACCACAGTGAAAAACATGTGTAAAGCATAGGTTGCAGCCCTCCAAACTGATGTTGAATCCACAAAAGGCCCTGTGCAAGTGCAGAATATGGGACACACCACAGAACATGTTATACAGGCATTCCATGAACACAGCCAGGAATGCATGGAGTATGCAATCACAAATAACAACAACACACAATGCCATACACGCAGGCATTTGGCATGCTGGACTCCAGCCATTACCAAACCATGCAAGAGAATGAGGAAGCTACCACATGATAGAGCAAACATAAAAAGGGAAGTAATCACTGACCAGTAGTATGGCAATAACATATGTCCACACATACAATCCACTAAGTCCAGCCAAAACAAGTAGAATCTGTGAATCCAGAGGCAATGGGACAGCAGTCCCAAGTACATAGACAACCACAACACCCCCCAATAAATACAAATATATGTGATAGATGCAACCATGTATCCAAACCAGAGGTTGAGCTCCACCAACTCAGTACTGTCAAAACTAGTCAGGAGGAGAAGGTAACCACATACACCACAAACCCAGTCCCACATAGACCTACCACAACTGTAAACCAAACACATGAACACAGACAAATATTCCCAGAGGCCTTAATTACAAACACACCACACCAACAGAAGCCTCCAAAGCAGATCACAAGCAACCACAACCTTCAAACATAGCACATGAAATGAATTGTACGCAAAGCTGGTGTGCCAAACAGTCACAGGCCAGAAGGAGAAACAACATGCCTGATACAGTTGTAATAGGTGTCTGTATAGGCAGACACACTGCTGTCCCACTCACCAGACTGAACAAGGGAAAGGGTAGAGTAAGCTGCCTGTAGGCTGCCACAAAATGCCACATAACACAAGTGTGCAGGTCACCCCAAAGCAAGCAGAAATATGATGCACTCAATGTCCATGCTGGTGTGAATTACCTGAGATGTACCTCCCTGGTCAACATGAAAAGAGACATGAATGGTCCCTCTGAGTATGTACCCCAGGCCAGTATGACACTGGCTGTGTGCAGCATCCAACCCTCACCAAGAATGATGCCACAGTACAAACACAGAATGCTCATGTTTACCAGCTGGCACAGTTACAGCTGTCAGTCCAAGAGGGTCTAATGTCTGTCTGCTTGAGATGTCAAGCATGACAAGCCATGATGCTGTTCCAGGGATGGCTTGCACCTGTTACCCGTGTGCGTCTGGATACTGGATAAGGCCTTTGCCACCTCCATAGAGCTGTATGTAGGCAAGGCCAAAAAGACTACCCACCACCATAGAAAACATAAGTGGTAGGAAACATAAGGGTAATGCTGACCAATGCCAGATGTGTAAACTGCAATATGCATGCCCCTGAGACACTTCCCATTATGGAGAACATCGATGTCTGTGCAGTGACAGAAGCCTGCTGCAAGCCTAGTGATAGCACACCAGCACTACTAGGTTATACCACATATCATGTGTTATGGCCCCAACACCTGCACCAAAACATCAAAGGAGGGGGAGTATCCATATGCAGCACAGACACCCATATGGCCAGGTAACTGACAATGCACAAAGCAGCGGAGACCACCCATGTGCACCTAACTGTAGTCAAAACTGCTGTACAGTCTGTAGCATGCGACAGACCACACTCTCACATGCAAGAACCCCACCCAGACATCCTAAAGACACTGGACAGTATGAATATCCCACAAAATACCAGACAAGGTACACACAAATTACCACATAGGTGGCAAACCATTATGTATGCAAGGAGTAATTAGGGACCTAGGGACACAGGTCGACAGTAATCTGTCATGTGACACTCACAATGCCAATGTGGCTAGGAAGATTATCGAAATTGGACACCGTATCATGAAAGGATTCACATCTACATCAACAGAGGCCACTGTGCTGCTGTACTGTTCCCTTATCAGACCCATAATCTAGTACAATGACTCATATGGGATGTACCGTACGTGACACCTGCAGCGATTCTGAAGACCTCATAGTTACCCCACCAACAGGATAAAGGGTGTGAAATATATGTCATATGCTGCCTGGCTGTAGACACCCCAGCTGAATGCAGTCACAGACTGCCTACACAGAGGCATTTTATGTCTGTTGTACAAGGTCATGTCCAACACAGGAGTAATGGACATGCTCCAACACAGAAAATCAAAGCCATTGGAGCTGTGAGAGTCACAGATGTCAGCCTCAACACATAATGAAATAAGATGTGCTGGAGGGACAGATACATAACCCAGAGGCTCCCCACACCCAGAAACAGGATCCCAATCCATGGTAGGCAGAGCCCCTCACTGACACCCCTCAACAGGAATATTGCCAAGTGGATGGATGATTGTACATGTATACTGGGGGTCCTCACTGTGTCACGACCAGACAGAGGCATAGTGAAGAAATTCATAAATGGCCATAATAGAACATAGCAAGGGGTGGCGAAAGACACACACACTCTGGCTAGGCTTACTAATGGCCTAGGGTGTATAGCCTAGTATGAACCCATGAACCTATGAAGATACAAAACGTACAGGACACTAAGGATAATCACAAGGCTTACCCAACTGATGGTAGGAACCATGTTGGGCATCCACAGATATGCTCCAAATCACACAGATATTACAAACAACATACCAAACACACACACATATTGCTAACATACAAGCTGTCAGGTGCAGTGCAAACACCCCCCCCCCAGAGTGCAAAATACCTATCCCAGCAGACTGATGGTCCCCTGACATTGCAGATGCTGAGGTAACAGCCATCATCTGCAAAGCAGAACACACAGCAGCAAAGGTATGTGATGGTGTCCTGTGCTGAGGCCAACATGGACTCCAAGAATAATGGAAAGCCAAATCACACTACTGCCCAATGTCAGCCTTACCACAGGATATGTACCCAAAGAGCAGTGTACAGCAACAGTGGTCCATCACAACAAAGGTGTTGCCTGAATGGATACTGCAAACTACCACCCCAGAAACTTGACAAGCATGTTCTGCACAGCTATGGAAAGGATCAGTATGTACCGCAGACAGAAGGCTATTGTGGACCTACTGATACTGGACCCTACACAGTGTGGCTGTCGTAACTGCAGATCCTGCCCCTAAACATGGTTGACCCATTTGAAGCAGTCATTAAGGTCATTGATGAGGGCAATGTGGTCCACACAGTGTAGCTGGACCATGCACATGCTTCTAGACAATACCGTATGAGTTCAGTATGGATATGTTCACCAGCTTAAATATATACCCCTATGTCAGTAGAGGGGTTGCAAACCAGACCAAGTACAGAACTGACATGGTCAGACATGCCGCATCCATGTCAGACTACAAAGCAGATATGAGTGGCATCCCACAAGGCCTGGTCTTGCCCCCCCCGTTCTGTATATATATGTCCCATAGGTATAGGCCAACATGGAAGGACTGTGACTGAACATGTATGCAGAGGAGTACAAACAGCCCACCATATCCAACCCCCAGCTGACACAAGCAACCCACAAAAGGGCCACCTACAAACAAGACAACTGGAGCCATAGCCATGTCAGCAAGCTAATTGCATAACTGTGTATATACAACCACCGTGGATATACAGTAAGTGCTCACAAATTACCACACAGGTGTTAACCCATGACGTACCTAACATGTAATGTGAGACCTGGGTACAAAAGGTGATAGATATCCTGCACTGGACAAACATGTGGCTGTAGTGTTCGCAGAAACATATACTGTATACCCACCCAAACATGAAGGTTGGCAGATGTAGATAAGGGGAACTCACTGTTGCTCTGCAGTCATCCTCCATCCGCGTCACAAGTGACTACAATAGCCCCTGTGGGATATATCACAGCAGACACCTCCATCAACTGAAAAGTCCACAACAGTACCCCACCAGGAGTAGCAAAGAGCATGAACAGATGCCATGTGTTGCCTGAGTAAACAAACTGCAGACCCACACACCGCCATACTGCCCAGCTACAGACAAGCTGTGCCTGATGTATGAAGCCATGTCCAACCTGGAATGAATGAACATGTTGCACCTTGTACAATCTGAATGGCAGTGAGCTATGCACATGAGAGACCTGAACCCCAGCACTGACATACATAGGACAAGCTGTACAGAATGATCCATAACACAGAAGGCATCCCCACTCTTCAGTAAACTCCTGGTACAGGTCAGCCAGAGAGTCACATATCAACACCCCTCAAGAGGAATCCTGATGAGTGGATGGGAGATGTTAGGCTAACCCTGGGTATCACTGTTATGTCAGAGGTAGACAGAGGCACAGTATACTAACCATGACATATGTCATGGCAAACTCCAGTTACAATGTGTGTCGAAGGACAAACACACCCTGTGACTAGCATCAGAAATGGCCTAGGGAACATTGCTAGTGTATGCCAATGTCCACCCATGTTGTGGAATACACTAGCAATGTTGGACGAGCCTGGTGTAGGTAGTCCATATCTGAACATAATGCAACATGGTCATATGTGCACAACTGGCCCCTACACAGTCTGTTGTGCTCACTATGAAGATGTCATCAGTCATAGGACTAAAGCCCAGGATACTGTCCACCACAGTGAAAGTACTGAACCAGTACACTATACAGTACTACAGTGTTAGGTCATTATGAAAGTATGTTGAGAACTTTTTGCAAAGTATCCCATGCAATCCCTGCAGGCACAGTATAATCCCTGTTGTGGCAGACACGAAGCAGTTGGGCAGTTAGTACACAACATGACACCCTACACACAACCATAAACGTGAGATATTGTTGAAGTTCACACACACCCAAATATGTGGTGGACTTCAGAGTGCAACATATGGAAAGCTCACACTGGGCATGCTCGCACACTTTGATAAATGAGGCATATGTCAGACAACATGCCATGGAAAGGCTGAACTGGGCATGCTCACACACTTAGGCCATATCTCTGTTTAGCAGTTGGCCACACATATCTGGTATTTGTACGTGTCAGTCCAGGAACCAACCACAACATAGCAATCTGCCCAGTGCACACAGTAAATGACTACAGAGACACAAGTGATATAGTGGATCACCGTCATATGCAAACATCTTCCACAGATACACAAGTTGGTCATAGGAACAGGGAATGCTATGGCAATAAAGACCTGCAAACAGTAGAACAGCACAACAAATATTGTGCATCCGACAACTGAACATATGGGTGTAGAGGTCAATACTAGGCTTGTTGCCCTAGGGAATGACAGCTGAGCCAGAGTGTGCTTGGCATCTGCATCCCCAGGACAGTAGGCTACTGTGCCACTGTAAAGTAGGTCACAGAAGGCAACATGTGAGGCTAGTGAGCTGTGCCTCTGTCAAGCAGGGGCACCGTGGAGGTCCCAGGGATTGAATGTGCTAAGTCACAGCCATGTTGTCGGTGTGTGCTGGGAGAGGGTTGCTGAGGATCTCTGACAGTAGGTGTCCGTCAATAACAGACTGAGGGGAGCCCTATCTGCATTCTTTGGATGATTCCACTGTCAACACTGTGTTGTAATGATTATGTGTGAATGACGTGCCGTGCCGGAACTGTTCACAGATGTCCTCCCTCTGTGGGCTACAGCTCTGCAATGTATTAGCTCACTCTGTCTGTTGTACGGCGCATATATGGCTGGTGTACAGCTGACAGATGTCTTGTTGTGGAGCAGTCATGGGCATATGTGGGATAGCATGATCAATGCAAACCGTACACATGCTCATAGAATGCAATTGTCAAGGATTATGCTGAGTGGCCAGTATAGTCCCCCAGCATGGGTCCTCTGAAGTCGTCCACCCCAGTCTTCACAAGTGTAGAGTCTGCTTGTGCTAATACAGTTTGTGTGCAGTGACAACCTTGCCTGGGGGTGGAGATGGGATATGGATGTCCAGGGAAAGGTGGGTATGGTCAGATATCAACAATGGTGGTCTACCTCTGGTGTGTAACAGTGAGTACCCACGTTGCAGATGGACAGGTGCAATATGTATTCCCCCATGTGGCTGTGGTGTGTGGTTCTGCCATAGCACATGGACCCACAAATTGTAGTGGCTGTAGGGTAAAGTGGTAGAGGCCTGAGTAGTTCTCACACACAATATGCCTGTACCTGATGTTAACAACTGGAATGGTGTATGTGAACACCTGCATATCCCAGCACAGTTCCCAGGGAAGCTAAGTGTGTGTCCTGGATGTGGGTGTGGTGTTCTGGACTGGTTGTGTTGTGTGTTACAGGTCCTATGGTCACAAAGCATGGTATAGAACATAACCTGCCAGTGCAATGTGCATATCTGACTCTGACGTAGGTGGCTGCAAATGCATATATATGCTATCCCCCACCTGACAGGTAGTACTACATGTACATACCTCTGTAGAAATAAAGATGTCAGCACCCTATAAATACTGCAGGTGCAGAGCAGATGCCTAGTAATTCAGATAGTGTGCTCTGCTAATGCATCTCCCTCAAGTGTCATAATATATAGTTAGGTAGGGATTTGAATCCTGCAAATGCTCAGTGTGTGTGTGGGTGGGTGAGTAGCGTTTGTGTGTGTGAAAGGCTGTGAGAGGGAAATGTTCCTTTTGTCAACTGGGAAAACACACTACAGGATGCACATTCCCCTTTCTAAACACTGATGATGTCAGCACCCTATATGTGCGGCAGGAGAAGGGAACCCTCCCAGTAATGCGAATAACGCGCTCTGCTAATGTGTCCATCTCAAGTGTCATAATATAGTTAAGTAGGGGTTTGAATCCTGTACATGCTCAGTGTGTGTGGAGGAGGTTAGTGTGTGTTCAAGACTGTATGAAAGAAGTATCCCTTTTGCCAGCTAGGAGAACACACTACAGGATGCACATTCCCCTTTCTAAACACTGATGATGTCAGCACCCTATAAGTGTGGCAGGAGAAGGGAATCCTCCCAGTAATGCAAATAGCACGCTCCGCTAATGCGTCCCTCTCAAGTGTAATAACATAGTTAGGTAGGGGTTTGAATCCTGTACATGCTCAGTTTGTGTGGAGGGGGTTAGTGTGTGTTCAAGACTGTGTGAAAAAAGTATCCCTTTTGCCAGCTAGGAGAACACACTACAGGATGCACATTCCCCTTTCTAAACACTGATGATGTCAGCACCCTATAAGTGCGGCAGGAGAAGGGAGTCGTCCCACTAATGCGAATAGCGCGCTCTGTTAATGCGTCCATTTCAAGTGTCATAACATAGTTAGGTAGGGGTTTGAATCCTGTACATGCTCAGTATGTGTGGAAGGGTTAGTGTGTGTTCAAGACTGTATAAAAGAAGTATCCCTTTTGCCAACTAGGAGAACACACTACAGGATGCACATTCCCCTTTCTAAACACTGATGATGTCAGCACCCTATAAGTACAGCAGGAGAAGGAAAGCCTCCCAGTAATGCGAATAGCGCACTCTGCTAATGCGTCCGACTCGAGTGTCATAACATAGTTAGGTAGTGGTTTGAATTCTGCAAGTGTGTGTGTTTGGATGAGGGGGGTTAGTGTGTGTGCAATTCTGTGTGAGGGAAATGTCCCTTTTGGCAACTGGGAGAACACACTACAGGATACACATTCCCCTTTCTAAACACAGATGATGTCAGCACCCTATAAGTACAGCAGGAGAAGGGAAGCCTCCTAATAATGCGAATAGCACGCTCCGCTAATGCGTCCGACTTGAGTGTCATAACATAGTTAGGTAGTGGTTTGAATCCTGCAACTGGAAAGTGTGTGTGTTTGGATGAGGGGGGTTAGTGTATGTGCAATTCTGTGTGAGGGAAATGTCCCTTTTGGCAACTGGGTGAACACACTACAGGATGCACATTCCCCTTTCTAAACACAGATGATGTCAGCACCCTATAAGTACAGCAGGAGAAGGGAAGCCTCCCAGTAATGCGAACAGCGCACTCTGCTAATGCGTCTCTCCCGAGTGTCTAATACAGTTAGGTAGGAGTTTGAAACCACAAAACACAAATACATGTGAGAGATGCAACTATATAGCCAAACTGGAGGCTGAGCTCTCTCAACTCAGGACTGGCAAGACCAGACAGGAGGAGAAGGAAACCACGCACACCACAAACCCAGTTTCACATAGAACTATCACAACTGCAAAACAAACACATAAACACAAAAAGACATACTCGGAGGCACTGATCAAACATATACCAAAACTACAGAGGCCAAGCAACTGCCACCTCAAGACATAAGACATGCAACACATAGTTCTCAAAGTCAGTGTGCTAAACAGTCACAGCCCTTAAACAAACACAATGCCAGACACACTTGTTATAGGTGACTCCATAGTCAGACACACTCACCAGACTGAACAAGGAAAAGATCACAGTTAGCTGCCTGTTAGAATCCGCCACATAACCTCACAGCAAGTACAAGTATGACTCAGTCATTGTCCATGCCAGTGTGAACGACCTGAGCCTGGACTACGCATGAAAAGAGACATAGAGGGCTCTCAGATTATGTAGCCCAGGCCAGTATGACCCTGACCCTGAGCAGTATCCCTCACCAAGAATGATGCCACAATACAGAGACAAAATGATCAGCTTTAATAATTGGCTTAATTACTGGTGTCATTCTAAGGGATCCAATGTCTGTCTGGATGACATGCTTGACAAGCCACACTGCTTCGCAAGGACGGCTTGCACCTGGGCTTCACCCTGGGCTCTGGATATTGGCAAAGGCCTTGCCACCCCATAGCTTTTTAGGCAAGGCTCAAATGATAAACCTACCACCCTAGAAAACAAAAATGGAGAAAAACTAAAATACTGCTCAATGCCAGAAGTCTAAACCTCAAGATGCCCTCAGTATGGAGAACATCGATGTTTGTGCTGTGATTGAAACCTGGTTCAAGGCTCCTGAGAGCACCCCAGCACTATCAGGTTATACCTCATATCATGCGTTCCGGCCCCAAAATCTGGACCAACTAGAAAGGAGGGAGTATCCATATTCATAAAGGATACCCACACCTCCAGGTTAGTGGCAATGCACGAAGCATCGGAGACCATCCAGGTGCAATTAACCATAGGTAAAACTGCCCTACAGTTTGTAACATGCTACAGACCACCTTCTCAAACTCAGGAAACCCACACAGCCTTCCTGAAGACACTGGAGAGTATAAATGTCTCTCCAAACACCATCATATTGGGTGACTTCAACTACCCAAACATAGACTGGGAACATTAATCAAGCCCCAACACCCTAGCCCAAAAGTTCCTTGAGTTCATAAACTCAAATGCTATGGAACAACTAGTCACCATTCCCGCAAGAGGAGAAAATATACTAGACCTGATCATCACAAACATGGGGACAAAATGCAGTATATCCCTCATTGGTGAGATCAGACCATAATTAATCTCACTGGAGATCCACATCCGCCCCACCCCCAGCAAAAGACCACAGTGAAGAACTTCTCAAAAGCAAACTTCACACTTCTTAAGACGTGGTATCCTTCAAGGCCCCTGAGCCAGTGGAAACACCCACTCTGAAGTGCCTTCTCGAGCACCTCCAGGAATGTATGGATCAAGCAATCCCTAATAAAATCAAGACCTTTTCCACCAAAGGCACCCGGTCTGGTGGACTCCAGCCATAAACAAACTCTACAACAAGGAGAAAGCTACTACATGTCAGAGCAAAATCCCAAAATGGGAAGCACAACTTTGAGAGAAAAATCTAAAGCTAGAAACCTGGGTGGAAACTCCCAGATATGCTGTCCAAAATGATAAAAAATCACTGAACCCACAGACATTGCCAACATACTGGCAGACAGGTTCAGTGAAAATTTCTCCCCCTCCCCAAAAATATCTATCCCACCAGAGACAAGCCACCCAACCATCTCAGATGCCCAGGTGAGAGCTGCTCTCTCTAAAGCAAAAAACACAGCATCAATGGGACCAGACGGTGTCCCCGCTGTGTGCTACTCAATGAGGAAACCCACACATAAGGCTGCTGTTTAATCTTAGCCTTACTACAGGATGCAGTGCTTCTACGGACCCTGAAAATTGCCTTGTCTGCAAAGCTATGGAGAGGATCATAATGGAACTCATAAATAAAGAACAGACACTGGATCCTACCCATTTGGCTTTGTCAAGGGCAGATCCTGCCTCTTGATTGATGAGGGGGCAGTTCACACAGCCTACCTTGACCTAGCAAAGCATTCCCACTCGGGCATCATAGAAAAGCTCCTGGCTCAAGGACAGAACACACAGGGTTAGAGTGGCTGGTGCCATGTCAGACTCTAAGCCGGTCCCACAGGTCATTCCTGGGCCCCCTCTTGTTCAGCATTTATTTTTCTGAAGTGCAGGCAAACATAGGGTTGTGGCTGACAAAATTTGCAGATGACTGCAAACTGGGCACCATAATTGACACTCCATCAGACACAGACATCCTCTAGAAATATAACTGGTGCCAGAGCCATGGCCTTAAGCTAAATGCCAAAAATGTATAGTCATACCATTTGTCAGGGACCTGGGGACCCAAGTTGACAGTAACCTCTCTTTTGACACTCACATTGCCAAAGTGGTTAGGAAGACCTTCTACATTGCCCACCTGATCATGAAGGATTCACATCCAGATCAGGAGAGGTCATTGTACCCACTCTTCACTTATCAGACCAATGATTGAGTACAGAATGTACCTTACCCGACACCTGCAGCAGTTGGAAAGACCCAAGTTCCTCACCAAAAGGATAAAGGGGCTCAAACATATGTCACGATGCCCGACTGAAGAAACTCCAGCTCTATTCAGTCGCCCGTCTGCTCAGAGGTGATCTGTGCCTGACATACAAGGCCATGTCCAACCCGAATTAATGGACATGCTCCACCTCAAAAATCCAAATCCACCAGAGCACGAGGCAAGAGACTTAAACCTCAACACGGATATAAATACGTGCTGGAGGGACACATCACCCAGAGACTCCTATACTATGGAACAGAATCCCAGTCCATGTGAGGCAGAGCCCCTCACTGACTCTGTTCAAGAGAAATCTTGACAAGTGGATGGGAGATCGTAGGTTTACCCCGGGAATCATCTCTGTATCACTGCTGGACAGAGGCACGTGAAAGCCACACACACCTGGCTAGGCAGATAGCCTAGTATGAACCTATGAACCTATGAACCTGTAAATGGCATGTGTGTGTGTTTGGATGTGGGAACTCTGTGTGGTGTGCAATTCTGTATGAAAAACATGTGCTTTTTTTTGAAATCAGGGGATCACACTACATGATGCACATTACCCTTTCCAAACAGTGATGATGACAGCACCCTATGCATACAGCTGGAGAAGTGACATCTACCAGTACTCAGAATAGCGCAACCTGCTACCGCGTCACTCTCAAGTGCCATAACATATTTAGGAAGGGATTTGAAACCTGCAAGTGGCAAGTGTGTGTGTGTTTGGATGTGGGGAGTTTGTGTGTGTGCATTTCCGTATGAAAAACATGTTATTTTTGGCAATCAGGAGATCACACTACCTGATGCACATTACCCTTTCAAAATACTGATGATGTCAGCACCCTATAAGTACAGCCAGAGAAGAGGAACTATCTAGTAATCTGAATAGTGCGCTTTGCTAATGCGTCTCTCTCAGGTGTCGTAATTTAGTTAGGTAGGGGTATGAATCCTGCAAATGGCACATGCGTGTGTGTGTGTGGGGGTAGTAGGGTGCGTGTAAATGCAAGTGTGAGAGAACAGATCCTTTTGGCAAATACTACAATACACCAGATGCTGCATATTCCCCCAGTAAACACAGGGGATGTCACCACACTATCAGCACAGCCAAACAGGGCTAGTTGGCTAGTAATGCCAATAGTGCACTCTGCTACTGTGTCTATTACCATTGTCAGAGTACAAATAGGTATGATTTGGTAACCCACAACTGCCACGTGTGGTTGTGTCACACATTATGACCTTGTGTGGGTCTTTGTACATAACAATGCATGCCATTGCCTAAACCAGCAATGACATTGCACACATGATATATGTGTGTGACACATACACATAAATACCTGTGACCTGCAGTAGTTACCATGTCTGACACATGCCTCGAGTGGATAAATGGTATTTGTAATGTATACCAATATGACTGTGTCTTACTGTACAGGGGCCACACGCGGTATGTGTCTATACAGTATGGGTGTATATGGTAAAATACCTACAGCAGGGGATACACATCTGGTCTGGGCCATATAGTGTACATGTAGTCGATGTACAGGTGCTGCATGTTCCCACCTGTTGTGGTAGTGGTAACATGTCATTCCACTGCAATTCAGTGACCACATGCTGTGAACCCTTCAACTAGTGTGTTGTAGCTACAGTAATGCTCACGCATAATGTTTGGCTGGATGCAGTCCAGCCATATAAAGACAGTTCTTGAGACTGTCATATTGCCAGTGTTGTTATGGAGGATAGGTGGTCTTCCTGTGTATGGGAGGGTTGTGTGTGCCAGGCTATGAACCAGATGGCAGTTCAACACACTGTTAGCTGCACATGATTAGGCCCTGATGCTTTGTGCTGTGCCAACAACCTGGAGGTGTGTGTATCTGTGGTGCCTTGGGATACCAACCCCCTGTCCATGTGTGTTACATGTGTAGGGGACGACAGGCATGGTATGGGGCATAACCTGTCAGTGATGGGTAACACCTGTGAGCCATGAATCAGGACTCTGGTACTGCACAGACATTGCACTTCACCGTGCTGAGGACAGTGTCCGGTGCATGCATCTTGTGGTGTACACTGCTGTTGTTGTGTAGCAGCACTGTTAGTGTCCTAACCTGTGTGATACCCACGGAGGTGGCTATGTAAACCGTGTCCTGCAGCATAAGGCAGTATGTGTGTATCAAGGAGCTTTGCCAATATACATCGGGCCATGGGTGTCACGTGCAAGATGACCCTTGCACATCATTGTGGCTTCCCTAGCATGTAAGCACATTGACAGCCAGCGGATACCCTATGAATGACATTGGAGACTGAGCATAATGTAGACATACAACACCCTTCCCACATATAGTGGTAGCATACCTGGTGAGGGTATGTTGGCAACCAAGATCAGGCTCATACTGGCCTGTGCCACATGCTGAGAGATCCATTCTATGTTCCCTATCATGTAGTCCAGGGAGGTATGTCTCAGGTCAGCCATACTGGCATGGTCAATGAGTGAGTCATATGTGTCCATGCCTCTGACTGACCTGTATGCATGTGTTCTGTGGTGAACCATAGTGCCCCTGAGGCATATCACTGTGACCTTCACCAGATACAGCCTGTTGAGCAGGACCCCAGTGCAGCACCCAAGACAGATACCTGACACGTCTGTAGCAGGTGTGTTGTGTAGCCCTACAGGCTGTGAGTGTGTGGCACACGGGATGTGTGTGCCATGTGTGGCATGTGCTCTGTTCCGACAGAACATATGCCTGTGTGCCAGCTGCGGAGGTGTGTGATGGTCAGGCAGGATGCTATTCTGAGTCCCCACGTATGCCCCAGTGTGTTCAGCATGCTGTCAGTGAGTGTCAATGTCTGACTTGTATTGTAGTCACTGTAATATTTTTTATTTATTTATTTATTTATCTTACATTTGTTGACCGGGATAGTCCGACTGGATGCATGTCCATTTTCAGCGGAGGGCCGGGGAGAAAAGCTCCAAGGGTAAGCAGATACAGCATTACATAATGCCAGCATTACATATTACAAACAGATTATTTACAGAGATTACATAAGTAAACAAGTTAAACATGTTCCACATGTTAAATTTAGTCCTGAGCACAAGTCAGGATTAAATTAAATTACACAGTAAACTGGTTAACAGATTTTACACATTCGAGTTAGCCAGGCTTGATACATTGACATAGCCAGTTAAGTGACAAATGTTGTTTGAGTCTAGTGTTAAATTGACCTAAGGTGCAAAGTAAGGTAATATCACCTGGTAGTGAGTTCCAGGATCTACTTACAGAGTTTGCAAAGAGAGAATCACCGGCTGTGTTATTAATTTTGCTAGTCTGAATTAGTAGTTTGTAGAGGATCGAAGCGGTCTAGGATTGTTATAGGGGGTGATAATATTTGAAGTGCAGGAGTATTGTCCGGATTATAGAGGATTTTATAGGCCATAATCAGTGCACCTTGGCCTCTGCACCAATTGTAAGCCAGCATTTGCTAATTGCATACAGCCAGTTGTTTACTGATTGCAGTTCTCACTGTGATTTCAGGACAGTGCTATAAAAGGGTATGTGAGATAGGCGTTGCCTTTTCAGATTGTAAGGGCGGGGACCATGCTGGTATGCTGTGGACACTGTTCTGTGAGTGTAAAGGTTAGTATCTCTCTCATGATTCAGGCTGTGTTGTAGATTCACATTTCTCCATTCCCCTCTCATGTTCCCTGTAGTAAGTGTGTATGCACACTGACACCTACAACTATATATATAGATATATATTTATATAGATATATGTACATATACATACATTTATATATGTACATTAACTGCTGCAGGTTGTGTACTATTTTCTTACAGGTGGGGCATTTTTATTTCAGAATTTATGTCAGACATTTTCATTTTTCTGTTTGGCTTACAGGCTGCAACACACTTTTGTAATCAAGCAATACTTGCAAACACTTTCACACTGTTACTTGCACATTTTATTCCTTAGTGACTACACTGCACTCTTTTGCTGACTGTCATACTTTTATATTTCTTTACAGTTACTGGTAGTGGATTACTGACCTGCCTGGTGGCAACCGCACCAGCCTATCGCCATAGGCTCTGCGGTTCGCAGAACGGACACCTGCAGCTGTAATATAAATTAAGTAATATTGGAATACACATCTCCATAATATCAGCTAGTTTAATTTCTTACATACATAATTAAATGTAACTTACTCAGTAGTGGGGCATTGGGCATTTGCCGGGCCTCCTGGATCCAAAGGTTCAGTTGGTCCTGCTTGCATCTCTTCAGGTCCGCATGGTGGTGACAGACCTGCTCACCAGTCCTTGGAATCCCTGTGGCACTGGTGAGATCATGAGCCAACCGGTCCCACGCCTCAGCCCTGTATGCTCCCCAGAGGACCTGGCCCTGCATGAGTTGGGCCTCATGATTGTGGACTAGGAGCCAGACCATGTACCTGGACTCCTCAATGCCCCACCTCTGTGCTCGAAAGCAACTACTCCCTCCTACTCCTGTCATTCTAGCTGCAGTTCAGTTCTACAATCGTTTATGCTGTGTATTCCCACCTATGGGCCTTATATAGTCCGTTTTTCCCATGCATATCTGTGATTGGCCATTTTGGAATTGTATCAACTTCAGTAAACCTGCATTGTCATGCTCCAGTTTGTATTCATTCCTATATATTAGCTATTATTGCATTTATAGTTACTGCTATCATGGCTTAGTGGTTCAGTACCTTGACTATGGTGTATAGTATCCTGGGTTCGAGCCTGGCCACTACTTTTTATTTTTTATGACTGTCTAGACAAGCTGAGGGGTGTGTCTGTGTAAAGGCACTTTTGATACGGCTTGCTCAACGTTGCCCGCCGGTTAGCTTGTTTGCGTGGTGCGCAGCTCCGTGCAAATGGGGTACGCTGCTTTAAGCCTCATTTGGCTATCAGCATGCATATTACGCTCAGCTCGGTTAGGGGCACATAGATTTAGCATGTTAAACCACTATTCAGCTATGGGCACTCATTTTGCACCAGTTAAACCACTGCTCACCTACGGGCAGATGCACTCACCCTGTTAAACTGTAGCTCAGCTATGGACACATCTGGCATTTTTTATTGTTTTGTTACCTCACATTTGTTCAATATCAATGGGCTATTTCATTACATTTTACATAAAATGTGATTTTATGTGTACATATTTGTCAGGGACTTGTTTCGTGCTTATTTTGCTAAAAATAAAAATTGGTGTTGTGGGGGCTCGAACCATGAATGCCTGCTCTTCAGCCAACATTTCTACCGCTACGCTATTGCTTCTTGGCTTACTTTGCATATTTAGTTCTTATATGCTTTCCCACTGACTGCTAACTGTAGCTGCACTACGGGCACGCCCGCGCAAATGAGCGCACTCACTGTTAAACATCTTTACAATTTAAAAAAAAATTATGTGATGTTCATTTGTACATTTTATGTTCGTAGTTTGTGGGGACATTTGTTGTGTTGTGTTTATTCACATTTCCATGGACTCTGGCGTGGGTGTTTACTTTGGGCACTTTTACTCTTCTGGGGGCGTGTCCGCTTACAGGGCTCGGCCTACGGACATGCCCCCTACTGTCTTACATGGACCGTGTTAGCCTTAGGTGTGATTCAGCATGCTCTCATGAATATGCAGAGCATGCTGACATCACTCCGTTTAACTGCAGCCTCCGTGTATGAGTTATTAACTCTTACACGGAGGCTTCGTGAATCCTGCCCATAGTTTTCCCCATAACTTTTTTACCTTTTACATTTCAAAAATGCATGTTCTGTAGTTTCTTCTTCTTGACAGGCAGCAAGGGGAAAGGTAAAACTAAAGTAAAATAAAATATATATTTATTTGCTTTTAATTTTATAGAGAAATCCATCAGAAGCCAAACAGATTCTTTCAACACAGTGTCTCAGCAATAAGTTTTCTGCCTCATGGCTCCAGGGTTCAATCCTGATATCAGCTCACCGTCTCTGAAGCTAAGTTCGTCTGTTATCCAATTTACCTGCAACCTAGACCAGTGTATGAGGAATAGGAAATTTACACCAGGCCTGGCAGCCATGTCCCTTTTGGAAAGATGTAGCCCTGGTGTAAATTTCCTATTCACCATCCACTGGTCTAGGTTGCATTTAAATTGGGAAGTAGACAAACTCAGCTTCACATGGATAGGAAGCCTCTTCCATAGGATGGACTGTCTCTGGCACACATATGTGTCTCTCCAGCATGTTCTGTTTACATCACAGCAAAATTCAGATGCTTAAACCTTGTATTTCTTGTACTGTTTGACTTACGAATATGTAGGAGATTCATAAGTGTGGGGTTTGTGGATGGCTTGTAAGCCAGGCATAGATCACCCCTCAGCAATCTATAGGAGACTGAGTAGAGGGAAAGGATTTTAAGGTGCTCTGCGTAATGCATGTTTGTTTTGCCTTGTATTCTTTTTGTAAAGAACCACTGAGGTTAAACTAGTTGCTGCCTATGTATGGTCAGCTGCATAGTGAAGGGACAGTTGTACTCTGTGATTGGTCTGGTAAGGGCAGAGAACAGTGATATAATGACTTCTTTTGACCTAGATGTCATGCCCTTACCTATAAGTCATGTAACATAAAAGAGTTCCTCACCACTGTGGCCAAGTGTTGATCGAACGTAACACTACTGTCTACATGCATACCCAAATCCCTGATGCCTAGGTTGACTCTTAGGTGTGTATTATCAACATGATAATTAACTGGGATGGTTGACATCCCAAAGGGTACAGTTAAGCATTTCTTAGTACTGAGTTTAAGACCATGGCTTTGGCATGATTTGTTAGTCAGAGACATGTTTTCTTGAGGAATGCTAGTGTCTGCAGGGGAGTCAGTGAGAACTTCCAGCTTACAATCATGTGCAAACTTAATCAGCCATACACCTTTAGAATGTGCTTCCACTTCAGAGAAATAGATCCCAAAAAGGAGCAGGCCCAATACCAAGCCCTGGGGGACTCCGCTAGTGACAAGCCCTTTGGTGGAAGTGGCCTAACCTATTTTGATCTCCTGGGTCCTATCAGTGAACCAGCTGGCTATCCAGTTGGTGATAAAAGGGTTTATATGTAATTTAGTGAGCTTGTCTATAATACCTGAGTGAGGTATTGTATCAAAAGTCTTGGCCAGGTCGAGTTAAGCTAGGTGCACAGACTTGCCCTCATCCATTGCTTTTTTGGTAACCCTGTCAAAAAGTCCACCAGATTTAATAGGCATAACTGTCCTTTAACAAAGTTAAATTGTGATGGGTCCAGCATTTTAGGTTACCTATGTCCTTGTTTTTCATGTCCATCATGATTCTTTCAATGGCCTTACAGATAAGGTAAGAATTGTGGGCCTGTAGTTACCCGATTCAGTGGTTGGACCTCCTTTGTGCAGGGAATGACTGTAGCCATTTTCCATTTCTTGGGCACAAAACTTGACTGTAGGCTCCAATTGAAAAGTGATTCAAGTGGATCAGAGAGGTCATGTTTCCTAGTATTTAGTAAGCATCTCTGGATGTCCTCAGGGCCCATTGGTGTGGTGCTTTTGGCCTTGCAAAGTGTACTGAAGACCTTTTTCTTAGTAATGTTTGAGCAACTGTGTTACACAGTACTTCCTATGGACTATTGGGAGGAGTGGGGGGAGAAATTTGAGTTGAAACTGTCAGCCAAAAGGTTGGCATTGGCCTCGGGTTCATAGGTTCACAGGATCATAGACTCACAGGCTGTGATCACTACACTTCTTTGAGTAGAAAGTGGAATGCATTGACAGAGCTTATCTTAACTAAAATGTACGATTATACATTGTCCTTTTAATCATTGATTGACCTGCAACAAAAGTTAAGGAGCTCAGATGTAAACGTTTGAATGGTAGGATAAGAAGAAGATAAATCATTATGCAAAAAAACAAAGAGAAAGATCAGCCTTCAACCTTAACATTTCACAATGTAAATTATGTGTTGGCCAAGCATGTCTTTCATAAAGGCATAAATAATGGGTATACATTTCTTTGCAACCGTGGAATTAATTGTGATAATTTAGGAAAACACACACACACACACACACACACACACACACACACACACACACACACACACACACACACACACACACACGCTAGGCTATTTTTCTGTCCTGGTCCTTCAGTTTAGTTAGTTTTTCATCTGATTGCCTTACTACTCTGAATCTGATTGAACTCCAGATGTAAAGCGTCTCATTTTTCTTTAAGTTTCAAACATCATGGTTAGTGTTACTAAAATCCAAATGGGCAGAGAAATGGGTCAACCTGTTCATGACTCAGGAGTGTAAGAGAGACATTTTATTTTTAAAGTCGCTGTTGACAGAAAATATATTCTGGACCTTGATAGACCTTTTTTTTCTACAGTAAGAGATAAAAGTAAACTATTGACATACCACTGTACTCACATACTTTGTAAAAACAGGTAATCCATAGTATTACAAGTTATAAATCAACCTAATGTTCCTATAAATGGATTATTTTATGTTATATGATCAGAAATGGCAAATGCTGTCCAGTGTCGCAGAACTGCACCTTAGAAAATATCTTCCATATGCATTTATCACTGCATTTGCAGAATGTGATGGAGTAAGCACCTTACAAACAAACTCAGATAAAATCAGTATAATATGAAATGTTCTGCTTTACACTATTACAGCCAAGCAGAAAGAAATAAAATACAACCAAGTTTAACACTAGCTAACAGCTTTTTCATTTTATTCTGTCAGAGTAGAGCTACTGTATTTAAAGGAAAAAAATCATTGCACTCACTTGAAATATGCAATTCACTTGTCGAACTGATGAAAAAAGAAATCAGAAGCAAAGCTGCACCCTCCATTTTATAAAGTGAGCCCAAACCAGTCTTTGCTGCTTGTTAGTAAACATTAATGTCCTTGAATACTATGTAACTGTTTTAGACTGCAGGAGACTTCATAATGGTTCTAGAATATAGAAGAATGATGTGACATCATAAAGCAAAGCCTGCATGAGTTCAGTGTTGATGAGATAATAGCCGAGTTATTTAGAACTGCACAATATGTAAATGGTGAAGGAAGCCATCAAACCAAGGGCTTCAAAATGAAACTTGTTAGTAAATCATATTGTTACTCCTTTGAGCTAACCTTAACCCTTTGAGCTAAATATCCGTATATCACTTTAGTAGGCAGGCAAGCAGGGCATGACAACTACAATCAAGTAAGTGTGATCGGTACTTATGTATTATCGCAACCAGATTTTTATGGAAGAATTAGTGTGACTGTTCTAGGACAGCAAGTGTGTGCAATACTGAGAAGGGTTTTTAAAGTGTAAGTACTATTGTTTCAGACTAAGCAGCAGGACCTGGAATAACAGCAAAATTTCTGTTCCTATTTACCTCACTTTATCAACATTACCGACCTTAACTGTCTGTGAAGTGAAATGAAAATAGGTGGTACTACAAGAACGTCCTTACTGCTAGGACAGACAAGTCATCATTCATCGGTATTACATATACCAAGAGACCACAACTCATAATTGTTGGAGTGTGACTTTCAGGTCTGTTAGGGTTTCCTTACTTTTATGTTGAGACTTTCCACAGCTCAGGATATATTTCAGGTCAACATGGTGCATTTAGGCAGTTATTTTCTGCCATGCTTGTCTGTATCAGCGTACAATGCTACCCGTGAAAAGGGAAGTTTCCCACACTCCACGGATTTTACCTCTCTTGTCATAAAATGTTTTTGCCCTAAATCACTGAGCATTGCAGTCAGTAATTGAAAACAACGAGCATTGAAGGTAGTCAGCAGAGCCATGTGTTACCATTTCATAGTACCTGAAAAGTGCTCACAACTGCAGACCGTTTTTAGCAATACACATAACTTTATATTGTATACTTGGTCTGGTCATCTCAACTCCCATTTCCAGGACAGTACAATATGGCATGCTGGTTGAAATAATTGCATATCACGTTAATTTCACAACATGAACTGCCCCGAGAAAGAGCCGTGCAGCAGGCGGACTTGAAAGAAGATAAATGCTGCCAGTGAAGTATGAAAATAAAGATGAACACTATGTTTGTTTCAATTTTATTGGCATCATTACAGATAATACAGTGTAGTAGTATACATCTCTCCAACATTAATGACAATATTTTAAGATCGTTATGCACTTTTCGCAACCTCAAATATCTAGTTGTGATAATACGTAAGTACTGTGTGATCTTTACCACCCATCTGAACAAAAAAACATGTTCATCACAGACAGCAGTCAGGCAGTAAATCTATGAGTAGGAGACGGACAAAGGCTGAGATGTGATGGGAACATCAGAAGTACGGAGGAGAATTAGACTGAGGGTGGGAGAAGAGATAATGACAATAAATTAAGCAAAGAGTGTTGCAAATGAGCATAGGTTCATTCTTAAACTGATACAACTTTGTAACAAAATAATAACTAGAAAAGGTAATGTATAGCAGTGTCTAAGAAAACTAAGAATTATGACTGAAACAGTGGCATACACATTGCAGTGTGGGATGCTGTTGTACCTTTGACAAGGAAATTTCCTCATAAGACTCAGATAATGGTCCCATCTGCCTAATTTGGAGGGACGTCATGTGCTAGTCAAAGGTCACATATCCTTTCGTTTTTTCTCAAAAGTTTTCTTTTTTTATTTTTCAAATACATTTGAATGAATTCCATAGTATTTATACATAACATCTTAAATAACTGTGTACACTATTTACATTAGCCTGACACTATAACAGATCTTAATGTATACAGTATGCCTAATCCATTATCAGAGTGACTGATCAATTATTGTATAGTGTCAATCAATGATAAGACTTTTCCCCAAGGATTGTTGATAAATGACTTTGGATAAATTCTTAGTTCTTTAATTATAATTTCCAATAATGCTGTGGTCTTCAGTAGTCTGTAGAAGTCTTCCAGATTTGGTATTGTGTTTGTATTCCATCTTCTTGTTATACACTTCCTTGAAATTGCAAGTATAGTCCATACTACATATCCTTTCTTGATGACATGCAGGAGGTATTTTGCTGAAACAGTCAGTAAACATAGCTTCATGTAATTTATCATCACTGTCATCAGCTCCCTTTTTTCTATGTTCTACATGGGGTAAGGGTATCGCATCATCTACCACCACCACTCCTGATTCAGTGTCACTCTTCTACGCCTTCAGCAGTCATGCCTGACTGTTACAAGTCTCCTCTGGCACAATCCACCCACGTCTTTACTGGATGCCCTCATTTCCTCTTGCCTTCTGCTTGTCTCTCCCAAATGTTGTTCACCATTTTCTACCTCACATCTTTAGAGATAAAAAAAACTAAAATAATATGACAAAATAATGCCATGCACAGCAAAACTAAACTAGAATCCCAGAGCAGTTTACAAACTACCCTCCTTAGATACAAAGTAAGTTCATCTCTCCCACTATTGAATCATTCATACATGAAATTGAAAGCAGTCCTTTTCATGCAATGCCCCTATGTCATTATGGCCTTCTGTACACAAACCACCTTCCATTGCCTCCAGATTATAGAGAGCAGTACCTTCAGAATTTAGAAGTCAGGAAACTCAATTCCTCTTTAAACCAACTCTTGAGGAATGTGTGTAGCCCTAACAGGCCTCTGCCCATGTTACATGGGCCAAATTTGCCTTTTTCATCATACCCTTATGACGTTGTCACTGTCATCTTCTGACGGCCAACCTTCTCATCTGATATCTGGCAGTTTTAAAGCTAAATGGACCTAACAGATTTTATTCTGTTGTCCTTTATTTGATTCCTTTCTTTTCTATTTGCATCTGCGCAAGTCCCTAGGGTTACCACCTGTCCCACTTTGTGAGGGACAGTCCCTCTTTGGGCAGTTGTGTCCTGCAAAAAAAATTGTAAAAATGGCAAATGTCCAGAGATATTAGGACAAAATAATTTCCTACATTATATTTAATAGTTGCATAAAACAGTTATTCTGTATCTGAAACACCTAAATATTATAAGAAACATAACAAGCAACTAAAATACTACAAGAATAAGCTTTAGTTTGGCAAACAAGTGAAGTTTTGTACTTTGTACTGGCCGTGGGTATGTTTTGGCCTGCAAAATCTGACGTTTGTACCAAAAATGTCCCACTTTGGGCATTTGAAAAAGGTGGCAACCCTACAAGTCCCTCAAGCAGTGATTGCTGGTGACTTTAAAGCAAAAGGGAATAGCTGCAGGAAGCAACTGAAATGGATGGGGCTAACTGGAATAGGGCGGGGCTATACTATGGCAGGTTCATAACTGTTTGCCTGTGATCAAACGACAGCTGGAGTTAGTTACTTTCAACACAGACTACCTTAGTACCCAGTCATTCTTGCTATTTTATTGACTATAAATGTCTCAGATGTCTAAATGAGGTCAAATAAAATATATAAATAATCACAGCATTTAATTCAGTTTACTTTGCCCAAATGCACACTAGCCTTTCCACCCTAAAGCAAGTACAGTAAAATATGGTTAAATGACAACCAGAGTAAAGTCAATTTCATCAAGATTGTCTCAGTTTACCATCAATTGTTTATTTATTTTTGTTCTATTTTATTTATATTTGTTTTCTCAGGGGTGCACTGACCAAAACTGACCATTTACAAGCATGGTTTCAATGAATAACATTCATAAGTAGAACAAAATAGCATTGCTGAATGCAAATAGCAAGTATAAATAACAAGTCATGTGTTTGACATGTAGTAAGAGCAATGCATCAAGCGTTAGGCAGCTTATTGACTGTATTCACATCTGATGCCTGACCGATCGACTGAGTAAATCAATATATAGCTAGTAGTCAAAGTAAACTCAGCTTGTTGGTGTCAGATATATGCAATACCACCAAGTGGAATCCTCCTGTACCCTGCGCATACAAACACACACACACACACACACACACACACACACACACACACACACACACACACACACATGTGCTTAAAGGTACAGACACTTTATTCACAGTGTAATCCTCATATGTGTGACTGTGGTCAAATGAATCAATAAATGCATAAATAATGGCCAGGGGAAAGTGTTTTGGTTTGCTACTATCAGACATCTACAGTACAGCCATTGCAATTGCTTTTGTGCACACATACATCCATGGATGCTCTCACACATGCAGACACATACACAGACACACAGACAGACAGTCTCTCATACACAGTCTCACACACACACACACACACACACACACACACACACACACACACACACACACACACACACACACACACATCCCTTCAGTCTGGCTGGTAGTGGAGATTGCAGATTAATTTAATAAAAAAAAACACTTTCTCCCATGCCCTCTGTCTCATCTGCAAGTTGTTCCACATTCTTTCAGTTTTGATTTATTACACCTCAGGCACCAGTCACATGTTGCACCATTAGCCAATAGAAATAGCTGCTCACTGCCCCATCAAGGAGCCCAAGTAACCCTATCAGCATGTCATGTGTCTTGAAAACAGCAGGAGTACCTATGGGGATATAAGAATAAATACTAGGATATTTTAAAACTGTTGCAGGAGAGTCAAATATTTTTAATAGAAACAGGACGAAGTCTGAGTTAGAAATGAGAAAGATGGTTAATTAAAAAATATTTAGGGAGGACTGTAACCCAGCAATCCCGTATCATAACATACCAATGCCCTAATCAGGAAAATAAATGTGTATGCCTAGTGTATTCAGCCACATTTGCAAAAGTTCTACAAATTTTTATTACATTTCTGTACTCTCTCTCTCCCTCCCTCTCCCCCTCTCTCCCTGCTTCTCTCCCATCTCTCCTTGCTCTCCTCTCTCTCCCCATCTCTCACTTGCTCTCCCTCCCTCCCTCTTCACCTCTCTCTCCCTTGCTCTCTCCCTTGCTCTCTCTCTCTCCCTCTCCCCTCTCTCTCCCTTGCTCCCTCTCTCTCCCTTGCTCACTCCCTCCCTCCCACCTCTGTCTCCCTCTCTCTCCCTTTTTCTATCTCCCTCTCTCCCTCTCTTTCCCTTGCTGTCTTTCCCTCCCTCTCCACCACTCTCTCCCTTGCTCTCTCTCTCTCTCTTCCTCCCTCTCCCTTTCTCTCTCTCTCGCTCTCCCTCTCTCCCTTGCTCTCTCTCTCCCTTGCTCTCTCTCCCTTGCTCTTCCTCCCTCTCTCTCTCCTCCCCTCTCTCTTTCCCCTCTCTCCCTTGCTCTCTCCTCCCTCTCCCCTCTCTCCCTTGCTCTCTCTCCTCTCCTCTCTCTCCCTTGCTCTGTCTCCCTCCCTCTGTCTCCTCTCTCTCCCTTGCTCTCTCTCCCTCCCCTCTCCCTTGCTCTCTCTCTCTCCCCCTCTCTGTCTTCCTCTCTCTCCCTCCCTCCCCCTCTCCCTTGCTCTCTCCTCCCTCCCTCTCTCCCTTGCTCCCTCTCTTTCTCTCTCCCTTGCTCTCCCTTTCTGTCCCTTGCTCTCTCTCCCTCCCTCTCTCTCCCTTGCTCTCTCCCTCCCTCTCCCTCTCTCTCTCTCTTGCTCTCTCTCTCCCTCCCTCTCCCTCTCTCTCCCTTGCTCTCTCGCTCTCCCTTGCTCTCTCTCCCTCCCTCTCTCCCTCTCTCTCCCTTGCTCCCTCCCTCCCTCTCTCCCCTCTCTCCCTTGCTCTCTCTCCCTCCCTCTCTCTCTCCCTTGCTCTCTCTCCCTCCCTCTCCCTCTCTCTCCCTTGCTCTCTCTCCCTCTCTCTCCCTCTCTCCCTCCCTCTCTCCCTCCCTCTCCCTCTCTCCCTCCCTCTCTCTCCTCCTCTCCCCCTCTCTCCCTTTCTCTCTCCCTCCTCCCTCTCTCCCTTTCTCTCTCTCCCTCTCCCTCTCTCTCCCTCTCCCTCTCTCTCCCTTGCTCTCTCTCCCTCCCTCTCTCTCCTTGCTCTCTCTCATCTCTCTCCCCTCTCCCTCCCTCTCCCTCCCTCTCCCTCCCTCTCTCCCTCTCTCTCTCTCCCTTGCTCTCTCTCTCCTGCTCTCTCTCCTCCCTCTCCTCCCTCTCCTCCCTTGCTCTCTCCTCCTCCCCCTCTCTCTCCCTTGCTCTATCTCCCTCCCTCTCCCCTCTCTCCCTCTCCTTCTCCTTCTCTCTCCCTTGCTCTCTCCTCCCTCTCCCCTCTCTCTCCTCCCTCTCCCCCTCTCTCTCCCTTGCTCTCTCCCTCCCTCGCTCTCTCTCCTTGCTCTCTCTCCCTCCCTCTCTCCCCCTCTCTCCCTTGCTCTCTCTCCCTCCCTCTCCCCCTCTCTCTCCCTCCCTCTCCCCCTCTCTCCCTTACTCTCTCTATGGCTTACTTCCTACTGCTGCATCAACACTTAACGTCCTCCCATTATTCTCCATGACTCATGTTTCTTTAATGTAAAGTCATCTTACATTAACGTTGATGTGCAGAAATCATTTTTCTCTTTCTTTACACTCAGTTTTCCCTCCCCATGTACCTAAGGACAGTTGAGGCATGATAATCATACTTTCACCCCCTAGTACTTCATGATACCCACATGCAAGCCACATTTTCACTACTGGTTATATCCACCTACATACTGGTGATACCTACCTACATACTGGTGATACCCACCTACATACTGGGATAGAAGTCATTAAATTTTTGTCACACTCTCAGTCATGGCTCAAAAGGGTCTGTTGATCATCCCACCATGCCGATAACCAAATAAAAATAAATAAAAAATAAATAAATGAACATGCCTTGTGTGAAATTTCATGATATCTTCTTGCAGGGTGAGACACAAGGCAATTAATGAAATGTTGCCTAAGATGGCCAGTTAATGTGGGGAGACCAATTAATAATTTATAAAACTTAATTAGCCAAGCAGCCCCAACTTTTAGCATCTCCTCTCCTCATGCATTTATGAGCATGAAGCAAGACCCAATAATAGGGAAGGAAGAGGTTGTCTATTATTATATAAAAAACATCTTAAGCCCACCATCCAAGCTAAAGCCAACACTTCAACAGACTCAGACCCAGCTGGGTCCTCCAAAAATTGAACAGAAGGAAAACAAACCCTTACTTAATGAAGCTGCATGTCTTTCTTTTTCTCTTTCTAAATTTAAATCTATAATCTCTGAAATAGTATTTGCTGGAAAAAAGAAAGGACGCTGCAGCAATGGCAAGCATCTTATTATCCTGATATATTTCAACATTAACTTCTCAGGACTTTTCTGAATTTCTAGCTAACAAGGACCTCTTACAGCTAATCACAGAACCCATGCACCCAAATCTGCATTCCAACAACCAATCAGCTTTGACCTACTAATCAGTAATGGACCATAAATTGTCTCAAACATTATTCTCATCATTACATTTATTGATCACTCACTAGTCATCTTTCAGATCAGCAATTTGACTTCAAAATCTCTGGCCAAACTGATCACCTTCAGATCCAAGTTCACACAAAATATCACCAAGTTATAAAGCCTTCTGACAACCTTTTAATGGTCTGCCATACTGAACATCAATGACGTTAACATAGCAGCTAAGACCCTAACTAAACACTTCTCTAAACCCGGGACAGATTTTCTTCATGGAAAAATGCATAACTCACCAAAGAGATTAACTATCTTCTCAAACAAAAGGATACATCCTGTCAGTAATGGGAAAACAATATAAACCCCCATGAGAACACAGACATAATTAAAAACAATCAACACATCAAAAGGCAATTAGTACAAAGTTAAAGTGCACTTAGTAATAGCTTACTTAAGAGACATTTGTTTAACCTCAAAACAGGTTTTAATGTAACCATTGTGTTTAAACCAGGACAATAATCAGTGTTCAAGTGCAAAATCCATTCATACGCCATGAGTTCTAATTTGTTGTTATGATCACCTCCTCTTACATTTTTTACCATGAATGAAAACTATCATTTTGTACTAATTGCCTTTTGATGTGTTGATTGTTTTTAATTATGTCTGTATTCTCAACAGGGGGCTTATAGCATGTGATTTTGCTTGTTTTTAGTATTTAAATGGAAGTTTTGATATTGCATTTTATACACTGATGAAGGTATTTGTGTTTCCCAAAGCTTTGTTTTATTAAAATTTATTTCTACAAGTCCAGCCTGTTATTTTGCATTTGATTACTTGCTGTGCTTTGATTTATTGGTCATAGATCTTTTGTGTAGGATAAAACAATATAACCCCAACAACTATGCTACCTTTATCAAACTGAGGAACATGGTTAAACAATCCATACATAGGCACAAAGGAAACCATCTCAAAACCAAGCAACTTTCTCACTTAAATAAACCCAAACACTTCTATGTCAACTAGCCAGCAGTCCTCTGACAACAATTCCTCTCTAAAAGTAGTGCAGACTAATCAAGGACTACTCAACTGCTCTGACTTTGTCACATAGTTTACCCCACAAAATTATCAGCAGCATCTCCACAACTCTGTCCTCTCTCACAGAACCGCCTCCCTTCATCTCCTTTCTACTTTAAAATAAATTTCATGTAAATAAATCAGGAACCTACTTGAAGATATGTCCACAGACTCTCCCCAAGTTCAGATCACAACTATCCCTGGTTTATCTACTACTGCAGGGAATTTCAAACCCAGCCTCTTCATCACATATGTAACATTTGCCTGATACAAAATATAATGGCAGACATTTGGAAAACAGCACTGACCCCCCCACCCCCACCTTGCCAAACAGTCTAAACCTCAAAACACCTTAGAAGTTCATGCTATTTCCATCGTACCCACTCTTGAGAAGGTGCTAGAAAAGTCATCCAACTACAAGTCTCAAGCTATGTTTTACAACACCATGTCCTTACCCTAAAGCAGCAGCACAGGTTCTGGACAGATCATAGTACAATGACAGCACTCTGGTGCCAAGCCTATGATGTTCTCCTCAAAGTTGACAACATTAACTTGATAGAAGCAAATGGTCATTGATCTCACACATTTCTCTGACCTTATCAATGACTAACTGCTCCTTTTCTCTCATCAGAACACTGGCATTAGTAACTCATCAGTCGAACATCGACATCTGGGCAGTGACAGAGACCTGGTTCAAGGCTCCAGAGAGCACCCCTGCATTACCAGGCTATAATTCATACCACACCTTTTGGCCACCTAACCTGGACTGAAACACTAAATGCGGAGGCATGTCCATATTCATTAAGGATATCCACACCTCCAGGCTAGTTGCTCAGCATAATGCATCCGAGATTATCCAAGTGCAACTAACTCTGGGCAAGACCGCAATCTAAATTGTAACTTGCTACAGATCCCCCACCATGCCCCAGGATTTCCACTCCTCATTTCTTGATTCACTGAAAATATTAGGGCACAACCCAACACCTTAATAATGGAGGATTTCAACTACCCCACCATTAACTCATGAACCAACTCTTTTGCTCAACGTTTTCTGGAATTCATAAATTCCAATGCCTTGGATCAACTTATCCACATCCCCACCAGTGGCAGCAATATCCCAGAACTGGTCATTACCAACATGGGTGACCGGTGTTCCACACCAGAGGTCAATTCGTCATTGGTCAGATCCGACCACAAGCTAATCAGCCTAAACATCCACATCCCGCCCCACCGCCCATTAGGGAAACCATCATAAAAACTTTCTCCAAAGCCAACTTCACGCTTCTTAAGACAGAAGTGGCAAACTTCACGATACCCATGCAGACGGACAATAGAGGTACAACTGCTGAATCCTACACAAATGCACTTTATAAGCACTTACACGAGTGCATACATCATGCAATCCCAAACAGAACCAAGATGCTATCCTCCAAAAAAAGGAAGCCAATCTGGTGGTCTCCTGCCACAAACAAACTCTACAACAGAAGAAAGAAACTGTTTCAAAAAAAGAGTAAAATCCCATGACTGGAAGAACTCCCTGGTCAGCCTCAGTAAACTGAGATCCCTCATAAAGTCTTCCAAAGCTAGTTATGAAAACAAAATCACCACTGATTCTAAAGACAACCACAAAGTATTCTATAGCAATGTCAAAAATCTCAATGGCAACACTCAGATCTGCTCTGAGTTACAGCACAATGGCTCTAAATATACAGAGCCAACTGATATTGCCAACATCCTGGCAGATAGGTTCAGTGCTAACTTTACCCCACCTCACCCCCTAAAGGGACCATCTCTATACCAGAAGAATGCAAAGTTCCTGTAATCACAGCTGCACAGGTAAAAACCACACTCTCCAAACCCAAGAACACAGCATCTGTGGGATCTGGCAACATCCCAGCCTGCGTTCTACATGAACTACAGAATGAACTGGCACCCTACCTAAGCACCATGTTCAATCACAGCCTCACCTCAGGCTTTGCACCCACTGAATGGTGCACAGTGATGGTTATCCCACTCCATAAATGGGCAGCAACCCCGGGAACTACCTCCCCATTAGCCTAACAAGCCCGGTCTGCAAGGCCATGGAACGTATCACCATGGAACTTATAAAAACGATATTTTTAATCTCCAACCTCTGGATCCCACCCACTTTGGGTTTGTAAAAGGTAGATCATGTCTCCTAAACCTGATTGACTTCTTTAAAGCAGTCACCAAAGCCTTAGATGAGGGTAAGGTGGTTCACACAGCCTATCTAGATCTAACACTATCCCCCACTCTGGAATTATAGATAAACTCACTAAACTTGGTATAAATCCTTATGTCACAAGATGGATTGCCAACTGGCTCACTGACAGAACCCACACTGTGAAAGTAGCAGACTCCAAATCTGACTTCAGACCAATGACAAGTGGAGTACCAGAGGGTTCAGTCCTGGGTCCTCTCCTGTTTAGTATCTACTTTTCTGAAGTACAGGCTAACACTGAAGGTCTTTGGCTAACAAAGTTCGCAGATGACTGCAAACTAGGAGCCATAATTGAAACTCCTAACAATGTGGACATCCTACAAAAGGGCCTCACTGAGACAGATGCCTGGTGTCAAAGCCATGACCTCAAGCTCAATGCCAAAAAGTGCATTGTCGTCCCCTTTACTAAAAACTCTGTACCCATGAACTACCACATAGTTGGTTGTCTAATTAACACTGAAAGTGTGATAAGAGATCTTGGGACACAGGTGGACAGTAGTCTCTCCTTTGATAATCCTATCACCATAGTAGTCAGGAAATCCTTCTACATGGCACACCTCATCACAAAAGGTTTCTTATCCAGGAAAAAAGAGGTCATTGTTCCCTTCTACTCATCACTCATTAGACCCATTATAGAGTACAACGTCCCTTTTGGTATGTACCTCACAAGACATCTACAACAACTGGAAAGGCCGCAGAAATACCTCACAAAGAGGATTACTGACCTCAAACAGATGCCCTATGCAGACCGTCTCAAAATACTCCAGCTTTACTCTATTGCATATCACCTACTCAGAGGCGATCTCTGCCTAACATACAAAGCTATGTCCAATGCAGAGCTGCTGCACATGCTCCACTTAAGAAATCCCAGTCCTTCCAAGCTACACAATCTAGGGACATAAACTTTGTCACCACAATATACAGAACATGCTGGATGGATAGGTTCCTGTCCCAGAGACTTCCCATACTCTGGAACAAACTACCTATCTATATCAAACAAAGCTCTTCAAGAAAAAATCTTGATGATTGGATGAGAAATAGGAAATTCACCCTGGGAATCACCTCTGTGGCTCTGCTTGACAGGGGCACAGGAAAATAATTTTCTTGGGTGGCGAAAGCCAGAGTACCTTTTTGGCTAGGCTGGTATAGGCCCTACGGCTGATAGCCTCGTACCTACCTATGAACCTATGAACCTGGTTCCAAGACTTCTTGTCAAGCAGATGTTTTACAGTTAAATTTGGATCTTCCTTCTCTAAGGCCACGCCTGCTTAAACAGGAACACCCAAGGTTCTATCTTAGCTCCTCTTCCCTTTTATTAACAAACTACTACATTTACTGTCTATGGTGATAACATGGTGCTTTTTAGGTCCAGTAACAACCATTCTACAATAAAAACACAACTATCAAAAGACCTTATTCACTCAATTCCTCGCTCATTAACCACAGACTAACACATCTACAAAAACAAAAAGCATATTTGGCACCACCCAATCACCAAATCACTCAATAATGGCACCCTTTGTGGCATGGCAATGAAACAACCAAATGCTTCAACTGCTTGTGTTTGTGGTTAAACCAGTTACTAACATTCAATACCCACACAGAAAAATCAAGGGCAAAAGTTAACTCACTTGTCTTCTGGACCAGGGAAAATCTAACCTTAGCAATCCAATCCAGTCAGGACAGCCATAGATAAAGGAAGCCTTCTGGCCACACTTGAATGTGGACTACCCATAATAGCCACAACTTCTAAGAAAAACTTCACCCTTCAGACTATTGAGAACAAAATCGGTCACTTGATCACTAACTGACCCTCCCCCCATGAGCACCACTGCATCATCCTCAAAAAATGAGAATGGTTCCCAGTGCTGCAGTGATCATCCCATCCTGCTACTAAGCTTAATAATCTTCAGACTTCTAAAACCTAATGCATTCTAGCCACTAGCTGCCAAACTTTATACCAAACACAAACACTGCAACCTCAAATGCTTCTCCACAATATCCACTAGCCGACCCCCTTGACCACAATCCAGGCTACACTGCACCAATCAATCTTTATCCATCCTTACTCCTAAAATATGGGACTCCCTCTCCAACCCCCTAAAGGATTTACAATCCTCCCCTTCCCTACCATCAAAGTTGAGCTATAAAAAATCTCTCCACACCAAATCAAATGGTACTTGCCACACAGCTGGCCCATCACATAAGGCCTCTCAGCCTGCAGCCTTACTCGGTGTTAATCACTAACACCTCCAAATCCCACCCCTCTTTCCCCGTCTTGATTCTTCTTACTCAACAGCAGTTCCTCCACGATGAAAACCTGATGCGTAATCCTGCAAAATATACAATCTACCTTTCACTCATCATTGTTACTTCTTCTTTCTGCTTTTCCCCGTTAAGGGTCACCAAAGTGGATCACCTGTCCACTCATGATTGGCAGTAGAGTTTTACGGTATCATGTTGCCAGCCCGGAACCCAAACTTCCACAGAAGACAAACACACACACACTCATGCCAAGGGCCAATTTAGTGTCCAATCCACCTACAGCATGTCTTTGGGATCTGGGAGGAAACCAGAGTACCTGGAGGAAACCTACATGACCACAGGGAGGACATGCAGACTTCGCACAGAAGGCAACCCAGCTGAGGATCGATCCAGAGAACCTCTTGCTGTGAGGTGAGAATGCTGACCGCTGCACCACTGTGGCCGCCCTCACTCATCATTGTTATTACATTTATTAATTGCTGCTGTACAGTTTTTGTTACATATTGTTACTTTCTGTTATTTTGTGTGTGTGTGAATTGTTTCAACTGGGCAATACCTACAAATGGTCATTGTGATCAGTGTGTATCACTCTAGTAACAAATGTGAAATAAAGTAAAATGAATTCAAATACTAAACCTGTTAACACAAGGATGTTAAGTAGATCACCATTTATTAGCATCACCATTAAAGAAAATACTCACTAAAACTGAAATAATATCTTTTTAGTTTATTCTGTTATTCTATGCTTTTTTTAATGCACCAGAATTATTCCAGGTACTTCTTCTCATATGTTATTATTACAATGTATTCACTCAAAATGCTCATCGTGTGCCTGCCATGCTATTGTGATCCTATTTCACAGCTTCTTCTTCTGGGTGTAGTGTCCATGTCAAGTCTCCTTCATATCAGTCGTGTTGGACATAAGGCGGCGAGGTGTTTTCTGCCTCTTGTTTGAATAGAATATCAGTAGAGTGAGTCACAGACATCTTACACAACATGTAGGACTGACTGTTTCCATTTTTGTTCTGTTACCCTCATGTGTGAGGATACATCATCTGCTGCTTGTTTGAAAATGTCAATAAAGCAACTAAATGATGTAGTTTTCAAAGGTTTTCAGTTTGTAATTCTTCAAGGACTAACAAGCTCCATATGCTTCCTTGAATGAGAAAGTTAATATTCTACTGCAGGAGTTTTGAGTGGTTACAAGTAACTGACAACTGCTAATTCCAGATCTTGTGAGGAACACACACACTACTTCTGCTGGTCCCCAGGATTTACAGGAAAAAGATATGAACTTCTAATTCTGAATGTTGTAGATGTAGAAATTTACTGTATCTGTTCAAAAATAGTTTCATTTTACAACTCCAATCATGTTATCTCAAGCATTACAATGCTGCACTTCCCTTTTGGACTGTTGCAGTATAGTGGCCTTTGGTTTTGGAACTTGTCTCATGACATTTTTCTTCTTTTAGTAAGGTACATATGTCTTTTTCGCATTACATTCTCCTAATGTTGCTGCTATATTGCTACCACCTGTAATTAATAATATTCTAACCATAATCCCTGATTGTGACAAAGTTGCACTTTTTTATTGCAGCTGTATGTAAGATTAAAGCACTATTATTGGTACTTTTAGACTGAAGTCACACTCCTGAGTGTTACGTCCATCTGAGAACTGGTAGTATGTAACTACACAGTCAGGTTCTACACAATGAATATGTAACTCTTTCAGAGTTAGTTATTTGCAACTGGAAGGTTTACTTGTACATCATTAAACAATGATCATAAAGATAAACAATATCCATCTGTCACAGTGAACATTCCATCCTCTTACTCCCTTCATCCCAACAGTCACATGAAGGCTGTGAAAGTAGAAACCTGCTACTATGTCACATGATTTTCTTTGCTCTATTTGCCAGCAATCCCACACTCCTCACGTAAAAACCTTATATTCAGAGAGCTTCTCTAGAAAATAGTCTGACATTTCCAGGTTATCCTGAGTTTTGTTGGGTATACTCTGATCAGTTGCCACCTCTCCTCAAATTTCATATTTCTGGGATTAACTGTACTCACTTCTGATACACTTACAGATAAAATCCTTCAGAGCCAGACATGACTACTCATTACCTCAGTCCTTCCAATGAAGTTCTTGAAGATTGTACTCAAAACGACAATGAATGCATCCTGAGCCTTTTGACAAAATCAGTTATACCCTCACATTTCAAACAAAGCTTGTATCTATCGGACCCGAGATGGTGTTAAAGAAGAGTAAATAGTAACCTGTTCAGCACAAACTAACATTCACAGTGACAGCATTTATTAGATTCTAGGTCTTAAAGTGGATTTCATAAGACACCATAAACACTGATTTTTCTAATGATTTGTAAATGACTTACACTGCCATATTAACTAATTGAGTTACCCCCACACTGTCTGCAGCATGCTATTCATCTTGCTGTAAACTTTCACATCAGGCTAAGCAGTTCTGTCTGTGTGACTTAATTATGGAGTTTTTTGGAACATTTTCTGCTCCCGTCTGTCATCTTATACCCTTATACCCACTGCCTCACATCCAGCTCTACCATTTTCTCATTTGTTGACCCAGTGTCCTGAGGTCTAGCCTATTCATTCAGCTGGGGGTGTTTATTTATTTTTAATTGCACACTCTGTAATTCCCTCCCAATGCATTGGTTGCATCCAAGGGGCAGGTGTACAATGGGGACATGGGGCTTATCAGTCCACCTCCATGACAGCTGGGCATTTTCCATCATACTTTCCCCTCTTCGGGCCACATACAGACTATATCTCTGAGTCAAATATGGGACAAAAGGATAAACATGGCTAGGTTTGTAAAGGCCCTAGATCCATTAGCCTAATAATCTCCCATGATGTTATGAAATGACTGGAGGTGTCACAGGTGTTTAATGAAGCTGGAAACATGACATTTTGGCAACATATGTCTAGTTTTCACATCTCATTAAGCTCTATCAGTCTGATAGTCTATAAAGTGGGTTTTGTGCCACTAGCTGCTTGATCCGTTATTCTATAAATTGCATCGCTTGATCCGTTATTCTATAAATTGCATCGCTTGATCCGTTATTCTATAAATTGCATCGCTTGATCCGTTATTCTACAAATTGCATCGCTTGATCCGTTATTCTATAAATTGCATCACTTGATCCGTTATTCTATAAATTGCATCACTTGATCCGTTATTCTTTAAATTGCATCGCTTGATCCGTTATTCTATAAATTGCATCGCTTGATCCGTTATTCTTTAAATTGCAACGCTTGATCCGTTATTCAATAAATTGCATCGCTTGATCCGTTATTCTATAAATTGCATCGCTTGATCCGTTATTCTATAAATGGCATCACTTGATCCATTATTCTATAAATTGCATCGCTTTATCCGTTATTCTATAAATTGCATCGCTTGATCCGTTATTCTATAAATTGCATCGCTTGATCTGTTATTCTATAAATTGCATCACTTCCTTTACTTCCTCTCCTTCATCCTGCATCACAATCCTTGCATTTCTACTCCTGATACAGATTTCTGCATTCCTTTGATGAACACTAATAGTACTTTTTTAAAGTTTTTATTGGATTTTCAATTTGTAAAATAATCAAAACAATATTTACAGTCAGAGATTTGTGAACAAATGAAAAAATTCAACTAAATCCCACACACAAAAGAAAAAAAATCAATATTTACAGGAGTGTCCATTAACGATCATGTTATACATTAAATCTAAAATGCACTTATTGTTACTTGTCAAGCACATCTCTAAGTTTTGTCCATGCATTGTAGCAAAAGGTAATCCTGGTTGTTCTTGACTTAATTATAATGATTTCCAGGTGACGGACTTCTGTTGTAATATTTATAAGTTCCTTGAAGGAGGATGTCGATTCATTCTTCCAGTTCGGAGTTATAACGATTCTCGCTATAGATAGTATAGATCACAAAATACGATATTTTATTTTTTAACACATATAGGAATAGGAGTGTTAAAAAGGATTAGTGATTTTAATAAAACAAATTTATCTCAAAAAAGCCTATAAAAAGATATTAATGTTATTCCAATAAGGCGTTAAGACAGCACAGTCAAAGAACATTTGTTGCCGATCCCCTTTAAGCTCTTGCTTACATCTCCAACAATCTTGTTTCTGCTTGAACATTAATTAAATTTTATATGGTGTGAAAAAAGATCTATGTAAAATTTTCCAAGTAAAGAGATTCCATCTAAGAGCTGAAGTTGTATGTTTAGAAGATGTTAGAAATATTTTCTTATCTTCTTCACACAGAGGTCTGTTATTAATTTGAGTAGAATAGTTCCAATAATTGTCATCACAACTTTTTCTTTCTCTCCTCAAAACTATATATAATTTAGATAAGATACCCTGTGCCAGTGTGTTTTGTTGCATTAAGAACATTACGTTTTCAATTAATTTTGAGATATGATCTTTTATCCTTGGTTGCATTCACTTAATTTCCCCATCTACATGTTGCCTGCAGGATTGTACATCTAGCCACACATCTTTATCTAAATTATATTTGTTCTTTATAGAATGAACAGAATGTAGCTTTTCATCTTTCATTAATTGAAACCAGTATAGCAGATTTAAATGTGATCATTGTTTCTAAATTTGAGGTGAATATGTTATTTTGGGTATATATCAAAAATATAATAAAGATCCATGCTTTATATGCCAGGTTTCTATATATAATATATAAAAAAGTGTTTAATGTAGTAGAAATGAAATAGGAATCACTTGTTGGTGATTATATATAAGGTAATCATTTAATAACCAATGCAGACTATTGTTTAGTATGAGATAATCATTAGAATATCTATTATGTTTAGAATTTATAAAAAAAAGATTGCCTCAAAACTCCTTCCTCCTAGCTGTGTGAGTGTTATTAATCCAAAGATATAGTGTTTTTATAATTGATGATAATGAATATAATTCTAGATCTGGTAGCCCTATCCAGCTTGCTGCCCGGTCTCTAATATGATAGTTTGAAACTATACTTGGTTTATTGGGATACCAGAGAAATCTCAAACTTAAAGTTTTAAATTCTTTAATACAACCTTTTGTGTGTGTGTGTGTGGGGGGGGGGGGTTAGTGATTGTATAATATATAAGATTTTTGGTAAGATAATCATTTGATTATAGATAACTTCTCTTCCATCCTGAAGAAAATTTAATTCCATTTGTCTATTAGATTCTTTCTTCTTTTTCTCTTCTATCTTTTGGCTGTTCCTGTTAAAGGTCACCACATTGGATCATCTGTTTCCATTTCTTCCTGTCCTCTGCATCTTGCTCTGTCACACCAACCACCTGCATGTTCTCTCTCACCACATCCATAAACCTCATCTTAGGCCTTCCTCTTTTCCTCTTACCTGGCAGCTCCATCCTTAGCATCCTTTTCCCAATATACCCATCATCCCTCCTCAGCACATGTCCAAACCAATGCAATCTTGCCTCTCTGGCTTTGTCTCCAAACCGTCCGAACTGGGCTGGCCCTCTAATATACTGATTTCTAATCCTGTCCACCCTCGTCACACCCCATCCAAATCCTATCATTTTTAACTCTGCCATGTCCAGCTCTGACTCCTGCCTTTTTGTCAGTGCCACCATCTCCAACCCATATATCATAGCTGATCTCACTACCCTCTTGTAGACCTTCCCTTTCACTTTTACTGCTACTCGTCTGTCACAAATCACTCCTGACACTCTTCTCCACCCATTCCACCCTGCCTGTACTCACTTTTTCACCTCTCTACCACACTCACCATTACTCTGAACTGCTGATCCCAAGTATTTGAAACTCAACTACCTTCACCACCTCTACTCCCTGCATCATCAACATTCCTCTATCCTCCCTCTCATTCACACACACACATATTCTGTCTTAGTCCTGCTAACCTTCATTCCTCTCCTCTCTAGGGCATATCTCCACCTCTCCAGGGTCTCCTCAATTTGGTTCCTACTCTCACTGCCGATCACAATGTCATCTGCAAATATCATAGTCCATGGGGCCTCCTGTCTGATCTCATCTGTCAACCTGTCCATCACCATTGCAAATAAGAAAGGGCTCATAGCTGATCTTGATGTAATCCCACCTCCACTTTAAACGCATCCATCGTGCTCACTGCATACCTCACCACTGTCACACTATGCTCATACATATCCTGTACCACTCTTACATACTTCTCTGCCATTCCCAAATTCCTCATACAATACCACAACTTCTCTCTAGACACCTTGTTATATGCTTTCTCTAAATCCACAAAGACACAATGCAACTCCTTCTGACCTTCTCTATACTTCTCCATCAACACTCTCAAAGCAAACATCGCATCTGTAGTGCTCTTTGCCAGCATGAAACCATACTGCTGATCACTAATCATCACCTCCCTTTTTAACCTAGCTTCCACTACTCTTTCCCATACCTTCATGCTGTGACTGATCAGTTTTATCCCTCTGTACTTACTACAGCTCTGCACATTACCCTTTTTCTTAAAAATCGGTACCAAAACACTTTTTCTCCATTCCTCAGGCATCCTCTCACTTTCCAAGATTTCATTAAACAATCTGGTTAAAAACTCCACTGCCATTTCTCTTAAGAACCTCCATGCTTCTACAGGTATATCATCTGGGCAACAGCCTTTCCATTCTTCATCCTCTTTATAGCTATCCTTACTTCTTCTTTGCTAATCCATTGTACTTCATGATTCACTATCCCCACATCATCCAACCTTCTCTCTCTCTCTCTCTCTCTCTCACTCTCTTCATTCTTCAGTCCCTCAAAGTACTCTTTCCATCTGCTCAACACACTCTCCTCAGTTGTGAGTATGTTTCCCTCACTATCCTTTATCACCTTTACCTGCTGCACATCTTTCCCAGCTCGGTCCCTCTGTCTAGCCAATCGGTGCAGATCCTTTTCTCCCTCTTTAGTGTCCAACCTTTCATACAACTCTCCATATGCCTTATCCTTAGCCTTTGCCACCTCTCTCTTTGCCATGCACCTCATCTTCTTATACTCCTGTCTACTTTCTTCATCTCTCTGACAATCCCACTTCTTCTTTGCCAACCTCTTTCTCTGTATACTCTCCTGTACTTCCTCATTCCACCACCAGGTCTCCTTGTCATCCTTCCTCTGTCCAGATGTCACACCAAGCACCTTTCTAGCTGTCTCCCTTAGCAGGTCTGCTGTAGTTACCCATTATTGTCTATTATTATTGTCTATTATTATTATTATTAGTATTAGTATTATTATCATTGTTTACTATTATTATTATTGTCTATTAGATTCTTTATAATGTTTATACTGTTGGTATAATTATGATATATTATAGCTTTAATGTATGTTATCTGTTATAATTATTTCTAAATGATTCATTTTCTTCTCTTATTCAATATATTTAATACATTTATTTTTGATTCTATTCTTATTTGTATTTGCAGGTAGGATTTATTTTATATTTTATTTATTTATTTCAGTTTGATTACCGGGGAAGTCCACTGGGCCAAGAAGTACCCATTTTCAGTGGAGGCCCTGGGAGAAAAGCTCCAAAGACAGTATGATCAATGTTACATACAGTAATGGATGATAATACAATGTCACAAACCGTTAAGAATATGTGAGATGCAGTAGTAGGCAATACAGAAAGGATTACATAAAATACAATCATGAAAAGTACAATGTCCAAGACGCAGAGTCTACAAAAAAGTTAAAATTTTTTTTTTTTTTGTTTGTTACATATGTACAGTATTTACATACTTACAGTCAACTGAAAGTCATCTATAACCATAAAGGGGGAACATAGAATGAAATTAAGAGAGTATATAGTAGATTGGTGCTAGAGAATAGAGATCAAGGTGGAGAAAGTTTCTAGAATGTATACTGGGTGAAAGCAAGGACATTTCCATTTGGAGGATAAGTGTAAGAAAAGATGGGTCTTGAAAGAGTCAGAGTTAGGGATGGTCCTATGAGAAGGTGGGAGGGAGTTCCATTTTCTACCAAGAGAGAAGGAGAGTAGGAGCTGGCCAGCGGGATGCTTAGGTTTGTGAATGGAGATTAGGTTTTGGCGTTCAGGTCTCAGAGATCGATTCGGGATGTAAGGGGGAAGGATGTTAGATAAGGCAGGGCATTTTTCAGGATAAAATATTAATTTGTGAGCGGTAGTTAGTTGGAGATAGTCAAGGTAGTCAGGGAGTTTTAACCATTTTAGAGATTATAGGGCATGGCAGTGGTGAGTACAGGTTTTGGATTTGGTGGCAAATTTAGAGATCTTATTATAGCAAGCTTCGAGTTTTGAGGTGTTGGAAGCAGAAAGATTAGTTAGACGTGGGGCACCATAAAGGAGAGAGGGGAGGAGGTTGGTGATGGCTAAGGTATGCCTAGAGGAGTTAGAAAGAAATTGATTATTCCTGTAGAGCATAACTCATTTTTGGTGGGTTTTCTTTATGTTTTGTTGAATGTGGAGATCAAATTTGAGCTGTTCATCAATGGTGATGCCAAGGAGTTTTGCAGAAGGGACCACTTCTATAGGAGTGTTGGTTAGGCTTAGGACATTGAATGAGTTTTTGTTAAAGGAAGACGCCTTGGTTGGAAGGAAAATTAGTATTTTAGATTTATTGGAGTTAAGAGAGAGATAGTTTTGGTGCATTCCCTTTTCAGTAGTGGAGAAAGATTTTTGAGTTTTGGACAGAAGTTCAGAAGGGTTGGAGGCAGAACAAACTAGGGTGGAGTCATCAGCGTATTGGATGACTGTAGTACCAGGGAGGACAGTGTGAAGGTTATTTATAAAGATGTTGAAAAGCAGGGGGCCAAGGATGGACCCCTGAGGAATGCCGGTAGGTGTGGGTAAGAAGGAAGAGGTGGAGGCTTTCCATCTGACAGCCTGAGATCTGTCTGAAAGGTAACTGGAGAACCAGGATAGAGTGTTGGGGGAGAGATTAAGATTGGAGAGATGGAAGAGAAGATGTTTATGGGAGATGGTGTCGAAGGCTTTAGAAAGATCTAGCAGAATAGTTGATACAAGAAGTCCAATATCTCGGGCTTGATTGACAGTTTCTAGGAAGGATAGTAGGGCAGTTATGGTGCTGTGGCCGGGACGGAAACCATGTTGGGTGGATGTGAGTAGCTGATTCTGAGTTAAGTAGGGTAAAAGTTGGTGGTGGATGCATTTTTCTAGGATTTTAGATAGTGGGGAGAGTAGGGCAATGGGGCAGAAGTTAGAAATGGAGGTGTTTTTGCCTCCTTTTTGAAGAGGAAGAATGTAGGCAGAATGCCAAAGTTTGGGTACGTAAGACTCTTTTAAGGATCGGTTGATCAGGATACTAATCGGGAGAGCAATACCTTCAGCAGCATATCTGAGGAAAGAGGGGGGAATGTTGTCAGGGGCATTAGAGCATGGCTTTAGTTTAGATAAGAGTTTTTTTATATACATTGTGGAAACTGGTTTGAGCTGGAACATGGAGGGATGGCTATTAGGGATGTTGGAGGTGGAGTTGAAGTTGGGAGGATTTTTGTCTGGAAAAGTTTTGGTTAGCTTAGCTATAGAGTCTGTAAAGAAGGTATTAAAGTGAGTGCTCAGTTCCTTGTCAGTTAAATTTGGATCAGGGCAGGGGTTATTTTTTGACCCTGGATGGAGAAGAGAGTTAACAGATTTCCAGAATTGTTTTGGGTTCTTAGTATGGTTGGATTGAAGTTTATTGTAATAGTTTTTTTGTCCGAGGTGATTAACTATTTTACTTGGCTTCGGAGTTGGGTGTATTGGAGCCAGGCAGTAGGCAGTTTAGTTTTTTGATAAAGTTTCCAGGATTTGTCTCTGAGATGCATAGAAGTTTTAGTCTCTTTGGTAAGCCAAGGAGCAGAATTGGCTTTGATTCGCTTGTTTCTTAGGGGGGCTTGGGAGTTGAGCGTGTTTAAGAAGATAGAGTTAAAGTGCTTGACAGCGTTGTCAAGGGGGAGAGAATTTAGGATTTGCCAGTTGATTTGCTTAAAAAATGTTAGAGAAAGTTGTGGGGTCAAAGTTGCTAAGGTTACGGGTTTGAATGTAATGATGTTGGTATTGGGAGGAGTTTGAAGAGCGATGGATGTATGCAGGGAGATGGTCGCTGAAGGTGTTAGGGGAAGTACCAGAGAGAGAGATTTTGTTTGGATGGGAGACTAAGATCCAATCTAAGATGGACCCTGGGGGGTGGATTTTGTTAGAACGGGTGGTAGAATGCATTACTTGGGTGAAGTTGTAGAGGTTAATAGCTAGGGAGGAGGTGGGTGTGTTGATTTTATTCCAGTCGATGTTAACATCACCAAGAATGAAGGTTTCATACTTTATTTCAGATGAGGCCCAGTGAAGAATATTTTCTAGGGTTGAGATATTGTCGCCTGGAGATATATATACGGAAATAATGCAGATGTTTTTATGTTTATTAAGTAGAAGTAGTCCTGCTGTTATTTCAGTGTTTTTATAATGTGGGGTTGGGATTTGCATGGGGATTAGGGATAGAAGGTTAGAGTAGATAAGGGCAAAACCTCCACCTTTTTTGTTTAAGCGGTCGCTCCTGAGGATGTGGAAACCTGGGGGAAGGATTTCAGAATCAGAGATATGTGGTTTTAGCCAAGTTTCAGAGATGGCTAAGATATCAGGTTGATTGAGGTTGATCCAAGCATGAACATGGTGGATTTTGTTGTTGAGGCTCTGGGCGCTGATAGTGAAAATTTTAAGGGTGTTATGAGAGAGAGATGAAGAAGAAGGAGAAGGGGGTAAAAGTTTGGTTAAAGTAGGGGATGAAGAGGAAGAAGAGATTGAGTTGCTAGGAGTGAGGCAAGGGCCGGGTTAGGATGTATGTCTCCAGATAAGGCTAGGATATTACAAGAGATAAGTTTTAGCCTTTTGAGTTTGGATTGAAGGGAGATGTTTGGGGACAGTGGAGGTGTAAGAGAGGATCTTTTAGAAGAGGTAGAGAATAGTTTGAGCTGGAAAAGGTGTAGAAGGTTTGGAGGGGTAAGGGAGGGGAAATGGAGTGAAAATGTGAGAGTAGAAGAGGTTGTGGGTGAGTAAGTGGGGTAGTTTGAAAAGCCGGTAATTAAGGGGGGGGGCTTTAGAGGAGTATGAAGTAGCATGATAGATAGGAATTAGTAAGATAAGTAGGGAGCAAGGGAGTATGTAGGAAAAGAGGGTTGGGGAGGGCATATTTGGAATGGGTGAGAAGAAGGAAGTGAGAAAAATAGGAAATTAAGTTGCAAGCTTAGAGAAGAAGGAGGAAGTGAGTGGTAGGGGGGAGTAGAAAGTGGATAGGAGAGGGGAAGATTAAGTGAGATAAGAAGGGGAGGAGTAAGAGAAAAGGGAGGGGTAGGAGTGGGAGGAGAAAATTATAGAGTGGTTGTGATTGGCTACCAGATGGAGGAAAAGAGGAGATAATAGAAGATTGTGAGTGGTGAAAAAGAATGGTGGGAGGAGTTAGTGAGGGATAAATGTAGATGTACTAGTGGCAGGTGGAATTTGGGGGCAGGGTAGGGGAGCGGAGTGAGCCCGCAGGGCGAACAAAGCGGGAAGACCCAGAGGAGGAGAAAGAGGAAGACAATCAGTAAGGAGTGAGTTGACTAAGGTAAGTCTCACAGAGAGTAAAATGGGAAGAAAGATCTACAGAGAAGTGGAGTGGAAGGTAGATGCAAAGGAGAGGGACAGAGTGAGAAGTTAAAAAACAAAAACTCCAAGGAAAAAAGGGTAGAGGAGGGCAGTATAAGCTAAGAGTGGGTAGGTAAATCTTGGACAGTAGTGAGGGAGAGAGCAGAGGAAAGGAGTTAAAGGGCCAGTTTAGTGGAGAAGAGGAAGGAGGGGTAAGGTAGTACAGATGGTGGAAAGGTAGGGGAGCACCCCCAAGTGTTACGACGGTCTAAAATAGCAGAGACCCCAGGGAGAGGAACAGGTAAAGGGGGAGGGGGCTATCAGGATCAGGGAAGGGGGGAGAATAAGGTGAGAGCTAGAGTAGGAGCAGTAAAGAGGGGGTAAAAATTAAGGTGGGAACTAGGAGAGGAAAGCAGCAAAAGAGGTGGGTTAGTGGCTGCTGGCTAGCCTGGCAGGGGAGCGCACTGTGACCTGATAGAATCAAATTTAGAAGTAGCAAACATTTACAGGAGTACACATACTTTCTTAATAGTCCTTGCTGAGGAAAAACTCAGGGAGCACAATGGCCTTACAGCTTTGGATTTGGTGTCTGATAGCCAGTTCTTATCCAGATAGTTCAGGGGAGACTTTCAGGAGGTTAGGATGGGGTTGGTAGGAACCCGAGCAACAACAAAATTTTCTTAATAGTCCTTGCTGAGGGAAAACTCAGGGAGCACAATGGCCTTACAGCTTTGGATGTGGTGTCTTATAGCCGGTTCTTATCCAGATAGTTCAGGGGAGACTTTCAGGAGGTTAGGGCGGGGTTGGTAGGAACCCGAGCAACAACAACATTTTCTTAATAGTCCTTGCTGAGGAAAAACTCAGGGAGCACAATGGCCTTACAGCTTTGGATTTGGTGTCTGATAGCCGGTTCTTATCCAGATAGTTCAGGGGAGACTTTCAGGGGTTAGGGCGGGGTTGGTAGGAACCCGAGCAACAACAACATTTTCTTATTAGTCCTTGCTAAGGAAAAACTCAGGGAGCATAATGGCCTTACAGCTTTGGATTTGGTGTCTGATAGCCGGTTCTTATCCAGATAGTTCAGGGGAGACTTTCAGGAGGTTAGGGCGGGGTTGGTAGGACCCCGAGCAACAACAAACTAGCTTTGGATTTGGTGTCTGATAGCCGGTTCTTATCCAGATAGTTCAGGGGAGACTTTCAAGAGGTTAGGGCGGGGTTGATAGGAACCCGAGCAACAACAACATTTTCTTAATAGTCCTTGCTGAGGAAAAACTCAGGGAGCACAATGGCCTTACAGCTTTGGATTTGGTGTCTGATAGCCGGTTCTTATCCAGATAGTTCAGGGGAGACTTTCAGGAGGTTAGGGCGGGGTTGGTAGGAACCCGAGCAACAACAACATTTTCTTAATAGTCCTTGCTGAGGAAAAACTCAGGGAGCACAATGGCCTTACAGCTTTGGATTTGGTGTCTGATAGCCGGTCCTTATCCAGATAGTTCAGGGGAGACTTTCAGGAGGTTAGGGCGGGGTTGGTAGGAACCCGAGCAACAACAAAATGTAGAAGGGGTGAGCGCTGGAGCCAGGACAGCACAGCAGCAGAGGGGAAACTAAGATCTTTGTTTCATTATCATTAAATGTCAACCCAGATTTTCTTTGAAATACATCTATTGCTAAGAAAACTGCAGATAGGGAAGTATCATTGTCATTTTATGTCATTAAGATGTCATCGGCAAGCAGTTGAATTTTAGAGTTTAAATTCTCATTTATGTTAATACCTTTTATATCTATATTTGACCTGAGAACATTAGCAAATGGTTCCATAATTAGGGTAAAAAGCAGAGGTGAAAGAAAACATTTCTGTTTGGTTCCTTTCAAAATTTGTATAGAATCAGAAGTAAAAGTACATATTTTAACATGCAAAATGATCATTATAAAGAAGATTAATAAGATGGGTGATGTTACTTGAGAAAATATATTCTTCGAAAACCAGCAAGAGATATTTCCAGTGTACTGAGTCAAAAGCATTATCATTATCAAGACTCATTACTGTTAAGTTCTACCTTCCACGTTGGTGCAGCGGTAGCATTGTTGTCTCACAGCAAGAGGTTCTTCCGTTCAGTTCTCGACTGGAGTGCGGGGAGTGCCTTCTGTGTGGAGTCTGCATGTCCTCCCCGCGTTTGGGTGGGGGCCTGAAAGACATGTGTAAATGGGTGTGCCTTCGTTGAAGGTTGGATATTGAGCTGACACCTCGGCGTTCGTGAAAATCTACTGCCAATCATTAGTGGACCGGAGTTCCGCTGTGGCGACCCCTAACCGGGAAAAGACGAAAGACAACAACAACATTACTGTTAAGTTCTTCTTTGTTTTATTTGCAAAGTCAATTATTGTGATTATTCTTTTAATAGTATCTTAAGTATTTCTGTTTAAGATAAAGTCAGTTTGATCTTTGTGAATCATGGTGGGGGGGTAGAATATATTTTACTCTATTAGCATGAATTGCCATGAGCAATTTACAATCTACATTTAAAAGTGAAATTGGCCTGTATGATGAGCATTTAGTAAGATCTTTGTCAGTTTTTATAACTTAGAGATAATGGTATATTTCCAGGAAAGAGGAACTTAGCTAGGTCTTTGACTATAGAAAAAACCTTGTGTAGTATGTCTAGGGCTTTGTGGGGTAAGAACTTATAAAATACAGATATAATTCCATCATTACCTGGTGCTTTATTAGGTTTCAGTTTAGAAATTTTGAGTTTGAATTTCAGATATAGAGATCGGTTTGTCAATTAATTTCATTTGGTCATGACATAGTTTAGTTTTTATATTTTTTGATAAATATTTTAATAATTTTTTCTGGATTTAATAATATATTATTTTGCTTGATTTTATTATAATAATCTCTGAATTCCTTTAGAATATCTTCTATTTCTGTCACTTTTCTTTTCTTCCTATGTGAGTAGACTTCTTTTATGTGATTGGACTTACTGAGTAATTTTGTTTTTGTGGCTAAATTGCACATAGATTTGAGGTTTATAGAGAAGTTAATCATCTTAAACTTCTGAAGGTTGATTTTAGTTTTATGGTTTAAGATTTTCAAGTATTCGTTGTTTAGCTTATTAATCTCTTCTGTATTATTATTTTTATTTGTCTGATTCTCTCATTTTAACTTATCAAGTGTTTATTGTATTTCATATAATTCTTTGTCCCGTTGCTTCTTTTTTATTTGACAATTAGTGACCAAAAAGATATGCTTTTAATGCATCCCATACATAAATTTCTGAAATATCTTCCATATTATTAATTTCTGTAAAGAAAAGGATTTCTTTACTAAAAAAGTCCTTAAATTTATTTAAATAAGTTATATATGCTGGTAATCATCTGATTATAACGTTATTATTGCATTTCAGAAACAGTTCAAAGGTAATTGCATTGCGATCTGAAACTGGGCAGATTGTTATTTTCATTTGGAGGGTGGCCTACTGGTTAAGGTGTTTGCCTTACAAACTCAAGGTGCAGGGTTTGAGTCTCATAAGGAATAATTGGCTAGGCTTGCAAGGACAGTTAGCCTAGTACTAAACTATGACTTTGCCTAGTGTATCAGTCAGGTCATTAGAGATATAAACTCTGTCAATTCTGGATTGTGTTCTATGTCTATGGGAATAATGACTAAAAAAGAATGATTTGGGTTCTGAAAATTCATTTATGCCTCGAAGATGAAATAATTCAGTAAATTTTAACAATGCCTTTGCAGGTGCCTGTATTCTCCTTTTACTATTTGTGTTAATATCACTTGGTGGCAATATACAATTAAAGTCTACTGCAAGAATGATATTGCCTTTTGAGTTTTGAATTACTTGTATTAGATGTCGGTAAACTGTTTTAATTCCTGTTCCAGGAATCCAATACAAATTAATAAGAGTTAATATCCCCTTAAAGTTACAGTACAAAGCATACCTTTGTTATCTTGATATAGTTCTATAACCTTAGGGTTAGATAGAGATTTTTTTCCATAATATAGCAACCTCCATTTTTTTATTATATAGTGAACTGGATAATATAGTGTAGTTTTTAGTATTAAGTCTGTATATGCCTTCTCTTAATGTGTGTTTCCCATAATAAAATAACTTGAGAATTAAACAACTTCAAATATCTGTTTAAGCTACGACTCTTCATCCGTTATTTAATCCATTGACATTTACAGTTAATAAATGACATTTGTCCTACTGATCAAACGCATGCATGTACTTCTCATAGAAAATGACACTGTTAGTAAAGAACTGCTTATAAATGTACTTCTCACAGATAATGACACTCTTAGTAAAGAACTGCTTATACATGTATTTTTCATAGATAACAATGCTCTGTCAGAACTGTTTATGCATGTACGTCTCACAGATAATGACACTCTGTTAGTAAAGAACTGCTTAGTAAGCATCATGTGAACATTAACATTTGAAGGTTTGATTAGATGAAAAATAGTTACTACTGTGGACACTCAAAAAAAAAGCTAAAACAAACATTTGATTTTAAAATCCCTCTTACCCCCCATGGAGTCTAACACTCTTTACTAAATAGCTTAACATCCAAGCAAACACATCTATCCAATACTCTGGCAAAAAAACAAACAAACAAACAAAAATCAAATATGATGTCATTAAGAGTAAAATAAAGATGAACCTGTATACTTTAAAGCATTGTTAATATATAATAGTAGAACAATTTGTTCATATCTTAACTTATTATTTAACATGTGCATTCTCAAGTTTTATGTGGTCATTAAGGTGTTAAAGTATTTATGTATTTATTTAATTTATTTACACATAATTTCTTATTTTCTTATTTTTTATTTTCACATAATTTCTATGTTAAATTGTTCAAAGAAACCAAAATAAGAAGAATAAACCAAGAAGCAGTAATCCACGACCAAAACGGATGCCAAATAATCCTCTTTTTTATTTCATAAAACGAAACACTCCAAGAATAATTAAAATCAAGCGCTTTCGCCTGATCAATATCAGGCTTTATCAAGACAAAAGTATGCATGATGTGCCTCAGTTTAAATACTCATCTCTAAAAAAAAGCTTAACTTAATTAAATTAAATTAAATTAAATTAATTAGATTTAAAAACAAGTAGTTCAGCTGAATTAATTGATTAACCCGTAATCGGGTTTTTAAAGTGCTAGTGCGCTTACCCAAGTTTGTGTGACAAATCACATAAATACACATAAATACACAACCCATTCACTTTGTGAAACATAAATCCACTGGTAATGAAGGCTAAATCATTAAAAACGACACAGTTCTTTACAAAAAGAATGAGTGTATGCATAAAACTTGTCTTTATAAATGTTTAAATTGCCTTTTCAAAAATTAGTATTTTAAACAGTGTATTATAAAATTGTTTAAGAGTTATTTAAAAACTGATCTCTATAGAAGTAGCAGTCAAAACCCTAAAAAAGACTAAGATGGCAAGGCTACCGTGTAACAAAGATGTAAACTTGTTCATATCAAATCCTAATATGCAAATCGCTGTGCACAGTATTATAAACCTTCTGTTAAAATGCCATGTAAAAATGTCCTGTAACCAAAAATACTTGGAATGATTAAATAAATAAATAAATAAATACATTAGATTAAATTGAGTAACCTTTGTAGAATTAATTTGTGGATTAAATAACTTAAATAAATTAAATAATTCTGTTTGAAATACTAAAAATGCTAAACATGCATGCTTCTCCATTAATACCTATCTTATAACCTAGCTCGTCTGATCTTTAAAACACTCTTAATGCTAGTTGATTCGTTCATACCTGGGGGTTTTGTTGCACTTTAAAAACCCGATTATGGGTCAATCAATTAATTCAGCTGAACTACTTGTTTTTAAATCTAATTAATTTAATTTAATTTAATTTAATTAAGTTAAGCTTTTTTTTAGAGATGAGTATTTAAACTGAGGCACACCATGCATACTTTTGTCTTGATAAAGCCTGATATTGATCAGGCGAAAGTGCTTGATTTTAATTATTCTTGGAGTGTTTTGTTTTATGAAATAAAAAAGAGGATTATTTGGCATCCGTTTTGGTCGTGGATTACTGCTTCTATGTTAAATTGTTAATCGCTATGTAATCCAATGTAACTACTGTCTGTTTATTTTACTGTGGAGCTTTTCTCCCCGGGACTCCGCTGAAAATGGACCCACGTCCAGTCGGACACTCCTGGCCAACAAATGTAAATAAATAAATAAATAAATAAATAAATAAATAAAATGTTACCTCCATACCACTTTCAGAGGATTTAAATCTCTGTATTAATTTAACTTATGCTATTATTATTGCATAAAGAACTCATCCATGCTAATGTTACTTCTATATTATTTTCAGATTATTTAAACCTCTCTATTAATTTAACCTTGTACTACTGTTCTCAACCACTAAACATGTAAATATGCTTTACATCCTTCTCTAAGCTACTGTTTAACTTTTGTTTAGTTTTTGCTATTTTGTATGTAAACTTTGCTGAGCTTGTTCTGTTTCCACTATGTATTGTACATCATATTATGGAACTTGTACTATGTATTATTGGAGCTTTTCTCCCCGGGCCTCCAGTGAAAACGGGCTCTTTGAGCCCAGTGGACTTCCCCGGACATCAAACCGGAATTAAAAAAAAATAAAATAAAAATAAAAATTTAACATTTGTTGACCAGGAAAGTCTGACTAGGACAGAGCCAATTGTCATATTTATGTCACAAGCAAAATTTAAGTCTTTTAATCTAGTAATTCTGATGCTATTTGTTTTGAGAATATGCAAAACTTTCTCAAAATAGCATCCAAAGTTACCTTGTATGCTCATAGCTTGAGCTCATCTATTACCTTGTTTAAGAGCTACCTAGACCAGTGTTTGGTGAATAGGAGATTTACACCAGGCCTGGCACCCATGTCCATTATGCAGAGGTATCTTATAAATGCCTGGCCGTCAATGTCCTAGTTGGATTCAGAACATCATTATTCTTTTGGAAAGTCTTGGCCAGGGTTAGAAAGGGCCCCTGGGACATTACCCTACTAACAGTATATGAATCTATGAATCTAATTGTGCTTTATTGGAGTACATTTAATGGAGTGTCATGGCAGTGCAGGGTTTCAGTGTCTTCTACACTTTTATACCAGTAGCTGCACAGACAAGGTGTAAGGGTAGAGGTGTTTCAATATGCATCAATAACAAGAATACCTCTAGGGTTATTAAACAGGATAACATGAAGGAGTTCCTCCACAGGCAGATCACCATAGACAAAGTCCTACCATATCCTAACCAGCTATAGGTCACTCTCCATGTCCCAAGATGCTGACAATGCATACTTGGACCTACTGGAGACACATACCATGTAACCTAATGCCCTAGTCATGTGAGACTTTAATTACCCCTTTATAGACTGGAATCCTATAGTGCCTCAGATCTATAGGCACAGACATCTTTGGCCAAGTAATGAGTGCACCCTTTAGAGACTCCAACAAACAGGGCCTTGTGTTCACAAATATGGGATGACACTGCAGCCCCCCAATGTCTCGTTCTCCCTACTATTGTTTCCTTCAAAATCCAGAACAGCTCCATAACCCCATTAATCCAGTGATGGTTAGGAACTATGCCGAAGCAAATTACCTGTTTATTAAGTTATGGTTTGTCAAAATTCAATGTCCCTACAAACCTCGAGAACACAGCAGCCTATGCTAAATTGCTATTGTAAACTGCAGAACTCTGTCCAGCCATGTCAATGGCTGCATAGAGGCTGCTGTATCTACCAGAAGTAAGCCCAGGACTAGCCCCAGGAAAAAACTGCCCTGGTGGCATCTCAAATTAAATAGAATATAAGACAAAAGGAAACAATATGGCAAAAATCAGGAGGGGTAATTCTCATAAGGATAAAAACTCTCTCATCAAACTAAATAGGTAAATAAGAGAGCTAATAAGATCAAGAAAGGCCAACCTTGAGGTTAATATAGCCTCCTAGGTGAAAGACATCCATAAGACCTGCTTCAGGTATGTCAGGCTAGCACACAGCAACGTGCTGAACTGCTGGTTAATGTTGCCACATTCCCTGAGCCTGGTGATATAGTGAACCTGTTAGCAGACAAGTTCAGTTCCAGCTTTACCCCTTTCTCACCCCCAACTATCCTGGAAAAAATACCCTCAAATGTTACCCCTCCACTATAACTAGGGAGCATGTACTGGTTGTGCTTACTAAAGCCTAGCACATGGCCTCAGTTGCACCAGATAACGTCCCAGGATGCCTCCTGAACAGTCTAATACATGACTTATCAGGATCCCTGGAGTCATTATTTAATTGTAGCCTTAAAACAAGCTTTTTGCTATGCGAATGTATGACTGTGATGGCCACCCCCCTCAGAAGGGAAGACCTTCAACAGACCCTGGAAACTATAGACCCATTAGTATGACTAGTCTTATTTGCAAAGCCATGGAAAGAATTACCATAGAAATTAACAACAAGGACATAGGACACAGACAAAGAGATACTGGATCCATCCCAGTTTGACTTTGTCAAAGGAAGGTCAAGCTTACTTAATCTGGTGGACATCTTTGAAAAGGTCACTAAGGCAATGGATGATGGCAAAATGATGCATACTGCCCACCTCGATCTGGCTAAAGCATTTGATACAATACCCTATTCAGGCATTGTGAAAAAAACATGCAGAACTAGGTTTAAACCCCTTTTTTTAACATACTGGATAGCTTACTGGCTCAATGATAGGACCCATGAGGTTAGAATTGGTAAGGCCACATCCACAAAGAGGACATTCAACTGTGGGGTCTCCCAGAGCTCTGTGCTAAGCCTACTTCCTATTTGGTATCTACTTCTTGGATGCCCAAGCCAATATCAAAGGCATCTGATCTGTGGAAGTGGGTCCATCCTCTACAATTTCTGAGACTAGTGCAATTAAGTGCAATTAGTACATTAAGAATGCATTGCACTTAAACATTTCCAAAGCCATCTTATACTGTGCTGAATTGATTTGCTTTCCATATCCAAGGTAGTTGATTTGAGGCCCAAGTCAAGAAACCATTATCACATCACTTAAGTGATGGAAGGAGGAATGAGTCATTACAGATGCTGGATCCACTCCTACAGATCTGTCATTATTGTATGTGTGGAACATTCTTTTCTGATAGCAGTATGTCCATCCCCCATAATCTCTAGGATAATATCCTAAGTTTTTCCTGCAGAAAGGTCCTACACATAAACACCCCTAAGAACAGCAGCCCCAAAGGACATTATAAACCTGTAAGTTAGGTCCAAATTGTTGTGCTTCACACAAGTCAAGAATGACCAAGTAGTAGCCACATAGACACTCTCCATTCAAGCATTCCTGAAGACAGCAAGAAAATAAGCTAAAGCCCAACTGGACTGAGTCTTGGAAAAAACAAGCAATGTTTGCTATATGAAACACAGCAGATCTTAATTAAGTGGGAAAATCATTAACCAAGGTGACTTGGAAACTTTCTGACCCAGTAATTTGCTATCATAGACAATGAATAGCTGGAGATGTTTCCAGACAGTATAGTTATGTACAAATAAAACTATGACTGTTTGTGAACACCCAGACCATGGAAGAAGTACTCTGTTAGCTAGAATAATGAGGGGAAAAGGCAAACAAATGGCCAACCTGGTCAGAGCCAAACTCAGTCACTACCTTAGGCATCAATCTCAAATATCATCCAGGCAGAGGTCGTGACTACCAAAAAGACTGCCTTCCACAATAAATGTGTGGGATTTGCAGAAGCAGCCTATAAAATGAGTCTGAGTTAAAGTTTCCAAGGCAAAATACAAGTCAGAGTGAAGCACTTGGTCACACGATGATGGCTAAAAAAGGAGAGTGCCCTTCCGGAAGGCCATAAAAAGTGTGAGGCCAAAGAGACCTTGGCTCAGATGAAAGTTAGACATGGTGACCATCTGGCCCTCAACAGAAGAAATGCCCTAAGCTGGAGTCAACAAAGCCATTAACTGGAAGAGCTGCTTCTTAAATTGTAATAAATAGTATATATCAGTTTTTAATGTTTAACATATGCAATTAATAAAAAAATCACTGTTATATAGAAATGCATAGTACTTTTATGTCTGAAATTACTGCAGCAATATTATATTATGTGTCTGGTAGTTTTTTATAGTTTATACTGAAGAGAATTAAAAGGTACATTTGTTTTTCAATTGACTATTTTAAAGCTCTTGTACTCTACAAATTTGGAAAGGCTATTGTAACCTGAATCTAACTGCAACTGCAAATCACAATATCTTGCTACTAAACTGTCTTTTGGCTTTTCCCAGTTAGGGGTCACCACAGTGGAACTCTGGTCCGCTAATGATTAGCAGTGAATTTTTACGGTGTCAAGTACTTCAAGATATTTTTACAAATGTTTCCCGACTTAACCACTGAATTGCTCCACTTTTACTGTGTATTTCACAACAAAGTATTATTTAGGGAGATCATACAACAGAACCTCAAATATGTTCATGCCTGTCTGAACACCTAGGATTATGGTGAGGTCACTGACCATAACTAGCTTATCATGTGTCCAAGACATGGCTGTCAAGAAAGTCACCTTAAGACCACAGTAAAATTAAGCTGGAGAGGTGTCTCCTAAAATCTATGTTGATAAAAATATCACAAGTAGCCACGATTGGAAAACTACTCATAATTCTTTGTCCTGCAAGGAGTTCTATGTGCAGGTTCAGAAGCAGAAAGTGTTTTATTACTTTGAAAGCTGTAATGTGCACAGGACATATGGAGACAGAGGCTAATTGTTCTCTGATGACATAAATGCTATTAGACTGTATTATTTTGCATTTAAGCGTGACAGTGAGGTGTCTAACAGCTTCTAGAGTTCTTTTAGAATCTCATTGCTCTTCTGTGGTGACTGCCACAGGTTGCATTCATGCTCTCAATGCAAGCCCACTGAGAAGTGCTTAACAAATCTTTGTTTTTATGTTAGAAACCTACTTAAGAAAGTTGTTTTATTTTCTAAAATTCACAGCATAATTGTGATGCTCCATGCAATACAAGTACAACATACATTTTTTGCTGTAACATATATAATTACATAATATCATTTTTCTGAGGAAAAGTGTTCTTGTTTCTCACTTTATAAAATAACCTAATCCTATTATTCACATGCATAGTCTACCAACTACAAAAATGACAAAATGTTCATGTTTTAGGAACTTAATGACACAAAGCAGAACACCCATCTGGCTATAAAAGATTGTTAATGGTACATAGCAATATACAATAATTTCTCTGTAACCATGTATAATATTACCGCAACATTCTTATAACCCTCAGCTACAAAAGCATTTAACTGGTGATTTCAGGCATAAAAATGTATATACAGCTTCATCTTCATTTAAAAAGCTTTACCTCATATCAGTCTACATTGACAGAGAGGGGATCATACATCCAGTGACAAAAACATCCTTACTTTGGGTAAGTAATTATGAGTCTTGCATATAATGTAATAACAACTCAGTAAAGAAGCATTCTAGACCATCAATGCACTCTGCATATTGCAAAATCAAACTATGTCCGCAAAGGCCTAAGAACCAATGTATTTTGCATCTATGAATAAAAGGCTATGTCTCAGTTTCCCTTTAGAATTTCATTATGAAACTTTCATACAGTAGCATCAGATCAGTCAGCTACAAAAATGCACTTGACTGCTATCTTTCCTCAGTAATTTTAATAGAGATCAACACTCATTTTGACACCATCACTGTTGCTGTTTGAAATTAGAGCATTGTAGGCACTGCACATTACAACTGAAAATAAAATATTTAGAAATGTATAAGATCTTCACTTCCAGTCTAATAAGAACTCAGTACACACATATTCTGGATATTAGTTTTACAATAACTTTTGAGCTGAGGTTAACTAGATCTTCATTGGAGATTAGGTACAATATAATGCCAAAATGTGACAAATAAAGTCTTCTAAATGCTGGATTCAGTACCTCGATATAGGAGGCTATATGCCAGTTCCCCTCAATTAGCTCATAGAACAACTTTCAGGCAATTGTAATAACATGCTTTGATATAAACCCTATTCAATAGTGCTATTCTATTTCCAAACAGTTTGTTGCATTTCAATCCTGATTTAATGACAGGACAGCATACTGCCTTTATCAGTATATGGAGTTTAGCTCTCACCCAATATACACTAATAGAAATGTCACCTTGCCTATTTATTTTATGATATATATATATATATATATATATATATATATATATATATACATATATATATATATATATATATATATATATATATATATATATATATATATATTTTTTTTTTTTACTTCTGATATTATGACAACACAATAATATGAGCTATATTCTACCACCCACAGCAGAGTGTTCATACTCCCACCTAATGGAACGTGTTTAGTTCAACTTGGATTTCTGGCACATTCTAATAGCCACAGATCTATTGATGGAGACTATAAATACAGGGTTATATCTCTGAAATAGTCTGACATTTTCCAATACATTTTAGAATAATACATTTGGATATTCCTTTAAAAAGTGTAGATAGGCTGTGTTTTAAGGTGTAGAGATAACAGAACAGCTGCACACTGAATTTCAGAGTGCCAAAAAGCTGAAAACATCACTTTCAGTGATGACAAAAGTAGAGATTTGCATTTGTTTGTTATAAAAGAAAAATGCTCTATGAGGGAAAGTAGAATGAGCTGAGTCCAAACACATTTGCATTACAGTATGTAAGCTGCAAAAGTATTATACTAAAGTAACAGTGAAACAAACCAGAGCAACGACCACCACGGTGATGAAAACGCTTCTTTATTCGGACGGAACACAGGGATAAGCGCTTTCGCGTGCACACTGCACGCTTCTTCAGATCTAATAATTCAGTAAAACCATGATCCTTATATACAACAGAGTGCTCTAGTTAATCAATCAATCATGTAATAATAGTATCAATCATCCAATTAAAGTTAATTAAGATCAACCAGATAGAGCTACTTCAATGTATCTGGCTGCAAAGCCAAATAAGCTAGTAAACATAAACTTGTTAGAAACACTGTGCTGAAGCAATTATAGTATATCCCTGATGAAAAATATATTAAAAGACAGAATATAAAAACATCTGATGACTAAAAACATCAGACAAAATCATTAAATTATGTATGTCTTACAAATATATGTATATGAGGATATGGAATATAGATATAAATGTAGATGTCTTTCTGTCATATGCATTTACCAAATCAACTCAATATATATAAACTATAAAATATTTAATCAAGAATATATATGTGTATATATAAAAATATATAAAAATGTAGATATATAGAAACAAGAAAATACAAAATATATGTATGTAAAAACATAAAACTATATATCTATAATTCTAAATTTCATCCTAATAATTATATGTATTATTACTAAATTAAAATAAAATAAAATAAAACTGAATGCATATAAAAATCTATATTCATATATATATGTATAACTATACAACCTTAAATATATTTTAAAAGTATATTTAAAAGTATATTTAAATATACACTAATGTATTCACTAACAATGAAGCATAAATAGTAAGACAATTTAATATAGAACAAGTGTAAAATAGGGATGGATCATTTCAAACTCCTTCCTTTTAACGAAGATCTAATACTAATATATTGATTTAGCCCCGGTGGATAATGTGCTTTAAAACGTAATATCCAACCTAGTTCAATCTTTTCTAGTTCGTTAAAAGTATCACCTTTCCTTTTGCTAGGTATAACAAGTTGTAACGTTCTAAACCTAAAAGTATGTCCAGGATTACTACTAACATGTTTCGATAGGGCATTCTTATTATCATTTTTCTTGATATCATATAGGTGATTATAAATTCTCTCTTTTAGCAACCTTGTTGTCATTCCTATATAAAACGCCTTACAATCTAAGCAATCCACTAAATATATTAAGTTAGTACTATTACAACTGGCTATAAAAATAGGTTTGAACTTAAAATCAATTGAAGGGTGTACGAAAACTTGTTCTGTTGTAATGTAAGAACACATGTTGCATGCATGACATGGGTATGTCCCTAGTTTATTATGTAAGGCCCTTGTAGTAATTCCTTTCTCTTTGTCATTAGTTGTTTTTTCTATACATAATAATCTTTTAAGATTTTACTGTTGGTATACGTAAAAGCAGGTCTCACACCTACTAATTTCTTAATCTCTACATCCGTTAAAAGAATGTGCCAATTTTTGTTTATAATACTAGTAATGCATTTATTGTCACTAGTAAATCTAGTTCTAAAATTAACAACATGTTTACTAGATATGTAGGTACCTTGTGTCACATTGGTCCTATCTCCAATATTATGCAGTATTTTTAATGGCTTGAGGGATTGTTTTATGGAATATATCATCTTTGGGTCATAACCCCTCTCTATGAACATTTGCTCTAATAGATGATTTTGTATGGATAGATCATCAGCATCTTTACATAATTTATTAATCCTGATAAATTGACTCTTTACAATGTTGTAAAATATATGCCTAGGATGCATGCTATTAAAATGTAAAAGTGTGTTTTTCCAACAGGATTTCCTATATGTGGAAGTATGTAAAGAGCCTTGTTCATCCTTTGTGATGGTAATATCTAGAAAATCTATCTTGTTGTAAGAATATTCAACCGTAAATTTAAGAAAAGAGGTAGTTGATTCCAAATATTCTATAAAAACCATAAGTTCATCTATAGTGCCTGTCCAAAATATGAGGACATCATCTACAAAACGCTTATAAAGTAATACCTTCTGAAAATCTACATTGTTGAAATGATGCATACATTCCCAGTAATAAACGACTAAGTTTGCGTAGGTGTTCGCACAGGGAGTGCCCATAGCCACTCCCCACTGTTGCAAAAACAAATCGTTATCATACATAAAGACATTATTACTTAATATAAGATCTAGCAGGGCATTAAGTAAAATCTGATCATTACTATCAAATTTGTTACTATCTTTAATGAGGCATCTAATGGCATCTGTACCATAGCTATTGGGTATTGATGTGAAAAGATTTTTAACGTCCATAGTTACTAAGAGGCAATCTGTAGGCAGACCTTTGTCAAAAGCATCCAGGTCATCTAACAGTTGATACGTGTCTCTTAGTATGGAAGGAATATCAGTAACTAAAGGTCTTAATTTCCTTTCAACATATACAGACAAAGTCTCTGTAATCCATCCATTCCCAACTACTATGGGACGTAAAGGAGGTGGTAATGTGTTTTTATGTATCTTAGACAGACCCTTTATGTATGGAACTCTAGGTTGTTCCACCAGAAAATAAGAATATAATTCATGGTCTATTTGCCTACACATTAAAAAGTCATAGAGTTCCTGATGTACCTCATAGATCAATTTCTCTAAATCAGTTTGTTTTATTTTTGTGTATGTATCCACATCGTTTAACATAGTTCGCATGCTACTATTATATACCTGGCTATCTAACAGAACAATCCCTCTCCCTTGTCAGCCGGTTTTATGACAATATTGTTATCACGCTGTAAAGAATAAATCATCTCCCATTCCATATGTGAGACATTAGTATACAGTTCTTTTGTTCTAGAATTATTAAAGTAACAATAAAAGTCATTTTTACATGCTTTCATAAAACATTCTACTACAGGTGGTAAAGTCGGTGTAAAGGTGCTTTTCCTTTTAAATTCAGAACACGTTACTTTAGCAGCTTCAGAGGGTTTGTTTTTACTAAAAAATTGTTTCAAAGCAATCGTACGTGTAAATAGTCTCAAATCAATCAGAATTTCACTGATGTTACTGACCTGCGCCAGTATAAAGGAGAGTCCTTTATTTAGTAGGGTATTCTCAGTCTCTGTAAGGACCCAATTAGATAAGTTAAAAATTAGGCTGGTCGATCCCTCATTCGGTTCTTGTGACTCGGTTGATCGCCCGAGAACTTCCTTTTTGTTCTCCCTCCGCTGTTGGACCTGCTTTGAGATGTCCTTTGAAATTTTGCTGGTAACGGTAAAAAACCCTCCAAATTTCCTTGTTTAACTTTAGGTTTCGCACCCAGCATACTTTGATTCTGTCTTTCTAACGCTTGCTGGTTGGGAGGGGGAGTGTCTGTGATGTCATGAGCCACAGTATTTGCTGTAGTTGAACGCGACGTCGATGCATCATCCATACAAACAGGATCTCTTAAAAGGGAACTTCCTTTTTGTTCTCCCTCGGCTGTTGGACCTGCTTTGAGATGTCCTTTGAAATTTTGCTGGTAACGGTAAAAAACCCTCCAAATTTCCTTGTTTAACTTTAGGTTTCGCTCCCAGCATACTTTGATTCTGTCTTTCTAACGCTTGCTGGTTGGGAGGGGGAGTGTCTGTGATGTCATGAGCCACAGTATTTGCTGTAGTTGAACGCGACGTCGATGCATCATCCATACGAACAGGATCTCTTAAAAGGGAACTTCCTTTTTGTTCTCCCTCGGCTGTTGGACCTGCTTTGAGATGTCCTTTGAAATTTTGTTGGTAACGGTAAAAATCCCTCCAAATTTCCTTGTTTAACTTTAGGTTTCGCACCCAGCATACTTTGATTCTGTCTTTCTAACGCTTGCTGGTTGGGAGGGGGAGTGTCTGTGATGTCATGAGCCACAGTATTTGCTGTAGTTGAACGCGACGTCGATGCATCATCCATACGAACAGGATCTCTTAAAAGGGAGATGTTTTGTTGAGTATTCAAAACCCTCACTTCATTTGCAATAGATATATGTTCTTCTTGTGTATAATCATTGTTGATAGGTTCATTTCTAATGTCTCCATACCTAGGCTAAACAAATACCTGGCCATTATGGAAATCAATGTGATCTCTTTGAAGTTTTCGTGATTTTACCAATTGGAGTTTGTCACCATATGCAGACACTTGGCTATATAAATTGTCAAGTCTTTGAAGGAACGTTTCCCCTTTAAATTTAGTTGTGATTTCTTTGAACAAAGTTTCAGCTTTGGAAGTGAGTTCTTTTTCTATAGGTAGGAAATAGTCAATTAGTAATTTTATATAGCTGAACCCAAGATCTAGATTCAACTGTTGCCATCTTCTTAAGAGTTCCAGATGGTTTTCGTCATAAGTTGGCATACAAAGAACTCTCATTCCCCTGGGGATAACTTTGAAATGTAAACAGGCTTCTAAATGTCGCCTTTGCCAAGTAAGCCTGTATAATCTATATAATGTATTTTCAAGTTCTTTTTACATGATGTTAAATTCTCTTTGAATGTCTATATTGCCTTTATCCAAACCTGTAGTTGACACCATAAATTCAATGTTAAGTAAGGGATTATCTTTCGATTCAGTTAGTGCATTCCATTTCCTGACCAAAACTTGCTTATCAGGTACATAGTCCAATTCTACCGCAGAAACATCCATCATGTGGAAACAGCTGAGCGTAAGAGGAAAGAATTGCCAAACCAAAGACACAACCTCAGCTGGCTCCCAAAGGTCTCCTCCGCAAAATAGAAAAATGCAGTGAAACAAACCAGAGCAACGACCACCACGATGAAGAAAACACTTCTTTATTCAGACAGAACACAGGGATAAGCGCTTTCGCGTGCACACTGCACGCTTCTTCAGATCTAATAATTCAGTAAAACCATGATCCTTATATACAACAGAGTGCTCTAGTTAATCAATCAATCATGTAATAATAGTATCAATCATCCAATTAAAGTTAATTAAGATCAACCAGATAGAGCTACTTCAATGTATCTGGCTGCAAAAGCCAAATAAGCTAGTAAACATAAACTTGTTAGAAAGACTGTGCTGAAGCAATTATAGTATATCCCTGATGAAAAATATATTAAAAGACAGAATATAAAAACATCTAATGACTAAAAACATCAGAAAAAATCATTAAATTATGTATGTCTTACAAATATATGTATATGAGGATATGGAATATAGATATAGGAGGCTATATGCCAGTTCCCCTCAATTAGCTCATAGAACAACTTTCAGGCAATTGTAATAACATGCTCTGATATAAACCCTGTTCAATAGTGCTATTCTATTTCCAAACAGTTTGTTGCATTTCAATCCTGATTTAATGACAAGAGAGCATACTGCCTTTATCAGTATATGGAGTTTAGCTCTCACCCTATATACACTAATAGAAATGTCACCTTGCCTATTTATTTTATGATATATATATATATATATATATATATATATATATATATATATATATATATATATATATATATATATATATAGATCACCTTCAGATGCCCGAAATCGCGTTTCGCCGACACACAAATCACCGACACCAAAAGACCGACAACAAAAAATACCGACAACGCAAAACACCGAATACCATTACACCAACACACTACACGTAAACAACACAGTACACTACATAACATATCCACTATCCCTAACCCAAACCCTAACCCTAAGGTCCGACACTACCGCACACTTACCCTACCTGCACCCTAACCCTAACTCACTTACCCACCCCAACCCCAAGATCCGACACTACCGCACACTCACCCTACCTGCACCCTAACCCTAACTCACTTACCCACCCCAACCCCAAGATCCGACACTACCGCACACTCACCCTACCTGCACCCTAACCCTAACTCACTTAACCCACCCCTAAACCCACAGTCCCTCACTATCGCACACACACCCTACCTGCACCCTAACCCTAACTCACTTAACCCACCCCTAAACCCACAGTCCCTCACTATCGCACACTTACCTGTCCGCTCCCCAACACTAAATCCCTCACTCTATCGCACACTTACCGAGTCCGTCGGGTTCTCACCTTGTCGGTCATCTGCGTTGTCGGTGTTTTCGACCCGTCGGATTCCGTGTCGGCGAAACGCGATTTCGGGCATCTGAAGGTGACCCATAAATATATATATATATATATATATATATATATATATATATATTTTTTTTTTTACTTCTGATATTATGACAACACAATAATATGAGCTATATTCTACCACCCACAGCAGAGTGTTCATACTCCCACCTAATGGAACGTGTTTAGTTCATCTTGGATTTCTGGCACATTCTAATAGCCACAGATCTATTGATGGAGACTATAAATACAGGGTTATATCTCTGAAATAGTCTGACATTTTCCAATACATTTTAGAATAATACATTTGGATATTCCTTTAAAAAGTGTAGATAGGCTGTGTTTTAAGGTGTAGAGATAACATAACAGCTGCACACTGAATTTCAGAGTGCCAAAAAGCTGAAAACATCACTTTCAGTGATGACAAAAGTAGAGATTTGCATTTGTTTGTTATAAAAGCAAAATGCTCTATGAGGGAAAGTAGAATGAGCTGAGTCCAAACACATTTGCATTACAGTATGTAAGCTGCAAAAGTATTATACTAAAGTAACAGTGTGACACTTGGACCTTTTCCCCACATTCTGCCACAGTGGAAAATAACCCTTCTAATAATTTACACAACTTTTGACTACAAAAAGGTCAAGTAAACATAATGGACATATTAGATAAAATGAACTCCACGTACAAAGAAGGCCAAACCGAAAAAACTGAAAGACGGCTTTATTAAGCATCAAAATGAAATAAATCAAGCGCTTTTGCCAGGTAAATACCTAGCTTTCTCAAGATAAAATGTAATACAATTGAGGTGTTTAAATGGTTCTACCGTGTTGTGTGGTTTCGGCTATGTCAGGTAGAACCGTTTAAATACATGTGTAACTAGTCACATGATCTCTAAGTGGTGTGTAAAACATTCAATTGAGTTAATTAAAATACCCTCACTCGATAAATAAAACTCCTATATGAGCATAAACAGTACTTGAAATAAATGCTTACAACTGTTGAAAAACATTTAAAATTACTAAAATGTCACTGGGATGGTAAATTTACAAAAAATGTATATGTAAATACATGTAAAGATGTAAATACAAATATAAAAATATATAAACAGTTACTAATTGTAATCATAAAATTCATAATCTGGTTTTTCTTAGTTTGAGAACGCTGGATATACTAATATTCTCATTAAGACCCAGGGGTCTTGCAGCATTAAGTCTGAGTTGCCATAAAAGCTCTCTATATTCAAGACGGGTTTCCCAGTTGCCTCCACTAGCATCCTGCGTCACTTGCTCAATGAACTTAAGTTGCATGTTGGAGCAAGAAGCTAAATGTTTAAAAAAAGCATTTGTGTCCTTCTTTTTGGAAATATCGTATTGGTGCTCATAAATTCTTTTCCTAAGGGCTCTCTCGGTTTTCCCTATATAAAAACTGAGACATTGTGTACATAGTCCTAGATATACAACCCCTTTTACCCCACAATTATAATGATAGTCAGCATCAAATCTGAATTTCCTAGATGGAAGATAAAAGGAAATATCATTCATAATAAAAGTACACTGCTTACATGCCCCACATTTGTAAGTGCCAGGTTTAGATGAACAATGACCCAAATCCAAAAAATGTTTTCTTTCAAATAAGCCTTTTAAATTAACATCCCTTCTTTTCACAAAATTAGGGTGTTCCTGCACTATATCTTAAAAATCATCATGTAGTGTCAGTACAGGCCAATATTTTGACACTATATGTTCCACCTGTTGTGTGTCCTCTGAAAATGTGTGGATAAAACTGTTGTATAGGTTGAGTTGTTCAGTTTGTTCAGTCTGTTCAACCCATTGAAAACCAATACCTAACAATGGAAGATATTTTGATTGCCTGTTGTCAATCACTTCTTGAGCCAAATTGTTAACTAAATGGGCTGGGTAACCCCTTTCATAAAAAAGTTTTTTTAAAAAATCTATTTCTTCTAAAAAATATTTGTCAGTACTACACATCTTAGATGCACGAATAAATTGCCCCTTTACTAAACCCTTCTTCTGGTGGAAGGGATGACCACTGTGAAAATGCAAAAATGAATTAGAAAAGGTGGCTTTCCTATATAATTTGGACTGGAAAGTGTGGTTACAGTAGTCTTTAAGTATTGATACATCAAGATAGTTAAGCATATCTTTACTGACATTGTGGGTAAAAGATAAAAAATGTGTAGTGGAATTTATATAACTCATAAACTCCAAAAAAACAGACAAGGTTCCATTCCATAATAAACAAATATCATCAAGGTATCATTGATAATGGACTATGTATTGTGTCCAATGTGTAGAAAATATAAAGTTGTTCTCCCAGTACTTTCAGAAATATGTACGACCACTCCAACAATCCATGCCAATTATCATTCTTTAGTAGTCATGTAACTGCCCTTAGTGTTCAAATAGGTACAGCTTCCAAATGATAGTTTCATTCCCTACTCTTCTAATGTCTCTTTGAAAAGAAAATAGAAGCCTAACGCCCACAGCAATGTATTTAAACATATTATTATCAGACATGTACACTCCCCCTGACAAGTCATAGAAATGATCATTTAAACTGCCCTATGCCCTATACATAGCATGCCTCCTGACCCCACTCCCAAATGGCAGTCATCTTCTGTACAAAAGACTGACATTTCATAGTGAAGAAAGTGAATGGCACAATGACCACAGTAAACATATTACAATTTGTTGCTCTCAGACATATATACACTGCTCTTTCTCATATAGCCTGTCCCTGTAAAACACAACTGTTTTCCGAACATACTACTGAACTATGCTTGAGAAAAATGTAAAAGATATAGAAGCTTGAGTAATGAATTTCAGCTTATTGCTCATAGATACGTACACCTAGACAAGCCATATCAGTAATGATTAAACAATGAACATACATAGCCTGCTTCCTTGCCCCCATAAAGATAACTACATTCAGTGTATTACTTTGATTTTAGGTTGTGATGAATGTACAAGAACAAAAGGCCATAATAATGTATTTCAATGTGTTACTTTCAGACATATGTACATCATCCTGACCCCACAATGCCATAGCAATGATCACTTTATTATAATCATCTAACTGTGCTTTGCTTTCATCTGCTGCTTTTATCTGCAATCTGTTACCTCAAACAGATGTTCACCTTTAGCAATCAAATATGATATGTGCTTGCCTAATGAAGATGAAATAATGACCAGAATAATGTATTTCAGCTTTCTGTTACAGCCAACCCACCCAACTCCAACTGCTGTAATAAACAAATAATAAAAAAAGTAAAGGTGGCTTGTTCTATAGACATTGTATACTGTCATCATTGTTCATAGATGTATCAATTTTCCTGCCTCTAAGTAAAGAAAATAAATCAATCAATAAATAAAAAGGGTGGCCTAATGGTTAAGGTGTTTGCCTTACAAACATAAGGTACAGGGTTTGAATCTCACAGGGGATAATTGGCTAGGCTTAAAATGCCTCGCAAGGGCAGTTAGCCTAGTACTAACCTATGAACCTATGAACCTATAAAAAATAAACAACTGAAAGTAAAATGATTCCTTGAGCAGAGAGAGTCTTTAGTCAAATGAAGATGAGATCCTGGGCATTCCATGCATGCAATGTGGTTGCTGTTCTTTATCTCTGTTTATGGCATATTCTTATCTTTACTCTATAACTTGGGTCAGCCTCATGTCGGTTTGATGACTGTGGCTTTCTTCTTGATGCCTTTGTTCAGCATGCTTTTGACAACCTATTATGTGGCAGTACCTTGGAATCACATTTACACAAAGCTACAGGCCTGTAAGAAATCACTATGCTGTAATTTTACTGCCATCTTACAACTTCTGTGTAGTGAGGATGCTCAGATAAACTCCACTCATGCTGTTATCATCTATACAGTTAATAATGTGTAACACCTGCTCGGCAGTTAACACAAAGGGAAAAGGACTGTGCTGTTAACAGCTGCTTCCTCACCCAGGACACAGGGCAGTCAGTTAACCAGACAGCCACCCAAGGCACACCTGAAAAGGGACAGTGGGTTTACCCAGTTAACACCTGAATAAAATAAAATTAACAAAAAAAACTTTCTAATTGATACAACCATTTTCATTTTACATTGCTATGTACCATTAACAATCTTTTATAGCCAGATGGGTGTTCTGCTTTGTGTCATTAAGTTCCTAAAACATGAACATTTTGTCATTTTTGTAGTTGGTAGACTATGCATGTGAATAATAGGTTTAGTGTATTTTATAAAGTGAGAAACAAGAACACTTTTCCTCAGAAAAATGATATTATGCTATTAAGCTGGTGACAGTTTGGCTGCCTTGGACAAACTCAGTTTGATAATATTTTACTTTGCTGGCCTCAACATGCTTAATACCTTTATATATTTTTCTGGTTTGTTGTTATAATAAATCTCTGCTTTTTGAAGTGCTACTTGCTGTTTTCTGATAGGGTTCTGCATGTTTCTTCAGTTATTCAGTAGCATTTACAGGATGCAGTACTTAAGAGCCCTATTAATTTTTTGGGACTAGTACATGGATACTTTATTTCACATTTAGTAATTCACATGTGTTTTTTCACTTTGTTAATTGTGTTTTAGTATTAACTGGTTTGCAGAGTTTGCTGTATTTTGCCATGAGGTCACTATTCTGATTGTATTTGTGGTCAGTATGATGGATGGATGGCAGCTTTTGAAGAAGAATCTGTGGACCTACCCTGACTTGAGCTCAAGAAGGACATGACTCATTTTTATTGCATTTGGATTTTGTGCCCGTTTCATATTTCTGTTTGTCAGTATGCGATTATGTTTACAAACAGACTGCTTCTGCTTGCATATTTCTCCTGCAGTTTGCAGAGTAGGAATATCTAAGGGCATTTACCTGACATCAGCCGGTCACATATCAAAGGACACATTCTGTTGTTGCTGTTTTTCCCTGAAGCACTGTTTTGATGATGCTTGATTTCAGTGGACTTTGTTGTCCATTATGTTGTTGCTGTTTTTTTTATAATTGTTCATATTCAGCCCTTTTGCTTTAGAATTATTCTGGAGTGTTATAAAGTTGTTATTCTATGATGTGGGATAGCCTGCTGTTTACTATAGTCTTGGTAACAATTTATTTTATGTTATTATGCTCATAGTCAGACTGCACTTGCTATAAATAATATTTCAGTAGTCTGATATTTAGTTTCACATTTCTGTCCACTCTCTAAATAATAAGCACTTCCATAACATGAAAATTGAAACTGAGATTAATAATTATATTAATAGTTATTATTTTCATATTCTGGAAAGGTGTTCTATGAACATTATAACCATTATATGCTCAGCTTCACGAGACATTCACTTTTCACTAAAACTCCATGTTATTCTTCCTTGCTACCCTCATAATTTCATATTTTAGAATTAAATGCCAGTGGACTAAATAATAAATGGGAGTTCATAGAAGCCTGGTTAAATCATCATAACCGTAATATCCTGCGGGTAACAGAATCATGGTTAAAATTAGATCTGTGACCTCCACAACGTCTTTCTAAAGCTGCCATTTATTCTCATACAACAAGCCAGGAAATTGATGGCGATATTCCCTTTTCAGTACATAAATTAATTAATTTGTTAGTTATCCTAAAAAACACCTCTTCAGATAGATGAGACCAAAAATTTGTTGTGGTTCACCCAATCACAGGGAGCCATACCCACATTATTGCTGGTCTAGTCTGCGTTCCTGTACCAGTCACAATAAAATGTCACAAGGGCACAGTAATACAATTTCATCTGCCGTACTGCACAAATATCTTTTTTATTAGATTATTTTTTATTTAATTTTCACTTATTTAGACAATATAAACTGCACTTTATAGACTATTCTCACTGTATAGGTTCATAGGTTCATAGAAGGTTACTAGGCTAACAGCCCTAGAGCCTTCACAAGCCAAGTCATATTTATCCCAAAATGCCCCAGTTGTCAGTGGTTAGATGAGTGAAGCTCACAGAGGTAATGGTCTATGATAGTTAATACTGACTTCCTCTTTCCAGGAGGGACATGGATGCCACCCCAGTAGTGGATTCGTGGTCACCCATCCACTGATCTAGGTTGCATTTGAAGAGGGTGAGGGAGGAGCTCTGTTTCACGTGAACTGGAAGCTTGTTCCCGAGAACTGTCAGTCTTTGGGAGATGTATCTATCTCTTCAGCATGACTTGCTCATGTCAGAGGATAAGTTAAGATCCTTGAAGTGAGTGACCCTTTTGCAGCTTGATTTACAAATGTGTAGCATTTCCATCAGGGCTAGGTCAGAGACTGCCCGGTAAGCCAGGCACAGGTCACCACTTAGCAACCTGTAGAAGAGAGAATACAGTGACAGGGCTTTCAGTCTTTTTACTTAAGACTTTTTTGTGAATCTTGTAATTTCTATGGTGAGAAACCTCTGTGGTCTCTGCAATTACCGTAGGTGTCTGTTGAGATACATGCAAAAGGGAGCATTGTACTCAATTATTGGCCTGATGAGTGCCAAGTATAATGGATTTATAACATCCTTAGATCTAGATGTGATGCTTTTACTTATAAGATGTGCCACAAAGAAGGATTTCCTTACTACTGTGGATATGTGATGGCCAAAGTTCAGATTGCTATAAACCTGAGTACCTAGATCATGTAGAACTGGATATGATCTCACACAGATCACCAAGAAGTCATCATGCCATATAAAGTTCCTGCAAATGATTAGCATCTGAATATCGCTGGAACCAATAGACCTACTACATTTGTTAAATCTATTGCACACCCAAACACTTATAAATCATTACTGCCCTGTCTCATCTCTCAGATGTATTGTTTTTGAGAAAGGTGTAAACTCTGTCAGCTAACTGAACAAAGCGTCCCTTTTCAGGATGACTCAGAAGCACTGTCTAGTTAAGTGACTTACTCAAGAGTCGCACAGCTGGCAAATGGAGGCAGAATGACTCAAACCATGTACCTTGGGCTACAGAAAGCAGCTTATTAACAGATCAGAGCTTTAATTATCTGGACTAACTGTCAGAGTTACTGTAAATTATTATGAGTATTAAAAATTTTGTGACAAGAGCAGTATCTTTGCTGGTAATACACGTCATTCATTCCACACTAATAGACTGCACAAATAAGGATCAGTCCAGTACGACAGACAGAAATGCTACATCTATTGATATATCTGAAAAAAAGACTGTAATGTTTTAAGTGACAGTCTTATAAGCAAACTTTCAGAGGATGTAACCATTACATGGTATCAGAACCACTTTTGAAGAGATAAACTGGGTCACTAAACCACCTATGCTGTTAATTCACCATTAGATAGTGATAGGAGGTCAGATGAATTAACCACCATCCCAATCCAACTGTAAACAAAGAAACGTGCTATTCCATTTGGCAGTAGCTCATAAGTCCTAGGGACAGGATATGCACTTACAAAACCAGCATACATAAACATAAGGAAACAATCATGAAACACTCAAATTGTATGATGTATATAAAAACAAACACTGATTTTCTCACTTGAAATACATCGAAGCACTTGGAGAGCAGTTAAAATGAAGATGGGGAGAACATTATAAGCCTAATGAGAATACAAAGACCTAGCATCCATCCATCATTACTAAATACAGTGGAAATAAGTGATTTATTTCAGTAAGTAAATGGAAGACATTAACATAAATACATTTAGAAGTAATAAGTGTTTAAAAAGAACTGCAGTACTGAACACAGATAAAACCTACTATAGTGAATGCAGTGAGCAGGTCATTTGTCTGCAGTTACTTTTAAGGCTGAACATTGCAGTACTTATAATGGTATGTGATAAGCAGCTTACTTTGAATATCTAGGTATGATTACGATATTTTATATCGATATTTTATTAATTGTGATATATGATGTATATGACATAATAGATACAGCTTTATGCAGACAGCACTACCAGAAAAACTAAACAAAACTATTAACTTGATGAAAGAAAGAAACCAGGAACAAAATGACAGATGAGCAATGTTTATAATCTGTTGGAGTGTATTCAGATTAGTGATTCTGTGTCTGGAAAAGTGAAATGGAGAGGTGGCAATGTATACAGCAGTGAATCAACATGCCTTGAGACCACATACAACTGTATTTTATATACATATTATAAGATATGAATGACCGCCATTGAAGGTGAAGAGAATCGTTTAAATTTTCAGTACGTAAATGCAATCTGGTTCATTCTATTATGGAATAAAATGTCACAGTATATTAATTAGTGTCCTTTACAAACCTGTGCAAGTTCTATTCCTTGTGAGTCCCTTTTGTCTTGAAAAGGCATATGTTATACTAGAAGTAAAACACTTCGGCTGGGTACTAAAGGCCACCTTGCATGGCCTCATTTATTATGCAAGGAGAAAGTCATTTATAAACATTTGCTGCAGTGAAGCACAGCGTTTCACAACTGACCAGCATGGGGATTGCTCAGTATTTCCAAGTTGCTTGTAACTGTGTCAATCTGCAGGGCAACGTATGTAAATACGACCTCTGTGCATCACAAATGATTATGCCATCTGGGAAGTTTTGTAACATGATAATTCAATGAAGCTGGTACCACGCAGCAGCAAAGCAGACCAGCACAAGTGTGCAAGAAATACAACTGTTAACTTCCATATGCAATCTACAGTGTTCTACTGCATAGAGCAGACTTGTATCCATGCAATGCCGTGTTATGCATCCATCTGCAGTTGCTCTAACTGCTAGGATATGCAATTTGCAGATGTTTGCCTGAGCATTTCATTAGATTCAGTGCCCTGCTAATTGTGCACATTTCTGAATTCTTTTGCTGAGCACTGTAGCTTTAAAAAATTGTCTTACAAGCTTTGTTCAGCTCTGCTGAAAGTTTATGAACCCCAGCCAGGGTATTGAAATAAAGAAATGTGTTAAAAATGCCACAGTACTTGCCTTAGGTATTCATTTTTGATGCTTTTTGATATAAAGGGCTGATCACTGTTTTCATAGGTTCATAGGTTGGTACTAGGCTATCAGCCTAGCTTAGCCAAACAATTCCCCGGATATTTCTTCCCACAATATTTACTTCCCTGGACCCCTGTCTAGCAGGGTGACTGACGTGATCCCCGGGGTGAATTTCCTATCTCCTATCCAATCATCAAGTTTCCTTCTGAAGAGGGCCAAAGAGGCACTCTGCTTGACATGTATGGGCAGTCTATTAAAGAGTATGGGAAATCTCTGGGTCAGGAACCTATCCCTCCAGCATGTTTTGTTCATTGTTATAACAAGGTTTAGATCCCTAGAGCGTGTGGCTCTGAGGGATTGGAATTTCTTTAAGTAGAGCATGCCCAACAGCTCAGGGTTTGACATGGCCTTATATGTTAAGCAGAGATCGCCTCTGAGTAGACAATATGCCACAGAGTATAGCTGGAATTTTTTTAGATGGTCAGCATAGAGCATCTGCTTTAGGCCTGTGATTCTTTTAGTGAGGGATTTCCTCAGCCTTTCCAGCTGTTGCAGATGTCTTGTGAGGTACATACCAAACAGGGCGTTGTACTCTATAATGGGTCTAATGACAGATGAGTACAGTGGGACAATGACCTCCTTTTTTCTGGATGAAAAGCCCTTAGTGATGAGGTGTGCCACATAGAAGGATTTCCTGACTGTTGTGGCGATGATGTTATCGAAGGTGAGACCACTGTCCACCTGTGTCCCAAAGTCTCTCATCACACTTTCGGTGTTTAGTGTACTGCCACCTGTCTGGTAATTCATGGGTACATGCTTTTTCCCAAAGGGGATAACTATACATTTCTTGGCATTAAGCTTGAGCCCATGGCTCTGGCACCAAGCATCTGTTTCTGTACAGCCCTTTTGTAGAATATCCATATCATTTGGGGATTCAATAATGTTTCCCAGTTTGCAGTCATCTGTGAACTTTGTTAGCCAGAGTCCCTGTGGCCTGTACTTTAGAGGTTTTGCACTTGAATAATAAAATCACTATCATCAGCTGCTAGAGTTTGTTGGTTAAAGTCACCCAAGCTATCTGTCTAACAACAGAAGAGAAAGTAGAATGCCGAAGTGGAATGCATTACTGTTTCCTGGCAAAACCAGTGATTCATCAGGGTTAAATGTGCATGAAGAAACATTATGAAGCAGTAAAATAATTTACAAAGTAAAATGTATGGAGATGTTTGGATCAGCACCCTTGCTGGTTAATGAAAGTCATATAGAAATTCTTCTAAGTTCCCCATAGTTAAGCCACTCGCTAAAACTAAATATCTGCCCAAACAAAAAGATACACTAACACCCAAAGAAACACGATAACCCACCTAAAGCATCCCCCTTAAACCCAAATCTAGTCTTTGCATAACTGAAAAATGCTAAATAAAAAATGATAACATGAAATGCATTTCCCATTCACAACAGTATAAAAAAGGTAACTTTACTACCAAATACAAAAATAAAAGACACTGCCTTCCAAAGCATCCTTTCCCACTAAAAGCAACCCCATAAACTCAAACTTAAAATTAATTTGCTTGCAAACCATATTTAAAATAACAAAAAAAATGTTCTATTCAACACAATGTGAAAAAAATTAACCATTACACATTCAAAATCAACACACACAAACTCACACAAAACTGTTTTTCATCTTACCTAAATGAACCTCCTAAAAATGAAATGTGTTCTTAGTAGAACAAAACATTTAAATGTAAGAATAAAGAAAACATTAACAAGTAAATGAGAAAAACAATATAATCAGCAAAGCTGGGCCTGATTTTATCAATACAAACTATTTAAAATAAACCAAATTAAAAAAGTAATATAAAAAAACTAATAAATCCGAGTACTCCTATGTCAGATACAATGTGGTCTAGAATCTTGCAATACCCAACCCTTCTGTTAGTTCATCTACCCTAGGCAATGGGTACCATTCAAATTTTGAAATGCTGTTCAGCTCCCTGACATGATAGTAGAACCTGATTTTCCCATCAGATTTGGGGACTAACACTCTGGGAGGGTCTTCCCATTTTTTTTCCTACTCCTCTGCCATCCCTACCCTAAGCATTCTTTTTGCACAACTTTTCCCTGTTACTTTGGTGTTCTGTATGACATTAAGTTAAAGTTTTATTTCTTGGAATATGGTGTTCAATCACATTTATTCTGCCATTTATTTCTAAAAATACTCCCATGCTTCTTAACAGAAACTGCCTGTCTCTTGTTATTGTGGCTTATACAGTGTTTCACCTACATGTACAGAGGTCAGTTTTCTGGTACAAGTTCCATCAGCTTCTGCCATTAATCTAAATACAGAGGTCAGCGCTTCTTTCCAGGTTTTAGAAAGTCGATAGTGTTTATCTGCTCTGGCCTGCTCTTCTCAGTCTTTCCGACCACCGTAGTTTATATCAGTTAATTTTTCCAATCTTTTAAAATGGACCTTACCATTTAGCAAAAAAATGTGTTTTCTGGTGACTAAAGTTAACACTTCATCTCCAGTTTTAAATTCCCTGGTCCTTGATTATTTTTTTTAAATACACAGTTTGGGCTGCATGCGATTTTCCTGAGTGTTCTTGTGTTATGGGCATCACCACTTTTACTCTACCATGTAAGTTAAACTAAAAGAAGAATAAGTAAAAAAGGTCACACAGAAAAAACAATATTTAAAAAACAAAAAGAAAAATCTAGCAAAGCTAGACTTTCCACTGTGTGATTCCTTAAACCTCTTGTATTAGAGATGACAAGGGATATATGCAAATTACCCTTTAAGGACATCAGGTGTTTCAGCTAAATAACAACTCTGAAAGTCCATGACTTTTTCTTTTAAGTCTATTTATGGACAAATTCAGGTCAATAAAGCCAAACTGTAAGTCGGTATCGTGTTTTATGATCGTTATATATAGGGCTTTCCCTTCTTCCCGTTTCTTTGGCAATATCTAACAGTTGACAAGGATGCCTGCTATATAACACCTCAAAATGGCAGTATCCTGTTCAGGCCTGTAGTACTTTCCTAATGACAAAAAGGAGATATGGCATAAATTGGTGCCAGTTTTTAGAATCTTCACCAATAACTTTTCTCAGCATGGATTTTATACTTGAGTAAAATGTTCTACGAATCCATTTGTCTGGGGAGGGTACAGTGAGAGTTTTAATTGCTTGATTATAAAGTATTGTCACAGTCGGTCCATTATTATGGAAATGAATGGAGCCCCACAGTCAGTGAACACTCCCTCGGGTATCTCTACTCACAAAAATAACAATGATAACTTTCTAGCTATAGAATTAGCACTAGGCCTACATAGGAAAATAGTCTGTGGTTATTTAGTTGCATAGTTCAAAATAAACAAGATGCATTGAAACATATTGTCAGATTTTACTAATGGCCCAACAGTGTCCATAACAATATATCCAAATGGCACTTCAGCGATAGGCATAGGGATGAAAGGATTTTTTAAGCTCTAAATGTGAATTGTCTTCTAGAATTCATGGAATCCTGCAAAGAAGTTCTCAATTCCTTTTATTTCCCCTGGCCAGTAAAACCATGCCATGATGTGTGCCTTAGTCTTTTCCATTCGTAGGAGTCCTCCTAGCATATGACCATGTGCTGGCCTCATCACTAGATTTCTGAATGGTTGGAGCACTAAGAGCTGGTGTATTACATACTTTCTTTCTTTATGGACATGTATCCAGTTGGACTATCCCGGTAAACAAATGTAAAATAAATAATAAATAAATAAATCATGTAATTCATTTATTGACATTTGATTACCAAGAAAGTCCGACTGGGTAGGAGCCCATTTTCAGCAGCGGCTCAGGGAGAAAGGCTTCAAGTACTACAAACCATTTTAAGAATAATAATTTTACAGTCTTTAAAAGTACATACACTGTATGATAAATATATTTGCAGCTTGAAGCACGTGTAAGAAATGGTAACATTTTCTTCAGCTTCATCCTTTACATGTTTATCTATGTTTTCTCTCACTTATCTCTACAACATCTTCCCAATGTGCCTTTTTAAAGTTTACCCAGCTTACTTGAATGTAAAGCAGCTCTGCAATATGAGGTAAATGGTCCTGCCTCCTCCCCTATTAGTACAGGCCTGAGGGTCACGGTGTCTAACTCTTCTCCTAAAAACAACAACTCGTGATAATGCTGTTTATAGTGTCAGATGTTATTTCTACACTATTTATTTTTTTCTTGATCTACTTTTCTTTATAATCTTAATACACAGACCCCTCGTTCCTTTGTTTAGATTTCCAGTACTTTGACTCAACAGGAATATCATTAGGGATGTGCTCAACGTTATCTTATTTCTCGGTTTAATTTCTCCAAATGTTTTGGTTTTCTAATACCATGATGGGAATGGACACCATTCCTATGTCAGGGTATAATTAAAATTCATGAAATGAATATTGTTTCAGTCCTTGATGTTAGCCAAATGTACTCTTCACAGCACTCATTTAATGTGCCCAGAACTGACTCCTGCAATTCTGATGGAATATCTAAATCATCAACCCCCTTTCCCCCATTTTGGGCATGGGGTCAGGGTTTCTTGTTATAGATTCATAGATTCTTACTAAGCTAACTGCCCTTGAGAGCCATTTTAAGCTTAGCCAATTATCCCTTGTGAGATTCAGACCCTGCACCTTGTGTTTGTAAGGCAAACACCTTAACCATTAGGCCACCCTCATCCTCTTAATTCAGTGCCACACTCCTGCCTTCTTCACTCATGTCTGACTGTTGCAGATCTTCTCTCACACAATCCACCCACCTCTTTGCTGGATGCCCTCGCTTCCTCTTACGTTCTTCATGTCTGTTCCAAATTATCTTCACCAAATTGTCTTCTGCTTTTCTGCACGTGTACCAAAACCATATTAATCTGTTCTCTTTGATCATTTCTGCATTTGGAGCTACTTTGGCTTCTGCTCTTATGTCCTCATTTATTCGCCTGTCCCACAGTGTGCATCCTACCACCTTTCTCAGGCACTTCATTTCCATCACCTCCAGCTTCTTCAACTGTTCTGCCTTTACTGCCCAGGTTTCTGTACCATACAGTAGTACTGGTCGCACCACTGTCTTGTACACCTTACTTTTCAGCTTGGCATTCTTCTGTCAATGACTACACATGACATTCTATGCCAGTTGGCTGCAGCCCTTCTGATTCTAGCTTTGGCTTGTTCATTCAGAGTTTCCATTTCCACAACCATCCCTCCCAGCTATTTGAAGCTATTAACCTGTTCCACCATCTTCTCTTCTGTCTCAGTTTTTGACATCTTCTGATTTCCCCAATTTCCTGCCATTACCACTGCCTTATCTGTGCTTAGTTTCATCCCACATGCTTTCTCTTTTGCATGCCATTCCCTATCCTTTGCTGAAGTTCTTGCTTAGTCATCCTGTACTGCCACATCATCTGCATACATGTGTTGATTTGTCCCCTCCTACCCATTTGTTAATGTAGTCCATCACCAGCATGAACAGCAGTGGGCTCAGATCTGAACCCAGGTGCACACCCATTCCCACTGGGAACCCCTCTGTGAGACTGAACACTATTTGTAATTGAGTCACTGGGTCCTTGTACATAGCCTGCACTAATTCTACTGATGTTTCTTGGGCTTCAAACCACCACAGTACTGTTCAAGTCAGCTCTCTTGGGACCTTGTCATACAGTATACTTTTTCCAAATCTAGGAATGCCCAGGTGGACTCTCTCCTCATCTCTTGCTTCTTCTCAACCATCTGTCCACTGCAAACATCAGGCTGTTAGTGGTGCATCCTGATCTGAATCCAAGCTTCTCATCTCCCATCTTATTTTCTACTACTTTGTGTATCCATTTATCAATCACCCTCTCCAGAATGTTAATGCAATGTGACAGGAGTGTGATAACTCTGCATTGCCCACAGCTGTGGATATCCCCTTTATTCTTGTACACTGGCATGAGTATGCTTATTCTCCAGTCATCCGGGATACACCTTTCTCTCCACACTGCTATGAGTACCCTCAGCAGCCATTTCTTCCCTGTCTCACCCAGCATCTTTATCATCTCTACTGTGACCTCTGAACCTGCTGCTTTCCCTGACTTCATCTTCCTTAGTGCTATTCTTACTTCTTCTAGGGTGGACGCCTCTTCTTCTGTCATTGTAGTCTGTGTCTGGGGCAGTGCAGTGGGGTTTTCTTCATTTAGAAGCTGCTGCTGTCCGGTGTACTGATGAACAGGTTGTTACTGCATCCCTTATGAAGGGTGTCTGACTATCTTGTTTATCTTTCTGTCTTTGCCTTGCAAACTGATATAGTTTCTTTTTTGCCCTTTACTGACTCACTTTCCACAAGATGGTATTATGCCTGCTATGCCCTCTTCTTTGCTTTTGCAACTCCTTTCTTGGCTTCTTTGTTAGCCAACCAATGCTCCTTTCTAGCCTAGATGGTCTTTTCTCTCGCCCAATTTTTCTGCACTCCTGCTTTCTTTTGATGACTTCCTGGACTTCTGCATTCCACCACCAGCTTTCTTTATGTACCTTATTTCCATACCTGGCTTGGCCAAATATCTGATCTGTAGTCACCACACATGATGTTTTGAGGCACTGCCATTCTTCTTCAGCTCTTCCTATCTCTTCCTCTTCCTGGGGTGTTAGAGCCCTGAATAATTCCTTGAAATGTTGTGCTTTCTCTCCAGTCAACTTCCAAGTCTTCAGCCTGGTCTCTATTGATCTTAGATCCTTCTCTGACCATTGTTTGCAGATGAGGTCAACAGAGACTATAAATTCTTGTTTATGAGACCCATTGATTCTACTACTACTATTACTGGAACTGTCTGGGTATCTTTCTTCCACATTACTCTCATTTCTCCCAGCAAATCCTGGTACTTTATGACTGTGTGTGTCTCTGTATGTAACACACAGCAATCACTGGGTGTAGCAATTTGAATAATCAATGCAACTTTTGTCTTCTTTTAATGGTCTAGTATATCTGGTTTTCTTACATTAATTTTTTGAACTGTTGGTAATGGATGATCTCATGTAATATAAACTGCATCATTTTGTATAATATTTTGTGGATCATGTTTCCAATGCTTCTCCGCTACTTCAGTATTGTAATGTTTGGAAAATGCCCAATGCAACAGTCTTTTGCCACATTATCATAACTTTCTGTATACAGGCCCCCTGCCAGTAGTGCATCACACCCAGAAACAAGGTACATCTGTTTCTAGTTCAGTTTTACAGAACCTGCATTTGTCTGTTTCTCCCACATGTTCAATGGACTCTGTAAACCAAGATGTACGTAGTCCATTATCGTGGGCCGCCAATATTAACCTTTCATCTTTGATTTAAATTTGCCTCTTTTTAATCATTCCTGCTTCACTCCTGATCAACATGAGGTTGTTCCAGGAGTTTTCTGTACTTGGCACTACATTTATGTTTTTTTCCACATTTCTTGCTCATCTGATCCTTCCCTTTAAATTTTTTTTTTTTCTTGCACATTCAGTTACTGTCTGATTTTTGTCTACTTCTGGTTTGATTTCCATTCCCACTTGAGACCTCAATGCTTCTACTAAACTGAGCAGAGAGGCTATCTTAGATTTCTTCTCCTCATATTTTAAAACTTTCACTACATATGGATCTGATGAGGCTAGCAGATATGTACGCAGTCCCATAATCGCAGATCTATACATATAATCAATTTCAAGGAGGCCCATACCTTCTTCAGAGCAAGGGATTTATAATCTTGGTATACACTGATTTTTATATATCATTTGATTTGATAAGAGTGAAGCATATTTCTTGTTTTTCTGTCCGACTGATACAATACCTTCTGGGGCCAGTAAATCACACCAAAACTGTAAATTAAAATAGGAAGAGAAAATTGGTTTATAAGTTGGACTTTATTCCTAGATGACAGGGCTGTTTTCAGTATCACTTTTTGTCTTCTAGAATATTCCTTACTGAGTTTTATTCATATTTGTTTATGCTTTACTGCAGATTTTTGTCAGTTCCCAAATATTTATACACTCCTTCCTTTCAATCATGCTCCTGTCCCAGACTGCTGTTTTCTTGGTGCTGCAGCTTTCCTGCTTCAAAGGTTGCTTTTGCGCATTTATCAAGAACAAATGTCATCTTATATCATCTCATAAAGTTTTAACCACTTGCACTTGTGTTTTCAACTCCTGTTCTGAAGAACTATATGATTTTAAGTCACCTACAAACAGCTGACGAAAAAATCCTTAAGCAAGTTTGTTTTCTAGGAGCCAAATTATAATAAAAAAACTAATCTGTTATGAAAACAGCTAAATGGGTTAAGAACAAGGCAAAACAACTCCCGTGACAAAGAATCATCTAGGAAATAACCCCCTTTGAATTTTTAGCACTGGGATAATAATTTGCACTTTCTCATGACTTAATTGCAAAATGGTTTACTACTGTTTAATACTTATGGTAATGTAATTGATCAATATAGGATGTATCTTACAGATCTGTAAACACTCCTTTATCCATGAATGTGGAATGCAGTTAAATTTATTTATTTATTTTATTATATTTTACATTTATTGACTGGACTAGTCCAACTGGATATATGCCCATTTTCAGTGGAGGCCCGGGGAGAAAAGCTCGAACAAACAAAATAAATGAACTATCATATATAATATGAGACATTTACAAATATAGTTGAATGCGCAGATTATCCTATAGATTGCATTGTGTTACATTTCTGTAAACAGAATCATGATACCTTTCAGCTATGGTTAGCAATGCAAATATTTTGCTAACAATATAGTATAAGAGAATACTTTTGTTTTATTTGACTTAACAAAGTAACTAGGTTATACACTCTCTTAGAAGTTAACAGACAAGTAACTAGTTTGTACAGTAATGGCAATACTGCCATGAGAAATTAGGGGTAGTTAGTTTGGGTTAGAACAAGGGCATAACCATTGTGATTTAAGGTATGGCTTCAATTTGGTTTTAAATAATGCTATAGAGGTAATGGTGTTTAGGTCTTTTGGGAGGGAGTTCCAGATTCTTCCAACTGTGTTGGCAAACAAGGAGTCACCTGCCAAGTTGTTAGCTTTGCCTATTTGTACAAGTGGTTTATTTGCTGAGCGTAGGGTCATGAGGTTGTTATAGGGGTGATTAAGGTTAGTAAGTATAGGTATGTTAGTAGGTTGATAGAAGATCTTGTGGGCAACTGTTAATTGATTAAATAGTATTATAACAACGCCAAAAACGCCAAAAACCACTAGTAACACCAAACCATCCAGTAAAGCGAAATGTGAAGACACAGCTCCATAAAATACACAGTTTATTGGAATCCAAAAGTAAATTAGACCAGCATAAATGCCTTTTAACAAAAATATCACAAGACAAACAGCGTTTTCATCACGTTAAGCGACTTCATCAGATGACCAGTACATATCAACTCTCCATTTTTATAGTAAAACATCATTATTCAATTGATCAATTAATTAATTAATTGTTTAAAACAAGATATTTCCCGCCCTTTTGGGTGAGACATAGCAGCAAAAGAATATGTGGCAATAAAAATGTATATGTATTCATTTTATCATTATTAAAAAATAAAAACCAAAACCAGGTTCTAAATTAGGTTTACCTTACCAAATACCCATTCATGAAGCAAGATTCAAAAATTCATACTGTCATTTTGTAGGAATGTTTAGTGTTTCTTATATAACATAAATTACTTGTTAAAAATCCTTTCATGTATAAATAAATAAATAAATAAATTAACATTTTGAATCTTGTAAAAACTCTTTTAAAAAATGTAAAATATAAATAATCATTTAAAATATACATGTCTTTAAAATATGGACCCATCACAATACTAAAAGGAACAAATACATAAAAATATACATATATAAATCCCATATACAATATGTATACATAGTGACATCTGGTGGTGGGAAGATTTAATTACATCCTCTACCTATAATTTAGCTGCTCTTAATCTAAGTAGAGGCAGTATGGATATTTTGTCATTTAATCCTGGAAATTTGTCCGAATTCAAAGTCAACTGCCACCACAACTCTCTATATTCCACTTTATCTTCCCAAGGTCCACCCCTGATGACCTTCTTGACTTGTTCAATTATTAAAAATTTGTATTTGTATTCCCTACATACTTTACTGTGTTTATAAAGTGTGTTGCTCTCTTTGCCAGTGGAAATGTCATACATATGTTCGTAAATCCTTCTTTGGAGTGCCCTCTCTGTCTTACCTATATAGAAGGAATTACAAACTCCACAAATGGCTAAATATATTATACCTTTGGTCTCACAGTTAAAATAATCAGGACTATGTATCCATTTATTTCTACTCTCAATATAAAGTCCTTCCTTGTTTATAACATGACAACACTGGCTGCAATGTCCACATTTGTATGTACCTTTTTTATTTCTATTTTTATTTTTGCTGTGTCCATATTTGGTTTCTAAAATATTACCCAAACTTTGGGAATTCTTATATATAACCTTCCTAGGGATTTTAGCTAAACCATCAATATCTGTTAAACATGTAAATCTATCCCACTCCCTAAGAAATATTTTTCTGATTCCATTATTCAGCCCGTTATATTCCAGAACCAATGCCTGTGTGAAATCCTCTCCATTTTTGGATTTTTCATAACTTATGGCAGTAAATTCTTCTCCTTCACCCCTTACCTCTTCTGTCACCTTATTACAATATATAGGGGCAAATCTATCTTTTCGTTCTATCTCAACTTCTTTCCTGATCCCTTTAATGAATGACACAGGATAACCTCTTTCTTTAAACATACTTTCCAGAAGATCACATTCTTTCTGGAAATCTATATCTGAGCTAGTCATCCTGCTCCCTCTGACAAACTGCCCTTTGACTATGCTTTTTTTACAATGTTTAGGGTGAGCACTTTGGTAGTGCAAATAGGAGTTACAAAAGATGTCCTTCCTATAAATTTTAGTCTCAAACTTACTGCCCTGTTTACACATTTCCAAGTCCAAATATATCATTTTGTTTTCGGATATCTTATGGGTAAATTTTAAGAAACAGGTGGTATTATTCATATATTTTATGAACTCGTCTAGTTTTTCTAACCCTGCTGTCCAAAAAATTACAATATCATCCAGGAATCTTTTGTAAAGAATCCAACATGATTTGTACTCAGAATCTATTATATATTTCTCCTCCCATTTGGCCAGCACAAGGTTAGCATAGGAGGGGGCACAAGCTGCCCCCATAGTGACTCCTTTAATCTGTTGGAAGAACTCACCTTTGAAATGAATGTAATTGTATTTCAATACTAAATCAATAAGCCATAGACTGGCCAGTTTGTCTTTATGTGTCATTCTCCCATATTCGAAAACTATTTCCTCTAACATTTCCTTACCTTCCAAGTAGGGGATGGAGGAAAAAAGATCAACAACATCAATGGTGATAAATAAAACATTATCCTGCCACTTACATTTATTGAGGCCTTTCAACAGGTCCCATGAGTCTTTTAATATACTTATTCTATTGGTCCATATAGGCTTTAATTTTAAATCGACATATTTAGCTAGTGTTTGGGTCTTTGATCCTTCAGCTGACACTATTGGGCGGAGTGGGGGATCCTCTTTATTTTTATGTATTTTCGGGATCCCAAAGACCGTGGGTATCCTTGGTTTATCAACTTTTAGATATTTATAGCTATTATGATCTATAATTTCATCCTGTAACATATCATAGAGATCCAGATCAATCTTGTTGTATGATATGTTGATCTCATTTATAGATGCAGTTACATATCTATCCTCTTCCCATAACAGGGAATACATCCTACTATCGTATAACATATTATCCATGATTACGATACCTCCCCCTTTATCAGGTTTCATGACCCTTATATCAGTATTGTGTTTCATATCATATAACAATTCTCTCTCTTGTTTAGTAATATTCTCTTCCCATTTGCAGCTGTTACCATGTTTCCTAATTTCACCCTCCAAGACCTTCTCCAGATTTTTTAACTGGGGGTGAAGTGGGGGATTATAAATACTTTTTCTTTTCAGAACATCCCTAGGACCAACATGATAGTTAGGAAGGGTAATACTAAAATTCACTTTCCTCAGGAACAATTTAATATCAAGTATACTTTTTGTAACATCCCCTTTACTATAAGGAATACATTTTAAACCTTTGGAAAGCAAGGTGAAATGTTCTCTTTTTATTATAACCTTGCTAAAGTTGTAAATAGAAAAATTGTCCCATGTATGACATTGTCCTTCAGTTACTGTATAGTTATCATTGACCTTACTAATATCAGTGTCAGGGTGGGTTGGGAGGGTGTATAAAACCTCCCTCCTCCATTCCTCTGAAAATTTGTATACTGTGTGGCCTGCCTATTTAATAACCTTTCAGACCTCCTTAAGGGGGGAAATACTTGATCATATTCCCTATCATAGTCAGGATATATTTCATCCCTACTATCCCGAGCCTCCAAATTAGGCTCTATGTCAAGGTTCACAGTTCTATCCTGATAATAATTATTATAATTGTTTTGATGACTAAATCCCTGAGGTTTAGGGTAACAAGTCTGGTTTTCATATTCTTTCAAGTCCCTTTGTAGTTTTTTCATTTTCCTATTAATAATATCATTACATTTTTGATCAATATCTTTTCTTAAGTCATAATACTTTTTTCTTTCATCCTGTATTCCAAAAATAAATCATTTTGAATGTACTGGTCCAACATCTCTATATCTTTATGTATGCCTTCCTGAACTCTACCATTTTCTTTAATAATTAACCTGAGCACATCAAGACCACATTTATTAAAAACTTCATATAACTCTTTATAATACTCTGAGTCATATACAACATTATTAGGGAATTTGAACACTCGCAAGCCCTTAGGCACAATATTCCTGGATATACATTCCCTTAAATATTCATTCTCTATTTCTAGAGATCTAAATTTAAACATTAAATTGTTTAAATGTTCCAGTTTATTCTTATAAGTTCCATCCCTAAAGTTTTGTTGTCCATTGTGTAGCTCTTTAGAGTTGAAATTAAAATTAAACAAAGGCTTAGACCGTAACCAGTCTTTAGTATCTTTTAGATTAACTTCACCGGAAAAGACAGTACCTTGTGAAGGCGCAATGTCCCTGCAAATGCCTCCTTCCGTATTAGTGCCCCTTGCTCTATGGTTGCCTAGCTGGAAAATATTATGTGTATTTTCAGGTTGAAAAGTTTCTCCGGGGTCGCTGACGTCAACATTACCGCCAATAAGCTCCCCTTGCTTATTACAATTGTTTCTTACTTCATCATTTCCATGGCGCGAAGGAACAGGACAAGGTTGCCTAATTGTAGCTCCCATAATGGACCGACTGAGTGGAGTAAGAATGTTGATTAATTCCGTAAGCTGACCGATGAGCTTACAGGTTTGTCCCACATCGTCGGAATTCCTCACTTCCGTAGGAGGCGTGTCCTCCATCTCGCTGATACAAATAAATCCAAACAATGCCAAAAAACGCCAAAAACCACTAGCAACACCAAACCATCCAGTAAAGCGAAATGTGAAGACACAGCTCTGTAAAATACACAGTTTATTGGAATCCAAAAGTAAATTAGACCAGCATAAACGCCTTTTAACAAAAATATCACAAGACAAACAGTGTTTTCGTCAGGTTAAGCGACTTCATCAGATGACCGGTACATATCAACTCTCCATTTTTATAGTAAAACATCATTATTCAATTGATCAATTAATTAATTAATTGTTTAAAACAAGATATTTCCCTCCCTTTTGGGTGAGACTTAGCAGCAAAAGAATATGTGGCAATAAAAATGTATATGTATTTATTTTATCATTAATAAAAAATAAAAACCAAAACCAGGTTCTAAATTAGGTTTACCTTACCAAATACCCATTCATGAAGCAAGATTCAAAAATTCATACTGTCATTTTGTAGGAATGTTTAGTGTTTCTTATATAACATAAATTACTTGTTAAAAATCCTTTCATGAATAAATAAATAAATAAATTAATTAATTAACATTTTGAATCTTGTAAAAACTCTTTTAAAAATGTAAAATATAAATAATCATTTAAAATATACATGTCTTTAAAATATGGACCCATCACAATACTAAAAGGAACAAATACATAAAAATATACATATATAAATCTCATATACAATATGTATACATTGTGACATCTGGTGGTGGGAAGCCTTAATTACATCCTCTACCTATAATTTAGCTGCTCTTAATCTAAGTAGTGGCAGTATGGATATTTTGTCATTTAATCCTGGAAATTTGTCCGAATTCAAAGTCAACTGCCACCACAACTCTCTATATAGGTTCATAGGTTCATAGGTTCATACTAGGCTATCTGCCCTAGGGCATTTATAAGCCTAGCCAGAGTGTGTGTGGCTTTCACCACCCCTTAGGATGAGAATACTATACCAATTAGTTTGCTGTGCCTCTGTCCAGCAGTGATACAGAGATGATTCCCGGGGTAAACCTACGATCTCCCATCCACTCGTCAAGATTTCTCTTGAACAGAATCAGTGAGGGGCTCTGCCTCACATGGACTGGGATTCTGTTCCATAGTGTAGGGAGTCTCTGGGTGATGAATCTGTCCCTCCAGCACATCCTATTTATATCCATGTTGAGGTTTAAGTCTCTTGCTCTCGTGGCTCTGGTGGATTTGGATTTTTTGAGGTGGAGCATGTCCATTAATTCCGGTTTGGACATGGCCTTGTATGTCAGGCATAGACCACCTCTGAGTAGGCGGTATGCGACTGAATAGAGCTGGAGTTTCTTCAGTCGGGCATCGTATGACATATGTTTGAGCCCCTTTATCCTTTTGGTGAGGAACTTTTGGGGTCTTTCAAACTGCTGCAGGTGTCGGGTAAGGTACATTCCGAAAGGGGCGTTGTACTCAATCATTGGTCTGATAAGTGAAGAGTACAGGGGTACAATGACCTCTCCTGATCTGGATGTGAATCCCTTCATGATCAGGTGGGCAATGTAGAAGGTCTTCCTAACCACATTGGCAATGTGAGTGCCAAAGAGAGGTTACTGTCAACTTGGGTCCCCAGGTCCCTGATAACTTCTTCCGTGTTTAATGGATTACCACCTATGTGGTAATTAGGAGTTACCTTGTTTTTCCCAAAGGGTATGACTATACATTTTTTGGCATTTAGTTTAAGGCCATGGCTCTGGCACCAGTTATCCATTTCTATGAGACCTCTCTGGAGGATGTCTGTGTCTGATGGAGTGTCAATTATGGTGCCCAGTTTGCAGTCATCTGCAAATTTTGTCAGCCACAATCCCCCTATGTTTGCCTGCACTTCAGAAAAATAAATGCCGAACAAGAGGGGTCCAGGACTGAGCCCTGTGGGACACCGCTCATGACCAGCTTAGAGTCTGACATGGCACCAGCAACTCTAACCCTGTGTGTTCTGTCCTTGAGCCAGTTTGCAACCCATCTTGTGACATATGGGTTTACATCTAAGCTGGTGAGCTTTTCTATGATGCCCGAGTGGGGTATTGTGTCGAACGCTTTTACTAGGTCAAGGTAGGCTGTGTGAACTGCCTTACCCTCATCAATGGCCTTAGTGACTGTTTCAAAAGTCGACCAAGTTCAAGAGGCAGGATCTGCCCTTGACAAAGCCAAATTGGGTAGGATCCAGTGTCTGTAGGTCCCCAATGTCTTTATTTATGAGTTCCATTATGATCCTCTCCATAGCTTTGCAGACAAGGCTCATCAAGCTTATGGGGCGGTAATTTCCAGGGTCCGTAGAAGCACTGCCTTTGTGGAGTGGGACCACAGTTGCTGTACGCCATTCTTTGGGTATGTATCCTGTAGTAAGGCTAAGATTAAACAGCAGCCTTATGTGTGGGTTTAGTTCCTCATTGAGTTTGTGTAGCACACAGCCGGGGACACCGTCCGGTCCCATTGATGCTGTGTTTTTTGCTTTAGAGAGAGCAGCTCTCACCTGGGCATCTGAGATGTTTGGGAGGCTAGACTCTGGTGGGATAGATATTTCTCCTTTTGGGGGGAGGGGGAGAAATTTGCACTGAACCTGTCTGCCAGTATGTTGGCAATGTCTGTGGGTTCAGTGATTTTTTATCATTTTGGACTAATTCTGAGCATATCTGGGAGTTTCCACCCAGGTTTCTAACATAGCTAAAGAAGGCTTTATGATTGTCTTTTGTGTCATTAGCGATTTTTCTCTCAAAGTTGGCCTTGGATGATTTTATGGGTGATCGTAGTTTTTTGCTAGTATTGATCAGAGATGCCTTCCCTTTTAGGGATTTTGCTCTGTCATGTAGTAGCTTTCTCCTCTTGTTGTAGAGTTTGTTTATGGCTGGGGTCCACCAGACCGGGCGCCTGCCTTTGGTGGAAAGGGTCTTGATTTTATTAGGGATTGCTTGATCCATACATTCCTGGAGGTGCTCGTAGAAGGCATTTGTAAGGGTTTCAGCAGCGTGGGTTGTGGTTTCCACTGGCTCAGGAGCCTTGAAGGATACCACTCCAGTCTTAAGAAGTGTGAAGTTTGCTTTTGAGAAGTTCTTCACTGTGGTCTTTTTTGCTGGGGGTGGGGGCGGGATGTGGATCTCCAGTGAGATTAATTTATGGTCTGATCTCACCAATGAGGGATATACTTCCAGTGTGGAGCATTTTGTCCCCATGTTTGTGATGATCAGGTCTAATATATTTTCTCCTCTTGTGGGAATGGTGACTAGTTGTTCCATAGCATTTGAGTTTATGAACTCAAGGAACCTTTGGGCTAGGGTGTTGGGGCTTGAGTAATGTTCCCAGTCTATGTTTGGGTAGTTGAAGTCACCCAATATGATGGTGTTTGGAGAGACATTCATACTCTCCAGTGTCTTCAGGAAGGCTGTGTGGGTTACCTGAGTTTGAGAAGGTGGTCTGTAGCATGTTACAAACTGTAGGGCAGTTTTACCTATGGTTAATTGCACCTGGATGGTCTCCGATGCTTCGTGCGTTGCCACTAACCTGGAGGTGTGGGTATCCTTTATGAATATGGATACTCCCCCCTCCTTTTGTGGTTCGGTCCGGATTTTGGGGCCGGAACGCATGATATGAGGTATAACCTGATAGTGCTGGGGTGCTCTCAGGAGCCTTGAACCAGGTTTCAGTCACAGCACAGACATTGATGTTCTCCATACTGAGGAGGGCTTCGAGGGCGTGCATCTTGAGGTTTAGACTTCTGGCATTGAGCAGTATTACCCTTAGTTTTTCTCCATTTTTGTTTTCTAGGGCGGTAGGTTTATCATTTGAGCCTTGCCTAAAAAGGCACTATGGGGGTGGCAAGAGCCTTTGCCAATATCTGGAAGCCCAGGGGTGACAGGTGCAAGCCGTCCCTTGTGAAGCAGCGTGGCTTGTCAAGCATGTCATCCCAGGCAGACAGACATTGGATCCCCTTAGAATGACACCAGTAATTAAGCCAATTATTAAAGCTGATCATTTTGTCTCTGTATTGTGGCATCATTCTTGGTGAGGGTAGGATACTGCTCAGGGTCAGGGTCATACCAGCCTGGGCTACATAATCTGAGAGCTCCTCTATGTCTCTTTTCATGTAGTCCAGGGAGGTACATCTCAGGTCGTTCACACCGGCATGGACAATTACTGAGTCATACTTGTACTTGCTGTGGAGTGACCTGAGTGCTTGTGTTATGTGGTGGATTCTAGCGCCTGACAGGCAGCTTACTGTAATCTTTTCCTCGTTCAGTCTGGTGAGTGGGACGTCAGTGTGTCTGACTATGGAGTCACCTATAACAAATGTGTCTGGCATTGTGTTTGGCCTTAAGGGCTGTGACTGTTTAGCACACTGACTTTGAGAACTATGTGTTGCATGTCTTATGTCTTGAGGTGGCAGTTGCTTGGGTGTCTGCTTTGGAGGCCTCTGTAGTTTTGGTAGATTTTTGATCAGTGCCTCCGAGTATGTCTTTGTGTGTTTATGTGTTTGTTTTGCAGTTGTGATAGTTCTATGTGAAACTGGGTTTGTGGTGTGCGTGGTTTCCTTCTCCTCCTGTCTGGTCTTGCCAGTCCTGAGTTGAGAGAGCTCAGCCTCCAGTTTGGCTATATAGTTGCATCTCTCACATGTATTTGTGTTTTGTGGGAGAAGGAGTGGGTTGTCTGTGTACATGAGGCAATTGTAACATTGCCTCAAGATGCCCAGATTCACCAGCTGAACAGGAGAGGACGCTAGCAACTGACCCATTGCCATGCTAGAAAAAGTGAAAAAGTTTGCTGTGTAACTGAGTCAGAAAGGACCTATAGGGAAATGGGTACTCAAGGGGATTCTAGGCTAATGTAGTACTTTGTTTAGTATACAAGTACTTTACCTATATAAAAATGCTTTAGGAGCAAGTGCTGAGCTTTTGAGATAGAGAATAGACTGTTTAGATTGCAAGTAGAGAAGTTCTAAGGGAAAAATTGAAGAGCAGACTTCCCAAGGTCCACCCCTGATGTCCTTCTTGACTTGTTCAATTATTTAAAATTTGTATTTGTATTCCCTACATACTTTACTGTGTTTATAAAGTGCGTTGCTCTCTTTGCCAGTGGAAATGTCATACATATGTTCGTAAATCCTTCTTTGGAGTGCCCTCTCTGTCTTACCTATATAGAAGGAATTACAAACTCCACAAATGGCTAAATATATTATACCTTTGGTCTCACAGTTAAAATAATCAGGACTATGTATCCATTTATTTCTACTCTCAATATAAAGTCCTTCCTTGTTTATAACATGACAACACTGGCTGCAATGTCCACATTTGTATGTACCTTTTTTATTTCTATTTTTATTTTTGCTGTGTCCATATTTGGTTTCTAAAATATTACCTAAACTTTGGGAATTCTTCTATATAACCTTCCTAGAGATTTTAGCTAAACCATCAATATCTGTTAAGCATGTAAATCTATCCCACTCCCTAAAAAATATTTTTCTGATTCCATTATTCAGCCCGTTATATTCCAGAACCAATGCCTGTGTGAAATCCTCTCCATTTTTGGATTTTTCATAACTTATGGCAGTAAATTCTTCTCCTTCACCCCTTACCTCTTCTGTCACCTTATTACAATATATAGGGGCAAATCTATCTTTACGTCCTATCTCAACTTCTTTCCTGATCCCTTTAATGAATGACACAGGATAACCTCTTTCTTTAAACATACTTTCCAGAAGATCACATTCTTTCTGGAAATCTATATCTGAGCTAGTCATCCTGCTCCCTCTGACAAACTGCCCTTTGACTATGTTTTTTTACAATGTTTAGGGTGAGCACTTTGGTAGTGCAAATAGGAGTTACAAAAGGTGTCCTTCCTATATATTTTAATCTCAAACTTACTGCCCTCTTTATACATTTCCAAGTCCAAATATATCATTTTGTTTTCGGATATCTTATGGGTAAATTTTAAGAAACAGGTGGTATTATTCATATATTTTATGAACTCGTCTAGTTTTTCTAACCCTGCTGTCTAAAAAATTACAATATCATCCAGGAATCTTGTAAATAATCCAACATGATTTGTACTCAGAATCTATTATATATTTCTCCTCCCATTTGGCCAGCACAAGGTTAGCATAGGAGGGGGCACAAGCTGCCCCCATAGCGACTCCTTTAATCTGTTGGAAGACCTCACCTTTGAAATGAATGTAATTGTATTTCAATACTAAATCAATAAGCCATAGACTGGCCAGTTTGTCTTTATGTGGCATTCTCCCATATTCGAAAACTATTTCCTCTAACATTTCCTTACCTTCCAAGTAGGGGATGGAGGAAAAAAGATCAACAACATCAATGGTGATAAATAAAACATTATCCTGCCACTTACATTTATTGAGGCATTTCAACAGGTCCCATGAGTCTTTTAATATACTTATTCTATTGGTCCATATAGGCTTTAATTTTAAATCAACATATTTAGCTAGTGTTTGGGTCTTTGATCCTTCAGCTGACACTATTGGGCGGAGTGGGGGAATCCTCTTTATTTTTATGTATTTTCGGGATCCCAAAGACTGTGGGTATCCTTGGTTTATCAACTTTTAGATATTTATAGCTATTATGATCTATAAGTTCTTCCTGTAACATATCATAGAGATCCAGATCAATCTTGTTGTATGATATGTTGATCTCATTTATAGATGCAGTTACATATCTATCCTCTTCCCATAACAGGGAATACATCTTACTATCATATAACATATTATCCATGATTACGATACCTCCCCCTTTATCAGGTTTCATGACCCTTATATCAGTATTGTGTTTCATATCATATAACAATTCTCTCTCTTGTTTAGTAATATTCTCTTCCCATTTGCAGCTGTTACCATGTTTCCTAATTTCACCCTCCAAGACCTTCTCCAGATTTTTTAACTGGGGGTGAAGTGGGGGATTATAAATACTTTTTCTTTTCAGAACATCCCTAGGACCAACATGATAGTTAGGAAGGGTAATACTAAAATTCACTTTCCTCAGGAACAATTTAATATCAAGTATACTTTTTGTAACATCCCCTTTACTATAAGGAATAAATTTTAAACCTTTGGAAAGCAAGGTGAAATGTTCTCTTTTTATTATAACCTTGCTAAAGTTGTAAATAGAAAAATTGTCCCATGTATGACATTGTCCTTCAGTTACTATATAGTTATCATTGACCTTACTGATATCAGTGTCAGGGTGGGTTGGGAGGGTGTTTAAAATCTCCCCCCTCCATTCCTCTGAAAATTTGTATATTGTGGGGCCTGCCTATTTAATAACCTTTCAGACCTCCTTAAGGGGGGAAATGCTTGATCATATTCCCTATCATAGTCAGGATATATTTCATCCCTACTATCCCGAGCCTCCAAATTAGGCTCTATGTCAAGGTTCACAGTTCTATCCTGATAATAATTATTATAATTGTTTTGATGACTGAATCCCCAAGGTTTAGGGTAACAAGTCTGGTTTTCATATTCTTTCAAGTCCCTTTCTAGTTTTTTCATTTTCCTATTAATAATATCATTACATTTTTGATCAATATCTTTTCTTAAGTCATAATACTTTTTTCTTTCATCCTGTATTCCAAAAAATAAATCATTTTGAATGTACTGGTCCAACATCTCTATATCTTTATGTATGCCTTCCTGAACTCTACCATTTTCTTTAATAATTAACCTGAGCACATCAAGACCACATTTATTAAAAACTTCACATAACTCTTTATAATACTCTGAGTCATATACAACATTATTAAGGAATTTGAACACTCGCAAGCCCTTAGGCACAATATTCCTGGATATACATTCCCTTAAATATTCATTCTCTATTTCTAGAGATCTAAATTTAAACATTAAATTGTTTAAATGTTCCAGTTTATTCTTATAAGTTCCATCCCTAAAGTTTTGTTGTCCATTGTGTAGCTCTTTAGAGTTGAAATTAAAATTAAACAAAGGCTTAGACCGTAACCAGTCTTTAGTATCTTTTAGATTAACTTCACCGGATAAGACAGTACCTTGTGAAGGCGCAATGTCCCTGCAAATGCCTCCTTCCGTATTAGTGCCCCTCGCTCTATGGTTGCCTAGCTGGAAAATATTAGGTGTATTTTCAGGTTGAAAAGTTTAGGGGTAGAACTTATAAGAATAAACTGGAACATTTAAACAATTTAATGTTTAAATTTAGATCTCTAGAAATAGAGAATGAATATTTAAGGGAATGTATATCCAGGAATATTGTGCCTAAGGGCTTGCGAGTGTTCAAATTCCCTAATAATGTTGTATATGACTCAGAGTATTATAAAGAGTTATGTGAAGTTTTTAATAAATGTGGTCTTGATGTGCTCAGGTTAATTATTAAAGAAAATGGTAGAGTTCAGGAAGGCATACATAAAGATATAGAGATGTTGGACCAGTACATTCAAAATGATTTATTTTTTGGAATACAGGATGAAAGAAAAAGGTATTATGTCTTAAGAAAAGATATTGATCAAAAATGTAATGATATTATTAACAGGAAAATGAAAAAACTAGAAAGGGACTTGAAAGAATATGAAAACCAGACTTGTTACCCTAAACCTCGGGAATTTAGTCATCAAAACAATTATAATAATTATTATCAGGATAGAACTGTGAACCTTGACATAGAGCCTAATTTGGAGGCTCGGGATAGTAGGGATGAAATATATCCTGACTATGATAGGGAATATGATCAAGCATTTCCCCCCTTAAGGAGGTCTGAAAGGTTATTAAATAGGCAGGCCCCACAATATACAAATTTTCAGAGGAATGGAGGGAGAAGGGGGAGGGGGAGATTTTAAACACCCTCCCAACCCACCCTGACACTGATATCAGTAAGGTCAATGATAACTATATAGTTTCTGAAAAGAAAAAGTATTTATAATCCCCCACTTCACCCCCAGTTAAAAAATCTGGAGAAGGTCTTGGAGGGTGAAATTAGGAAACATGGTAACAGCTGCAAATGGGAAGAGAATATTACTAAACAAGAGAGAGAATTGTTATATGATATGAAACACAATACTGATATAAGGGTCATGAAACCTGATAAAGGGGGAGGTATCGTAATCATGGATAATATGTTATACGATAGTAAGATGTATTCCCTGTTATGGGAAGAGGATAGATATGTAACTGCATCTATAAATGAGATCAACATATCATACAACAAGATTGATCTGGATCTCTATGATATGTTACAGGATGAAATTATAGATCATAATAGCTATAAATATCTAAAAGTTGATAAACCAAGGATACCCACGGTCTTTGGGATCCCGAAAATACATAAAAATAAAGAGGATCCCCCACTCCACCCAATAGTGTCAGCTGAATGATCAAAGACCCAAACACTAGCTAAATATGTTGATTTAAAATTAAAGCCTATATGGACCAATAGAATAAGTATATTAAAAGACTCATGGGACCTGTTGAAAGGCCTCAATAAATGTAAGTGGCAGGATAATGTTTTATTTATCACCATCGATGTTGTTGATCTTTTTTCCTCCATCCCCTACTTGGAAGGTAAGGAAATGTTAGAGGAAATAGTTTTCGAATATGGGAGAATGACACAAAGACAAACTGGCCAGTCTATGGCTTATTGATTTAGTACTGAAATACAATTACATTCATTTCAAAGGTGAGTTCTTCCAACAGATTAAAGGAGTCGCTATGGGGGCAGCTTGTGCCCCCTCTTATGCTAACCTTGTGCTGGCCAAATGGGAGGAGAAATATATAATAGATTCTGAGTACAAATCATGTTGGATTCTTTACAAGATTCCTGGATGATATTGTAATATTTTGGACAGCAGGGTTAGAAAAACTAGACGAGTTCATAAAATATATGAATAATACCACCTGTTTCTTAAAATTTACCCATAAGATATCCGAAAACAAAATGATATATTTGGACTTGGAAATGTGTAAACAGGGCAGTAAGTTTGAGACTAAAATATATAGGAAGGACACCTTTTGTAACTCCTATTTGCACTACCAAAGTGCTCACCCTAAACATTGTAAAAAAAACATAGTCAAAGGGCAGTTTGTCAGAGGGAGCAGGATGACTAGCTCAGATATAGATTTCCAGAAAGAATGTGATCTTCTGGAAAGTATGTTTAAAGAAAGAGGTTATCCTGTGTCATTCATTAAAGGGATCAGGAAAGAAGTTGAGATAGGACGAAAAGATAGATTTGCCCCTATATATTGTAATAAGGTGACAGAAGAGGTAAGGGGTGAAGGAGAAGAATTTACTGCCATAAGTTATGAAAAATCCAAAAATGGAGAGAATTTCACACAGGCATTGGTTCTGGAATATAACGGGCTGAATAATGGAATCAGAAAAATATTTTTTAGGGAGTGGGATAGATTTACATGCTTAACAGATATTGATGGTTTAGCTAAAATCTCTAGGAAGGTTATATAGAAGAATTCCCAAAGTTTAGGTAATATTTTAGAAACCAAATATGGACACAGCAAAAATAAAAATAGAAATAAAAAAGGTACATACAAATGTGGACGTTGCAGCCAATGTTGTCATGTTATAAACAAGGAAGGACTTTATATTGAGAGTAGAAATAAATGGATACATAGTCCTGATTATTTTAACTGTGAGACCAAAGGTATAATATATTTAGCCGTTTGTGGAGTTTGTAATTCCTTCTATATAGGTAAGACAGAGAGGGCACTCCAAAGAAGGATTTACGAACATATGTATGACATTTCCACTGGCAAAGAGAGCAACGCACTTTATAAACACAGTAAAGTATGTAGGGAATACAAATACAAATTTTTAATAATTGAACAAGTCAAGAAGGACATCAGGGGTGGACCTTGGGAAGATAGAGTGGAATATAGAGAGTTGTGGTGGCAGTTGACTTTGAATTCGGACAAATTTCCAGGATTAAATGACAAAATATCCATACTGCCACTAGCTAAATTATAGGTAGAGGATGTAATTAAGGCTTCCCACCACCAGATGTCACTATGTATACATATTGTATATGAGATTTATATATGTATATTTTTATGTATTTGTTCCTTTTAGTATTGTGATGGGTCCATATTTTAAAGACATGTATATTTTAAATGATTATTTATATTTTACATTTTTAAAAGAGTTTTTACAAGATTCAAAATGTTTATTTATTTATTTATTTATGTATTCATGAAAGGATTTTTAACAAGTAATTTATGTTATATAACAAACACTAAACATTCCTACAAAATGACAGTATGAATTTTTGAATCTTGCTTCATGAATGGGTATTTGGTAAGGTAAACCTAATTTAGAACCTGGTTTTGGTTTTTATTTTTTAATAATGATAAAATAAATACATATACATTTTTATTGCCACATATTCTTTTGCTGCTATGTCTCACCCAAAAGGGAGGGAAATATCTTGTTTTAAACAATTAATTAATTGATCAATTGAATAATGATGTTTTACTATAAAAATGGAGAGTTGATATGTACTGGTCATCTGATGAAGTCGCTTAACCTGACGAAAACGCTGTTTGTCTTGTGATATTTTTGTTAAAAGGCATTTATGCTGGTCTAATTTACTTTTGGATTCCAATAAACTGTATTTTACGAAGCTGTGTCTTCACATTTCGCTTTACTGGATGGTTTGGTGTAAATAGTATTATATTTGACAGTTCTAGCCATCCTAGCTGTTTAAGATTATCACAATGGTGGGCTCTAAAGGCAGATCCATTTGTAAATCTAGCAATGTTATTATAGGATATTGCTAGTTTGTTGATGCTGTTTTTACATAGTTTTGTATATATAGGTGAGGCATAGAGGAGAGCAGAGATTAAGTGGGGACGGGCAATGGTGGTCCTGGCTAGTGGTGACAAAAAGGATTTAATCCTATATGGGGATCCTAGTTTTTTGTTGACTGTTTTTATAGTACTATTAATATGAGTATCAAAGGTGAGGTTGTTGTCAATAAGAACCCCGAGAAGTTTAGTAGTACAATCAGGGGATATAATAATGCCATTGCTTGATGTGACAGTACAAGTAAGTGGGGAGGCCCGATGTATGGGAGTGAATAGTAGCAATTTTATTTTTTTGGGATTCAGAATCAGGCATCGATGTAGAAGCCATTTTTCAACTATGTTAAACATATTTTGGGTTATGGACTGTAAGACAGATGGTGAGGTGGCAGAGCATATTAGCGTGGAATCGTCTGCATATTGGATACAAGTAGCTTGATGTATAAAAGAGTATAGGTCATTTATAAAAATAGAAAATAGGAGAGGACCTAATATGGAGCCTTGAGGGACCCCAAGGGCAGTTGGGAGGTGGGAGGATAGGCTTTTTTCCCATAGGAGAGCCTGCTGCCTGTTATCTAGGTATGATTGGAACCATTGAATAGACAGTGTGTCTAGAGACAGCGTTTTGAGTATATTAATGAGTAAGTGGTGGTTAACCATGTCGAAGGCTTTTGAAAGGTCAATGAAGAGGGCTGAGGATAACGTATCTTTGTTATGATTCTAATTAATAGAATCTGTGAATGATAAAATAGCAGAGGTGGTGCTAGGAAATGGGCTAAAACCATGTTGGCAGTTGGCTAGTAAATTGTTTTCTATTAGGTGGTTTAACAGCTGTTTATGGATGCATTTCTCCATGATCTTAGCCAGTGGAGATAAAATGGCTATAGGTCTATAATATGATAATTAATTTGAGTTGCCTCCCTTATGCAAGGGGACAATGTGAGATTTTCCAGATTGATGGGATAGCTCCTTCTGTAATAGTTCTGTTTCTCAGGATGGATACTGGGAAGGCTATGGCTTTTGCAGATTTTTGCAGGTATTCTGCAGGTAATAGATCTGCAGAGAGGGTGGTAGGTTTAAGCTTATGTAAGTGTGTACAGACAAGGGATGTAGGAACAGGTTGAAAGTGAAATGAAGGGGGTGCATTGGTGATGGAGGTGCTTGATGATGATCTATCAGGGGATAGCTGATTAGCAAGAGATTAAATAGTCTCTGTGACGAAAGTGTTAAAGGTATTGGCTATTTGAGTAGGGTTATTGTGATCTAAGCCTAAAGGGATAGGTGTGACTAAATGCCCGGGGTGTAAGAGTTTATTAATGCCAGACCAAAATCTTTGTGGTTTATTTCGGTTTGTTTGTTGATCAAAGTAAAAATTCTTTTTGTCTAACAATATGGCTTTTTTGTTTCATTTCTAAGTTGTCTAAACTTTAATTGATCAACAAGGTTTTTAGTTGAATGCCAATTTGCCCATAATTTGTTTCTAAGGAGGATTTTTTGTTTGGTAATTTTTGAGAGCCATGGGGCTGTTTTAGTCTTGACTCTAATTGAATGTGTTGGGACGTGGTAGTCTAAAATAGTTAAGAATTTTGAATTGAAGTATTATTGTACTGCTTCATCTAGAGGTAGTTTTTTTAGGGGTGACCAATCACATGCCAAGAGTTCATTTTGAAAGCATCAGTGTTAAAATTCATTTTGGTCCTTCTTGTCCTGTAGGTTGCTGTGTTTGGAATATCACTTTTATATCTGATTATAAAGGTCAGTGAATGGTCACTTACATCTTCGGGGAGAGTCCCTACTTTGTAAGTTTGGTGGTGACTGTTTATGAGAATCCAGCCTAAGGTGCTTTCCTTACCATTAAGTTTATTGGTCCTAGTAGGGGATGTAATGGTTTGGGTAAAACCATATAGGTTAATAAGAGTAGGTGGTTGTTCTGAGGAACAGTTCTTCCAATTAATATTGAAGTCACTAGGCACTATGGTTTCCTGTGGGTAAGTATTAGATAGCCAACTGAGGATACCCTCTAGGGTGCTAGAGTTATTACCTGGGGAAGATAAACACAGATGATGTAGATGGATTTATGTTTATTAAGTTGTAATTTGGAAGTAAGGATTTCAGCTTTATTTATAGGTGGAGGTTGAGAATCTATAGGGGTTACCTGTAATTCACTTTTGTATAGAACAGCTACTCCCCACCCTTCTTAGCTTTATGGTCTAGCCTCAGTATATTATAGCCAGGTGGAATAATCTCATTATCTTGTGTTGAGTTCTTGAGCCATGTTTCAGTAAGACATAGGATGTCAAATTAATTTACATCCATGAGTGCATGTAGGTGGGCAGCTTTGCTGTTTATGCTTCGTATGTTAAGATGAGTTATCAAGAGTGAGTTAGAGGGTCTGAAAATCAATTGTGAATTAACAGAAATTGGGGTGTGGGGTAGTAAAGTAGTGGTAGAGGTTGGTCCAGGGTTTGGGTGGATATCACCATCTATTAAGCGGTGAAATTGTACTCTTATCGAAAGTTCTAAGAACCTACATGAGTACTCCTGGAATTTCCTAGTTCTTGGACTATAGAATTTAATGTGAGTCCGTCTGTGATATTTAGATGGGAGGTAGGTAGCTGAGCTGGGTGTAAATGTATTGCTGAGAGGGACTTCAAGTGTTGGTATAGAGGTTTTCCTTATGGAGTTATAAAATCCTAGGCAGTAATGGTATTCATAGAATGTAAGTAAGTAAGGTATAGAAAGGAAAGGTAAGAGTAGAATTAAAAGAAGCACCTTTGGGAATGGTGAGCTTGATGAAGGTAGCATAATGAGGCAGTAGTTATAGCTCAGTGAAGAGGGAAGGTACCTGTTTAGGTTTGTGTTTAACAGAAATGGTAATGGGTTATATCACTTTAAGGAGGTGGGTTATGTAAGGGAGTGTGTTAATGAGGGTATGGTCTAGGGAGGATAAATGTAGAGGTACTGGGGTCGGGTGAGATTTGGGGGCAGGGTAGGGGAGCGGAGTGAGCCCGCAGGATGAACGGAGCAGGTAGAGAAAGTGAGGGATTAAACCCTAGGAGAACAATCAGTAGAGTGATGACTGCTATGGTAAGTTTGGGAGATATGGTTGGGCAGGATGGTAGCAGAATAAGCGGAGTAAAATAAAAGGAATAGAGTGGGACAGCAGGAGAGATAAGTGCAGAGAAAGCTGGAATGCCTGGGAGTTATAAGTTAAGGTAGTAAGATATGTATTGAAGGAGACTAGTCAGGGCAGACGGTGCCACCTAGTGGTCAATAGGATATATTGCAATCCTGGCTACTCATAGGCGCTAACAGGGCAAGAAGTAATAGGTGGGAAAATAATGGGAAAAAAATATACAGAGATAGTGAGAGGGAAGGGTATGGTAGGCAGGAGAAGAGATGGCTGTCCTGCCTAGGGAGAGCACACTAACCTACAGTTTACTTCCAGATATATGTTTAGGCAAGTCTAATTGAGTACACACTGTGTTCTGGTAAACGTACTTTCTTGTTTCCTTGAGGGAAAGAAGCTCAGGGAGAGGTTTTGCACTATTCGTATCCCCCTAGTATTAGGTAAGGTAGGATTCTTGGTCTTCAGACGGGGCAGATTCCCAAATTCCTTGTACAGGACAGGCAGGTTGGAGAGCTGGTTACACAGAGGGGAACAGAAAAAGACTGGTAAAGAAGAAACAGAAAGGATTTGACCACATTTACTCCTATAATAACAGCTTTAGTTAAATACTAGAATACATAAACCTAAAAGTGCCAGGTAAAAATTCAGTTACTTTTCTAAATATACTGAATATCTGCTTAAGGTAATGATCTTCGGCAGATGCAGCTCACCAGTTTAACCATACCCATTAGGTTCACATAGATGTATTTACAGCTATACAGATGTACATATTCTATTATATTCGTACTGATTTACTTTAAACAAGAAAAACGCAGCTATGTAGTTCTCCGAGCACAGCGACATAAAAACACTTTATACAAGGCGTTAGAACTATATATCGACCAGTTGTAATGTGTAGCAGACCACAGCTGAAGCCAGTAGATTGAGCAAAGAAAACGACCACAACACATTTTCTATAAAACAGAAAGCAAAAGGCGAAGCCACCAAGTAAAATCCAGCATTTAATGGTGAAGGAAAACTGCCTCAACATGTTTTTATAATAAAAACATGTAGAACCTGTTTTGCCTTCCTTTGAGCGTGTTGAATCCTTAGTTCGTATTGGTCCAGTCCCTACAACGGGTTTGAATTTCCCTTGTCCGTTACTACACACTTCCCTTTGTATGTCCATTATTAATTCTATAGGATATTCCCTCCGCATAAACATTTCCTTGAGTTTATCACATTCTTCCAAAAAATCTTCTTCACTGGAAGTCATCCAAGGCCAGTGAAAATGACATTTATATCATCTTAGAACTAGCCAAACTTGTATTGAATAACAACTTTTTATATTTTCAAGGTGAATTCTACAAACAGGAATCTGGGGTAGCTATGGGGGCCAATTGTGCCCCCTCCTATGCAGATATGGTATTATCTGTATGGGAAAAGAAATTTATATATAACAGCAAGTATGTTGAGTGCTGGAATTTATACACCTGGTTCCTGGATGATATATGTATTTTTTGGACTGGCACGGAGGTAACATTACAGGAATTTATTAATTATATAAATCAGAGTACAACTTTTTTAAGATTTACGCATCAAGTGACAATTGATTATGTCAAATACTTAGATGTTTCTTTACAAGTGACTGAGAGTGGGTTTAAATCTATTATATACAGGAAACACACTTTTTCTAACACCTATATTAGATTTACCAGTGCCCATCCATTATATCAAAAAAAGAGTATAGTGAAGGGACAGTATGTTTGGGCCTGTCGCATGACTTCCAGTGAAGAAGATTTTTTGGAAGAATGTGATAAACTCAAGGAAATGTTTATGCGGAGGGAATATCCTATAGAATTAATAATGGACATACAAAGGGAAGTGTGTAGTAACGGACAAGGGAAATTCAAACCCGTTTTAGGGACTGGACCAATACGAACTAAGGATTCAACACGCTCAAAGGAATACGAAACAGGTTCTACATGTTTTTATTGTGAAAACATGTTGAGGCAGTTTTCCTTCGCTATTAAATGTTAGATTTTACTTGGTAGCTTCGCCTTTTGCTTTCTATTTTATAGAAAACGTGTTGTGGCCGTTTTCTTTGCTCAGTCTATTGGCTTCAGCTGTGGTCTGCTACACATCACGACTGGCTTTGTTTTATTTGTGTTTTTTACCAGCCGTACTCCCTTTTGGTTCACTATATATCGGCCATACAACATCAGTTATGCTGAACAAAGCAGTCTAGGTAGTGCCTTACGTGGTTTTAATAATCATTAGAGTAGCTAAAACACTTTCGTTAGTAAAGACAGGTACCAGACAGGTGACTATTAGCCTGTCGCTATTTTTTTTAGTGATCAATACAGCAGATATCATGTGTTTGGAGCCATATTACTAGAAGGCTAATTCCATTCAGCATTTATTACATTAAATGGACCAGTATAGCTGGTGTAGAGTGCATTATACAAGTACCCAGCTCTTATGCTTTAAATCACGCTGTGTTGATACTGCACGATTCAGTTTAAGGTAGAACAGCTCAAATAGCCTTAAATTATCGCCTAATTCACTAAAAAGTGTGTAGGTAACATTGTATTTAGTAACATTAAGCGTGGACAGCTTCCACAAATGTAAAAACACTATCCTAACACTAAATGCTTTTTTGTAATCAATCCATGCTATACTTAGATTTTTCCACTTTTTACAATTCTCCATTATGACTTTATTTAGCAAAAATTAACCTTTGTCCTATTGACTTTCATTTCTTACCATTTTGTTCAACTGACATGTCTGTAAACTCTGTCAGCATCAATTCCAGTATAAAGTTTATACATCTTTGGAAGGCAAGTTATTAGTCTATAGTTTTTAGAATGGCTGACAGGTTCACTCTTAAGAAGGAGCATTGTTTTTCTTGTTGTTAGCTAAGTTGGTGTCTGTTTAGGGTGCGCTTATAAGTATTTCTTATTCAGGACTAAATCTTTTTGTAAAAATGTTAATACTTTTAGCGGGATGTTAGGTATTGCATCTGGGCCTGGGGTTTTCCAGTTAGGAGCTTTTCTTAATTTTTGTTTCAGTTTCTCTGGTCATCACTTCTTCACATTTCATATCCTGTACATTTGAATTTCTTATTGTTTCTTTTACTTCTTCTATCCATTCAGCATCTTTGTTATGTTCCACAGTCTTCATAAATATTTCTCCAAACTATGTTGATTTCTTCTTTTATGGTGGTGTTTCCATTCCTTTTGTTTTGTTTCCAGGTCTACAATGAAACTTTTTTGAGTCATCAATGAATTGCTTATTTTGTACTTTTCTTTTATACTTATCTGTATATGTTTTAAGTTTTTTCTGCCTGTGCTGATATCTTTAGTTTATTATTTGCAATAGTGAATTATAGGTCCTGGTCTGTTCTGATACTGTGCATTGCTTTTACCACATCTATCTTTCTAAGTATTTTTAATCTGTTCCCCCTTCTGTTTTCTTCTAACAATATTACTTCTTGCCTTAATGCTTTTTCGTTTTCACTATGCAATGTTTCCATGATGGCATTTTATTTCTTTCCTTTCTTTCCCTGGATGCAATTCATTTTGTGGTAAGATTTCATCAGTTTTTAATTTAGCTACATGGTAATATAGCATATCTCCTTCTGTTATATGACATGAATTTCTGTGTTTGTTTTATCAGTCTTCTAACATTTTGGGTCCTATTTACTTTTTGAATCTATTTTTTCATCGATCTTCATATGTCTGTCCGTCTCTGTTAAATCATGCAACGCTTCCCTTATAGACCAGTTTCTTCTAAACTAAGAGCGCATTTTCTGTTCTCCATTTCCTGCGACCATATTACAGAAAATTCCAGAACATCTTCCAGTGACATATCCTCTTTAGCTTCATTCATTTCAACTGTACAGATTTTTGCCTCAAATTTTTGGTGTGTTCCTCATAAAAATTTTGGGTTATTTTGACAAATGACTGGGATGATCCAAGGATTAAAGTCACTAAATAACGACATGTATTTGAGATTAAGACTTCATATCCTTCAGAAAATCCATGCTAACACAAATCCTAATAGTCTAACAACTTTGTAAGTTTGTAAGAGCAATATTTAAAGCGTGCCCCTATTTTTGGGCATTTGTCACCCATTATGTTAGGCTTTGCCTAGATTTCTTGCATAAGAGGTTGAAAGGTATGGTTACCTGAGTTGGAGTTTCTATACTAAATTCTTCATTTCGTAGGTAATCCATTACATCAATTTATATTTCTTTAACTTCTCCATTAGTAACCCTCTTTTCTCCTTTACCCCTTTGCTTTCTTATTTTTTGTTTTCTTAAAAATTTGCATATCCAGATGCCTTTGCCAATATTTCTCTTCAAATATCTTTGGTGCTGTATTTTTTTGTATTGATTAGTATGGCTTTCTCCTTTGCATAAATATTGCACCATATTAAATATCGTTTCTTTCCCATATCCATAATTCTTCTTTAAATGTCTCCTACTCCACCTGATTCTCCTTAATTTTGGGGCCCATCATTCCATCATGGTGGGACATAAAGTGGGTTAGAATCTCTTCACTTTGCAGGTATTTCATAACTTCAACTTCTGTTTGTTTAACTTGTACTTTACTAATCCTCTGTTCTATGTTCCCCCTTTGTGATCTATTTTTTTGTATTGTCACACTATAATCAATCCTGATCACATTGCCCATCACAGGGTTTAAGTATGTAGATGCAGTGTACTCCAAATATTAGCAACCTTCATATCAAGTACAAATTGATTCACAGCCATAGTTAACTTAGGGGGTGTATTATCATTTATTGGGATCCTGTCCATCTCCAGATTTATAGCTGCATTGAAATTGCCTCTTACAATTACAACTGTATATACTCTTTTAAAAGACTCTGCAGTAAGTCTGTCTTTTTTGTTAATAATTTATTTACATTATTCTGTTTGCATACCTTACTGCTGAAAACAAAATGACCAACAGCACAGACTGGTAGACTGACCATTGCAGCTCAGCCCCCATACCTCCATGGGTGGCAGCATAGACACCCATCGCTTTGGGGTCACAACCTGTGAGTGTTGCCTGCACAACCCCTACCCTACTTGTTCTACCTACGTCAGGTAGGTCTTCCCCAGCTGCTGAATAGTGGCATGCTCTGGGAACAGTACTAGTGCAGGAGGACATTTTGCCACGTGGCAGGAGCTGGGCTGGTGGAGAATATAATGGAGAGGGGCCTCAGTGCCCTAATCTGCAGGATTAAACATCCTGCATCAGATAGTAAGAATAATGCCATATCTGGCACTGACATAGGCAGCTGACACAGGAGACAGTGATGACAGTTCCGAGGGTGAGGAATAGATTCTCAGTGTTCGCAGGCTGGACATGGGTGTGCCTCTGATGTCATCTACCTATTCCCAGTCACGGTGTCCCCCAACCTTTTGTGTCCATCATCATCCCTGTCTGTCTCCTATGTCCTGTATGTCAGTACCTGCTTCCTGACCTGCCCTACCAACCTGACTCTGATATTCCTAAGCCCCTTCTCCAACATTTTTCTCTACAGAAAAATACAGAAAATGGGTATCTGTCTGAAAAAAAAATTAGGCCCTATACATAGCTCCCCATTTCACCTAGTATGTGCCTTATTGACACACTTGATTTGGTCCAATTGGATGTACAACATTATTCTGTTGTTGACACCCATGCCTGGTGTGGTGACTCTCCAAAGACATGAAATTCTTTGGTGCTCTCCCACCACTCTCCTACAAATTCCCATATTCTTTTCCCTCTGCCCTACCCTCTGCTTTCCTGCCATTCACCACTGTCCTATCAACCCCCTTTTCACAGTTTTAATTTGGTCAGAAAAAAGAATCGCACACAATACACATGGCTAGAAATGGCCATGGAAAAGCCTTCTCTCTTTGTCCTCAGCATTTGCATGGAGGATGGCATAGAGCACCAATGCTGAATTACGGTGAATGTTGTTAAACTTTCTATGGCAAAAGTTGAAGATTTTAGTTTTACCCCCAGCAGTCCAGTTACTTTCATGCAAAAAAAAAAAAAAGATAGACTAAAACCAATACTTTGAAAGACTTACTTTAACAGTTCTTAGGTTGCTGGATGTAATGAACTAGAAGTTCCTATGTGGCATTTTGAAATAATTCCCCTGTTTATAGGTTGATTTTTTTTTATAGCATCATGGGTTTGATAACAACTGTAGGTTCAAATTATTATTTCATGACATTTCTTATTTCTGTCATATAGTGAACTGCAAATGTTTGTATTTCTCTCTACAACATTTCATTAACATACCATTTGAATAGTGCAGCGAAACATCATTTTCAAAAACACTGCAGCCCCAGTAGGAAGGCTTAGTGAGCCAACCTTATCCTACTTATGTGCTAATGATGGTTACACTCTCCTTCCCCCTTTCTTACTTGCTGTAATAAGCACTTCATTGTACAGAGTATGACAGAGTAATAATGAAGTAATAAGTAAGAGTAACATACCATAAAGATGGCACCGAGTAATAATGAAGTAATAAGTACGAATAACACACCATACAGATGACACAGAGCAATAATGAAATAAAAAGTATGAGTAACACACCGGACAAATTGCACAGAGCACACAGTAACAATGAAGTAATAAGTAAAAGTAACACAACATACAGATGGTACAGAGTAACAATGAAGTAATAAGTATGAGTAACATACCATACAGATAGCACAGAGTAATAATGAAGTAATAAATAAGAGTAACATACCATAAAGATGGCACAGAGTAATAATGAAGTAATAAGTATGAGTAACACACCATACACACCGCACATAGTAATAATGAAGTACTAAGTAAGAGTAACATACCATAGAGAGGGCTCTACACATACCACAAATATTGTTGCTATTCCTCTTCCATCTCTCTTTCTCTCTCTTTTCACTCCTTTAGTAAGTTGTCACTGTCCTTTAGTTGTGCTATTTAAATGGCACAAAGTAATAATTCCTTTGTCATGTGATGAGGTAATGCTCACATGTACTGATAGAGTTTTGACTACTTTCAAGGGTTCTAATCCAGGCATTACCTTAGTGTTACTGACTGTTTTTAGAACACTGTTTTATGTGCAGCTGTTGCCTACATATTGTTATGAACGAACATTTACTCTGCTTCATTGACGAGCTACGTGATCCCTTCTTTCCCTCTCCACCTGGATTTCCTTTCTTCTGTGTCATCAGTCTCCTCCTCTGCATTTGCATAATCTGGCAGTGAGTACCAACTGCAACTGTGGCTAAAAGAAAGTACACAGCTTATGGCAAAATCTGGCAAATTTTTGCCTTCATTTGTTATTACCCTGGGTCCCTTCATGTTGCTGAACTTAGCTGTATGTAGCCTGGTTAATCTATCTAAAGAGCTGAATGTACAACTTACAGCTGTCTACAGGGTAATGAAGGCTAACGCATACAGTCTTGTTTTCTGCAGTCTGCTGTCACATGGGAACTTTGTGATGCATTACATCCTATGAGGTGTGTTTAGAAAATAGTTAGGTATGACATTTTTCTTGAAATGGTCTCAAGGTTTGAATCCCATCTTTACAAAATGTTTTTGAATGGTTTTGTATGACTCCTGTTGCTGTAAATGTTGGCTACACCTTTCTTTCATGCATCATTATCATGTGCCTCGTCCTTGTTGTGAAGCCTGTTCTGTACAGATCTTGCCTACATAATTATGATGATATAGTAAACAATAACACAACAGAAATATGTGCAGAAATAAAACATGTACTAATGTGTTATTATGTCTGCATTGTGTATTTCTGTCAACAGTCCACCTCCTCCCACCACTTATGTGTCACCCAGTAAAGCTCTTTGACTCCAAAATGTTTCCAGAACCCATGTTTCCACCAGCAATAATGTTTCTTCCATCACGTGTTTCTTAATACACCTGTAGCATTCACGTAAGGATTGACTAAATGCAACTGTCATGACAAATGTGTAAATTATTATATGTGAAACATGCCCATAACACCTCTCTGTTCTGTACTGTATCAGATTCATGTATGGTTGTGTGTAATATTTCTGTGCACTAAAATTGGCACAAAGCACCATAGACTACAGCTGATTCCCATTGTAAGTTCAACATCTCAAGCTGTGATTACATCTGCGTTAATACTTTGCCATCAACAGTACAAGTGAGCTTGACAGTGCTGCTCTTCAGGCAGAGATCACAATAAAGTACAACAAATAATTCTTTGTTTAGGTTCCAAACGTTAGTATGTCTGTATTGAATTTTGACGACGAACCTTGATTTTAATGACCTCGGCTCGTTCATTTCATTTTGCTAATATATGTCTGCTCTCCGATGGTTACACTTGCAGCTGTGTTAGAGTGTTGCCTAACCTATTCACACCTAATCCATCAGTGTTATTCTGCAGTACAATGTCCTATGTAGGAAACGTCTGTTTGTCTTGTCAGTGCATATTGTGCAAGCATGGCACAAGACAAGTGTGCAATCATCCCAAAATGAAGTGGCAGGAATGTTTGACTGATAATCCATTGGTTTACAACACTGATTTTCTTCAGCATCCCATACTGTGAAACAGGTACATGTCCATTACAGTGATACACTGTATATGAGGGACACTATATGAATCTTAGTAGAGAAGTATGTAATGATATGGGACAATCACAGTGCTGTTACATAATCCTGTGAACACATATACATTTGTCACAAATCCTGTGATGCACAACAGTAGATTTGTACCAATAACAACCTTGCTTTTTCGCATCATTAAATTCAGATTTCTCCTGTGGCACTTACAAATAACATTGTACTCTCTAGATTGTGTAACTAGATAGGTAGGTGGTTCATTGCTCAATGTGGGAAATTGTATGCACATGTGGATGCTTACTGGGTTATAGTTGCAGGTAAGTTACACTTGGTAGTGTGTCCAACTTACCTGAGGAGAATGTATTTAACTTTGCTCCCTTATCACACGTTTAACAGAAACATCCTCTCTGAACACAGTGATTAAGTCATCCTGTTAAACGCGGACTCTCTTCTCTAAAGAGTCAGACTTCTCCTGGAGTGATTACAAACAATACTGTGCTCTTTAGATTGTTTGACTAGATAGGTGGGAAAGTTTGATGCCCACCATCAGAAATGTGTTTGTGTGTGGGGGTGGTATAGTGACTGGTAACAGTTGGTTCTGTGTCCACTTCCTCAGAGGTGAATACATTTAACTTTACACACAGCTTGCTTATCTCACTTTTAACAGAAGCAGCCCTTCTGTAATACAATGATGAGGTCATTTGGTTAAAAGTACACTCTGTCCCCTTAGAAGTCAGACTTCTTCTGTAGTGCTTATGAATAATGCTGTGCTCTCTAGACTGTGTAACTAGAGAGACAGGAGGTTTGATGCTCAGTGTTGGAATCGTGTGTGTGTGTGTGTGTGTGTGTGTGTGTGTGTGTGTGTGTGTGTGTGTGTGTGTGAGATGAGAAGGTGTATAAAATCAGGTTAGCATGTCCTCCAACACAGCTGTCTTCAGTCAACTTCCACTCTGGAAAAACATTTTAAACTGCTAGATGACTCCACCACCCCCTTATCCCAAATTAAAGAGTAAAATCCTCTGGGCAATACACTGATGAGGTCATTCTTTCTAAGTTGCACACTCACAGTATGGAAATCAGACTTCTCCTGTGTACCTTGTGGTTCATACAGTGATCTCTAGAATGTATAACTAGTTAGGTAGGGGGTTCAAATCCAGCGATGACTCCCCTGCCGGACTAGAGCTTATAATACATTGGAATGTTTTCACTCACACTTGCAATGTGTATCATTCCACTTAAGTGAGATGTTTTGCCTAGGAACATAATTCAATGTAAATGCATTGAGTTTTAACCATAGCAGTGTTTCTACATTGAAGTGGTGATGTCATCCTCTCAAAGATGCTGTATGTCTCACTTGTAGTCAGACTTCTACTGTGGCATGTGCATTTAATGCCATGACCTGAGGTTATGTAACTAGATAGGTATGATGCTTGAATCTCCAGTAGTGAACTTGTCTCTGCTGGTCTGTAGAGTCAGATAGGTATAACTTCCCCAAAAGCTGAAATCAATCCACCCCCCATGGGGAAACCTTTAGACAGGTAGATGAGTCTCCCTTCATCTTATCCTACTTTTAATAACAACATCTTCTCTGCAACATACTGATGTTATTCTTCCTAAAGTGCCCTGTCACACTTTAAAAATCAAACTTCTCCTGTGGAGCTTGCATTTCTTACACTGTTCTGTAGAATGTGAAACTGGGTCTATATTTAGCCATTGAATGAAACTTTCATTGAATAGCTAAACATTGAACTCTATTCATCAAACGTTCATTTCAGCGAACATGTGAAATGTGGAAAGTAACTGTTTGGTCAACAAAAAACAAAAAACAAAAAAATCTTGTTTTCCCGCCTTACTGAACTAGAATAGTCCAGTCTTCAGAGTTTGCTGACCTCTGGGCCTTGTCTTGGTTCCTGTGCTATTCCATATCCTTAATTGGATAAAAGGAAGTGTCTTTGTTCACCAGCCTGTTTGTCCCTAGAGGAGTGGTTCCAGCCAGAAACTTGTAGTCTATTGGCCATTTTGGGTCAATTCCTAGCTCTTTTCAGCCCCCTGTAATAAAGCCCGCTTTAGCGTGCTTTTTCGCTTGTATTCAACTCAGCACAGCTCCTTGTGGTGTCCTGCAGAGTTCTACAAGCAGCAGAGAGCAAAAGAGTGACTCTTTCCTGATTTAAGTATTTTTTCTGGCTTTTGATTATTTACTGCTTAGCGACTGCATTTTCGCCTGTTTATACAGCTCTGCATTCTATTTAAACTGTTTTGTGTTGATTAACTGTTTTGCACTTTTAAAAAGTTATTTGTTGCTTAATTTTACCTGTAGGCTAACACACTCAAGTGCACTAGCCGTTTAAAAGCATTTATAGCATTTACTGTCTGTTTTTCCTCTGTTTTCTGTAAAAAAAAAAAAAAAAAAAATCTTGTTTTCCCACCTTACTGAACTAGAATAGTCCAGTCTTCAGAGTTTGCTGATCTCTGGGCTTTGGCTTGGTTCCTGTGCTATTCCATATCCTTATTTGGATAAAGGGAAGCTTCTTTGTTCACCAGTGGGAGTGGGGAGCACTGAGCAGCCTATTTGTCCCTAGAGGAGTGGTTCCAGCCAGAAACTTGTAGTCTATTGGCCATTTTGGGTCAATTCCTAGGTCTTTTCAACCCCCTGCTATAAAGCCCACTTTAGCGCTTTGGCGTGATTTAGCTGAGTTGCCCATAGAGCACCATCGGGCAGCCGGTTAAACAAGGTTAAACTATTTCTGGCTCCGTAAAGTCTGCTCTTCAATTTTTCCCTTAGAACTTCTCTACTTGCAATCTAAACAGTCTATTCTCTATTTCAATAGCTCAGCACTTGCTCCTAAAGCATTTTTATATAGGTAAAGTACTTGTATACTAAACAAAGTACTACATTAGCCTAGAATCCCCTTGAATACCCATTTCCCTATAGGTCCCTTCTGACTCAGTTACACAGCAAACTTTTTCACTTTTTCTAGCATGTCGAAGGGTCAGTTGCTAGCGTCCTCTCCTGTTCAGCTGGTGAATCTGGGCATTTTGAGGCAATGTTACAATTGCCTCATGTACACAGACAACCCACTCCTTCTCCCACAAAACACAAATACATGTGAGAGATGCAACTATATAGCCAAACTGGAGGCTGAGCTCTCTCAACTCAGGACTGGCAAGACCAGACAGGAGGAGAAGGAAACCACGCACACCACAAACCCAGTTTCACATAGAACTATCACAACTGCAAAACAAACACATAAACACACAAAGACATACTCGGAGGCACTGATCAAAAATCTACCAAAACTACAGAGGCCTCCAAAGCAGACACCCAAGCAACTGCCACCTCAAGACATAAGACATGCAACACATAGTTCTCAAAGTCAGTGTGCTAAACAGTCACAGCCCTTAAGGCCAAACACAATGCCAGACACACTTGTTATAGGTGACTCCATAGTCAGACACACTAATGTCCCACTCACCAGACTGAACAAGGAAAAGATCACAGTTAGCTGCCTGTCAGGCGCTAGAATCTGCCACATAACACAAGCACTCAGGTCACTCCACAGCAAGTACAAGTATGACTCAGTCATTGTCCATGCCGGTGTGAACGACCTGAGACGTACCTCCCTGGACTACATGAAAAGAGACATAGAGGAGCTCTCAGATTATGTAGCCCAGGCCGGTATGACCCTGACCCTGAGCAGCATCTTACCCTCACCAAGAATGATGCCACAATACAGAGACAAAATGATCAGCTTTAATAATTGGCTTAATTACTGGTGTCATTCTAAGGGGATCCAATGTCTGTCTGCCTGGGATGACATGCTTGACAAGCCACGCTGCTTCGCAAGGGACGGCTTGCACCTGTCACCCCTGGGCTTCCGGATATTGGCAAAGGCTCTTGCCACACCCATAGTGTCTTTTTTAGGCAAGGCTCAAATGATAAACCTACCGCCCTAGAAAAAAAAATGGAGAAAAACTAAGGGTAATACTGCTCAATGCCAGAAGTCTAAACCTCAAGATGCACGCCCTCGAAGCCCTCCTCAGTATGGAGAACATCGATGTTTGTGCTGTGACTGAAACCTGGTTCAAGGCTCCTGAGAGCACCCCAGCACTATCAGGTTATACCTCATATCATGCGTTCCAGCCCCAAAATCCGGACCGAACTACAAAAGGAGGGGGAGTATCCATATTCATAAAGGATACCCACACCTCCAGGTTAGTGGCAATGCACGAAGCATCGGAGACCATCCAGGTGCAATTAACCATAGGTAAAACTGCCCTACAGTTTGTAACATGCTACAGACCACATTCACAAACTCAGGAAACCCACACAGCCTTCCTGAAGACACTGGAGAGTATAAATGTCTCTCCAAACACCATCATATTGGGTGACTTCAACTACCCAAACATAGACTGGGAACATTACTCAAGCCCCAACACCCTAGCCCAAAGGTTCCTTGAGTTCATAAACTCAAATGCTATGGAACAACTAGTCACCATTCCCACAAGAGGAGAAAATATACTAGACCTGATCATCACAAACATGGGGACAAAATGCTCCACACCGAAGTATATCCCTCATTGGTGAGATCAGACCATAAATTAATCTCACTGGAGATCCACATCCCGCCCCCACCCCCAGCAAAAAAGACCACAGTGAAGAACTTCTCAAAAGCAAAATTCACACTTCTTAAGACTGGAGTGGTATCCTTCAAGGCCCCGAGCCAGTGGAAACCACAACCCACGCTGCTGAAACCCTTACAAATGCCTTCTACGAGCACCTCCAGGAATGTATAGATCAAGCAATCCCTAATAAAATCAAGACCTTTTCCACCAAAGGCAGGCGCCCGGTCTGGTGGACTCCAGCCATAAACAAACTCTACAACAAGAGGAGAAAGCTACTACATGACAGAGCAAAATCCCTAAATGGGAAGGCATCTCTGATCAATACTAGCAAAAAACTCCGATCTCTCATAAAATCATCCAAGGCCAACTTTGAGAGAAAAATCGCTAATGACACAAAAGACAATCATAAAGCCTTCTTTAGCTATGTTAGAAACCTGGGTGGAAACTCCCAGATATGCTCAGAATTAGTCCAAAATGATAAAAAAATCACTGAACCCACAGACATTGCCAACATACTGGCAGACAGGTTCAGTGCAAATTTCTCCCCTCCCTCCCCCCCAAAAGGAGAAATATCTATCCCACCAGAGTCTAGCCTCCCAAACATCTCAGATGCCCAGGTGAGAGCTGCTCTCTCTAAAGCAAAAAACACAGCATCAATGGGATCGGACGGTGTCCCCAGCTGTGTGCTACACGAACTCAATGAGGAACTAAACCCACACATAAGGCTGCTGTTTAATCTTAGCCTTACTACAGGATACGCACCCAAAGAATGGCGTACGGCAACTGTGGTCCCACTCCACAAAGGTGGTGCTTCTACGGACCCTGGAAATTACCGCCCCATAAGCTTGACGAGCCTTGTCTGCAAAGCTATGGAGAGGATCATAATGGAACTCATAAATAAAGACATTGGGGACCTACAGACACTGGATCCTACCCAATTTGGCTTTGTCAAGGGCAGATCCTGCCTCTTGAACTTGGTCGACTTTTTTGAAACAGTCACTAAGGCCATTGATGAGGGTAAGGCAGTTCACACAGCCTACCTTGACCTAGCAAAAGCATTCGACACAATACCCCACTCAGGCATCATAGAAAAGCTCACCAGCTTAGATGTAAACCCATATGTCACAAGATGGGTTGCAAACTGGCTCAAGGACAGAACACACAGGGTTAGAGTTGCTGGTGCCATGTCAGACTCTAAGCCGGTCACGAGCGGTGTCCCACAGGGCTCAGTCCTGGGCCCCCTCTTGTTCGGCATTTATTTTTCTGAAGTGCAGGCAGACATAGGGGGATTGTGGCTGACAAAATTTGCAGATGGCTGCAAACTGGGCAGCATAATTGACACTCTATCAGACACAGACATCCTCCAGAAAGGTCTCATAGAAATGGATAACTGGTGCCAGAGCCATGGCCTTAAGCTAAATGCCAAAAAATGTATAGTCATACCCTTTGGGAAAAACAAGGTAATCCCTAATTACCACATAGGTGGTAATCCATTAAACACGGAAGAAGTTATCAGGGACCTGGGGACCCAAGTTGACAGTAACCTCTCTTTTGACACTCACATTGCCAAAGTGGTTAGGAAGACCTTCTACATTGCCCACCTGATCATGAAGGGATTCACATCCAGATCAGGAGAGGTCATTGTACCCTGTACTCTTCACTTATCAGACCAATGATTGAGTACAACGCCCCATTCGAATGTACCTTACCCGACACCTGCAGCAGTTGGAAAGACCCCAAAAGTTCCTCACCAAAAGGATAAAGGGGCTCAAACATATGTCATATGATGCCCGACTGAAGAAACTCCAGCTCTATTCAGTCGCATACCGTCTGCTTAGAGGTGATCTGTGCCTGACATACAAGGCCATGTCCAACCCGGAATTAATGGACATGCTCCACCTCAAAAATCCAAATCCACCAGAGCCATGAGAGCAAGAGACTTAAACCTCAACACGGATATAAATAGGACGTGCTGGAGGGACAGATTCATCACCCAGAGACTCCCTACACTGTGGAACAGAATCCCAGTCCATGTGAGGCAGAGCCCCTCACTGACTCTGTTCAAGAGAAATCTTGACGAGTGGATGGGAGATCGTAGGTTTACCCCGGGAATCATCTCTGTATCACTGCTGGACAGAGGCACAGCAAACTAATGGGTATAGTATTCTCATCCTAAGGGGTGGTGAAAGCCACACACACTCTGGCTAGGCTTATAAATGCCCTAGGGCAGATAGCCTAGTATGAACCTATGAACCTATGAACACATCTCCATCTCACACACCACAGTATTTCAAACCCACCCAGGTGGGGCTTCATCCCCCCACACCCCCCAACTATATATACCAGGTCTGAGACCATACTACAGTGGAGAAAAGGGCATGGAAATAGTTGGCCAATATCAAGAAATCTGGCTTTTTCCCCACCGTAGTGCAATCTTGAAGTTGGTATATATAGTTAGAGGGGTGTGGGGGTTGAAGTCCCCAATATTGTGGGTGGGGGGGAAATTCCCCCCACCTGAGTGGGTTTTAAATACTACAGTACTAGTTACTTTACCTGTCTAACAAGTTTCCTGAAATGAACATTTGGTGAATGAACATTCAAGGAATAGGGCTCGATGTTTAGCCGTTAGATGAAAGTTTCATTTAATGGCTAAACATAGACGCTGTGTAACTAGATAGGAAGGAGTTTCGAATGCAGCAGTGATTACCTTCTAAAAGTATGTATATGTGACTATAAATGGATTCAGGATTGGTTTACACAGATTTGTAGTGGCAACATTTACAACCACAAATGGCTGTAAATGTCATTTGACCAGACACATCTCCTTGGCAATACACTGCTGATGTCATCTCTTCATAGATGCTGTATGCTTCACTTGTACTCAAAATCCTCCTGTGGCACTGCCTGCTGATAGTGTGATCTATAGATGGTGTAACTAGATGGGTAGGTCATTCAAGTCCATTTTTGCTTATATAGTGTGACTATGATTATTGTCATGTAAAGTTGGCTACCTCACAACCACAGTTATGTACACTTCTATTTTGAGATGTATTTTCAGTGGCAGAGTGTTAAGGCAGCTAATTCTAGCATCCCCAAGAAAAATACATTTTTGGCAACACAATGATTACGTAATGCTTACACAACTGCAATAACTCTGAGTTGTAGCATGACTTTTCTTATGGTGTGTGACTTTGATACTGTGCTTTGTAGATTGTGTATTTATATAGGTATGAAGTTTGAGTCCAGTTGTGAGTGTGTCTTTTACTGTCATATTGTGCAGACTTCTCTTCGAATACACACATCTGTAGCTGTACAGTGTTGTTGTGCTCTTTGACCACGTTTTAGCATAAACATATGTTTAATCAACAATGATGATGTCATCCATTCAAGCATGCACTGTCACAGTTGTACAGCAATATGTCATGCGGTGTTAAAAATTGAGGCACTAATCTCCAGCTTGTAATCTGAGGTAGGTAGTTCAAATCCAGGCATTATGTTTTCATATTTTGTCTAATTTGGTATAATTATTTAAACTGTATTTATTTGTTTTATTTTTAATGACTGTATAATTATTTTTTTTAAAATGTTTTGTAAAACTTCGGAGCTTTTCTCCCCTGGCCTCTATTGAAAATGGGCTCCCATCCAGTTGGAATTTCTCAGTAAGCAACTGTCAACAAGTAAACAATAAAATAAATACATTGTGTCAGTCTAATTGTGACTGTTCGTGGTGCTAACACCGTTGTCAAAAACATCTGCTATGTACACATATAGATTGTGATTTCTGTTACAAGCTATGGCAATTTCTCTCATAGCAATGTTTTTATTCAGAGTAATGATGACATCTGATTACATTTTCCTTACATAACAGTTGTAAGAATTATCTTCTGGCACAAGGAAATGAGATGATATTCTGTATGTTGTTGCCTTACTACAGAAATTACAGCACGCATATCCCTTGCAGCAGTAACATGATGTAATGCCTTGAAATATCTTCACATCTCACAACTGTAGTGGCACCTCTACCATAATGCATTAATCCTCTACAACATCATGCATTTTCTGTAGTCAAATGCTCAGGTGTTCAACATCCACATTCAGTGACTGTTAGCATTATGTTGCCTTATACTGTAAAGCATGACTGGCATTCGCCACAGTTACAATGTGTCCATTTACAGTGGGAGGGACCTCCCCCATCCAATCACAGTTTCAGTGTATCCATTTACAGTGGGAGATACCTCCCCCATCCCACCACAGTTACAATCTGTCCATTTACAGTGGGAGAGGCCTCCCCTATCCCACCACAGTTACAATGTATCCATTTACAGAAGGAGAGGACCCCCCAATCCCACCACAGTTACACTGTGTCCATTTACAGTGGGCACATCTCATAGGCTCATAGGCTCATAGGTTAGTACTAAGCTAACTGCCCTTGCGAGCCATTTTAAGCCTAGCCAATTATCCCTTGTGAGACTCAAACCATGCACCTTGTGTTTGTAAGGCAAACACCTTAACCATTAAGCCACCCTCCCAACCCTTCACAGTTACAATGTGTCCACTTACAGTGGGAGGCACCTCCCCATCCCATCACAGTTACAATGTATCCATTTACAGTAGGAGTGGTCTCCCCATACCACCACAGTTACACTGTGTCCATTTACAGTGGGAGATGCCTCCCACATCCCATCACAGTTACAATGTGTCCATTTACAGTGGGAGGCACCTTCACCCATTACATCACAGTTACAATGTATCCATTTACAGAAGGAGAGGCACCCCCATCCCACCACAGTTACACTGTGTCCATTTACAGAGGGAGATGCCTCCCACATCCCATCACAGTTACAATGTGTCCATTTACAGTGGGAGGCACCTCCCCATCTCATCACAGTTACAATGTATCCATTTACAGTAGGAGTGGTCTCCCCTATCCCACCACAGTTACACTGTGTACATTTACAGTAGGAGATACCTCCCACATCCCATCACAGTTACAATGTGTCCATTTGCAGTGGGAGGCATCTCCTCATCCCATCACAGTTACAATGTATCCATTTACAGTAGGAGAGGCCTCCCCCCATCCCACCACAGTTACAATGTATCCATTTACAGCAGGAGAGGTCTCCTCCATCCCACCACAGTTACAATGTGCCCATTTACAGTGGGAGACACCTCCCCCATCTCACCACAGTTACAATGTGTCCATTTGCAATGGGAGACGCCTCCCCATCCCACCACAGTTAAAATGTGTCCATTTACAGTGGGAAACACCTCCCTCATCCCATCACAGTTACAATGTATCCATTTACAGTAGAAGAGGCCTCCCCATCCCACCACAGTTACAATCTGTCCATTTACAGTGGGAGATGCCTACCCATCCCACCACAGTTACAATGTGCCCATTGACAGCAGGAGAGGCCTCCCCATCCCACCACAGTTACAATGTGTCTATTTATAGTGGGAGACACCTCCCACATCCCATCACAGTTTCAATGTGTCTATTTACAGTGGGAGACGCCACCCCATCCCACCACAGTTACAATGTGTCCATTTACAGTGAGAGACACCTCCCCCATCCCATCACAGTTACAGTGTATCCATTTACAGTAGGAGAGGCCTCCCCATCCCACTACAGTTAGAATGTGTCCATTTACAGTGGGAGATACCTACCCATCCCACCACAGTTACAATGTGCCTAATTACAGTGGGAGAGACCTACCCATCCCACCACAGTTACAATGTGTCCATTTACAGTGGGAGATGCCTCCGCCATCAATTTTATCTCAAAGACATTGTTTGAGACACATGCATAAATGTTATGAGTTAGCAGATATAGTTTCACATGTATCTTAACACTTCCAATGTGGTTCTTGCATTTTATCCATGCCATTAGTCAGTAAACTTACATAACTTGCTGTTGAATTCCTGAAAAGGGCAATATTATATGAATGTACTGATGTTACTCAAAAAACATTCTGTTTAGTCATACATATCCATTTCTATGTTGGACAATCATATGTAATGACATGTTGTGATTGCACAACAATGAAATGGTTATTTGGGGCAGGTTGTGCTGTGAGTGCTCCTGTTGCGTCTACATTTAGTACTGGCTTGTATAGCAAACCTACACAGATAGAATGTGGTTCAGTTCTGGGACAGTGTGTGCACTACACAGTGGAAAAAGAATCCTTGGCAAATACGCATTGATGTTTTACTGCTCACTGTTGTGTGGACAGTAACATACATTGCTCCTTTTCAGCATTTGGAGTAAATCATATTGTTGAAATTATATTCACATCTCCTTTCTAACTTCACACATTAATTTCAGTTATTTGTGACAGCCTACATTGCTATCTCCTGTGGCACACACAGTTAAAACAGAGGCCTAACATCATAAGCAGGGGGTAGAATCTGGAATCATCTGTTTGTTAGACCACTGTATCAGACAGCAGTGGCTTCAACACAGAAAATAGTTATGGCACAGTCAGAGGGCCACCTTTTCCAGGCATTGTTCTACAAGCTAGGGCATCCATATCCCTTATGATAGGAAAGTGATGTAAGCCCTTCAGGGTGTTCATCATGACACAACCAATATGCAGATTTCTGAAGTGTCCATTGATATGCATCTCTCTGATATCTGTCCTGCCATATTGTTTGAAACTGACAAGATGCATATGTTTATTGGGTCATTCATTACTCACATGCATTAATTATTTCTGAAATAACTATGCTCTGTATTGCATATATTCATCCAAATATTTCTTTGTTACTGCATTTCTTTTCTTAACACTATCCAGCTTTATGGCAGATGAGGGCTTCCATAAAACATGTCTTACTGTATGGCATGCTGCCTCTGTTATGACACTTGGTTGTGTGTTGTTGTTGTTGAATTTGTGTTATGTTACTGTTCCCTGTTCCTCCTTGTGAGAATGCCCAGTATAATAATTTATGAGATGTGTGCCATTAACAATGGAAAACTTTAAATCATGAAATGTCATCAGATCTGTGTTGTCATTTATCACTTATGTATGTTGAGTGTTATTATATTCCAGTTTAGACTTTACATGACTATACAACACATGCTTGCCCATTACATGTTTATAGGTGATAAACCCTTTTACTATGGGTGCCAATAACAGTTATTTGCCAAATCATGTCCCTTTTTGATATACATGACACAACAGCTGAAAGGTTTATTTCTTCTAGTGCATACATGCTGAAAAAGAGAATACAGCAGTAGTGTCAGATGGCCTACGTAAATTCTCGGCAAATGCATCTCATATGCAATAGCTGCATTTATCTCATAAAGTATCTACTGTCCTTGCTAAGTGTCTTCTCAACTCAACATTTTATTAACATTAATTTCTATTTGTCACACTGTAGCTTTATGTCCCTCTCACATCCTTTGTTAGCATTTCAGTATTATTCATGTGCATATGTCAAGTATGGTCAATGAGATCAATTATCACTGCACTTACATGGTTTTACTTTTGTGCCCAATTTTAGATTAAATGTGGCTTTGACCTTGATTCAATTAAGGTATTCACCAGGGGTAGGGGTTTGAACTTAAAGTTGTTATTCAAGGCACCAAGCTAAAGGCCAGGGGATCTAGGCACCAAGCTAAGAGCCACGGGATCTAGCACCAAGCTAAGAGCCAGGGGATCTAGCACCAAGCTAAGAGTCAGGGGATCTAGTACCAAGCTAAGAGCCAGGGGATCTTAGCAGCAAGCTAAGAGCCAGGGGATCTAGCACCAAGCTAAGAGCCAGGGGATCTAGGCACCAAGCAAAGGGCCAGGGGATCTAGTTGTTAAAAGGAAAAGTACTTTCATCCCTCCCCCAGCACCAGAGGGTAGTGGTGTTTGAGAAATTCTGTGAACAGCAGCTTAGAAAAATATCCTCACAGAGACAATATAACCAAGGAAGAGAGGTTGGCCCTGAATAATCTGGTCCACAATAAAAATATACATGTCATGACGCCAGATAAAGGAGGAGGGAGGGGGGTCATTATGGATTCTTTGTATCATTCAGCAAAGATGAAGGAGTTACTTTTGGATGAAGCCACATATTTTATGGTGTCTAAAATGAGAATGACATCACATATAGGAAAATTGACTATTGCTTGTTTGAGGATATTAGATATTGTTATCTGTGCTAGCATGACTGGCTGAAGTTTGGTAAATAATTGTAAATTACCCTATGTACATATACCACCATATAATTTTGTAAATAAGTTTATGTCTTTTGATTATTAATTTGACTTATGTAAGATGTTTGAATCAAACAGTGTTTTCCTGACTGACCAAATGTACATGTTTTTTTTTAAAGAGAATTTTGAATGTATGTTATGCCAGTCAGCTGACCTAGATGTGATGTCATTGTGTGCCAGAATTGAAAGGAATAGAATCTCCACTGCAGCTGTTTTGTTTACTTTTTAAAGTCTGATATGAGTGCTATCCCAAACAGAACCAAGACGCTATCCTCCAAAAAAGGAAGCCAATCTGGTGGTCCCCTGCCATAAACAAACTGTACAACAGAAGGAAGAAACTGTTGCAAAAGAGAGTAAGATCCTATGAGCGGAGGAGCTCCCTGGTCAGCCACAGTAACAAGCTGAGATCCCTTATAGGATCCTCCAAAGCTAGCTATGAAAACAAAATTGCCACTAAATCCAAGGACAACCACAAAGCATTCTATATCTATGTCAATAATCTAGATGGCAACACCCAGATCTGCTCTGAGTTTCAGCACAAAGGCACTAAAATTACAGACCCAACTGATATTGTCAAAATCCTGGCAGATAGGTTCAGTGCTAACTTTACCCCCTCTCTCACCCCCTAAAGGGCTCATATCTATACAGGAAGAATGCAGAGTCCCTGTATTCACAACTATGCAGGTAAAAGCTGCACTCTCTAAAGCCAAAAACACAGCATCTGTGGGACCGGACAACATCCCAGGCTGCATTTTACACAAACTTCAGAATGAACTGGCTCCTCACTTAAGCACCATGTTCAATAATAGCCTTGCATAAGGCTTTGTGCCCACTGAATGGCGCACAGCAACAGTTATCCCACTCCACAAAGGGGGAGCCACCACTGATCCCGGGAACTATAGACCTATTAGCCTGATGAGCCTAGTCTGCAAGGCCATGGAACGTATCATCATGGAACTCATAAACAAAGACATTGGTATCCTCCAAACTCTGGATCCCACCCAGTTCAGGTTTGTGAAAGGCAGATCATGCCTCCTGAACCTGATCGACTTCTTTGAGGCAGTCACCAAAGCCGAGGATGAGGGTAAGATGGTTCACACAGCATATCTTGACCTCGCCAAGGCTTCTGACACCATCCCCCATTCTGGAATTATAGCTAAACTCACTAAACTAGGTATAAATCCCTACGTCACAAGATGGGTTGCCAACTGGCTCACTGACAGAACCCACACTGTAAACGTTGCAGACTCCAAATCTAATCTCAAAGCAGTGACAAGTGGATTACCACAGGGTTCCATCCTGGGACCTCTCCTGTTTGGTATCTACTTCTCTGAAGTGCAGGCTAACACAGAAGGCTTCTGGCTAATGAAGTTCGCAGATGACTGCAAACTAGGAGCCATAGTCAAGTCCCCAAATGATGTGGACATCCTATAGAAGGGCCTCACTGAGACAGATGCCTGGTGTCAGAGCCATGGCCTCAAGCTCAATGCCAAAAAGTGCAGTGTCATCCCCTTTGGTAAAAACTCTGTACCCATGAACTACCACATAGGCAGCAATCTACTTAACACCGAATGGGTGATAAGAGACCTTGGGACCTAGGTGGACAGTAGTCTCTCCTTTGATAGTCACATCGCCACAGTAGTCAGGAAATCCTTCTACGTGGCACACCTCATCATAGTATGCCTGTAAAGCATACTACCGTCCACTGTTTCTTCAGGGGTTCTAAAGCACGCTCTGAGCCCGGTCAGCCAGCAGCCTCTTACCCCCCCAACTAGCTACCTTGTAAACAAAACTCCTACACCACCTCTTAGTACCCCTCTTACTATCTTTTCCCCCTTCCCTAATCTGGCAATAGCCTACCCCCCTTACTGTATTTGATTGTAATACTAGCTTTGCCCAGTAGGTGGAACCCCTATCCCATCCAATATTTCTCCTGCTTATCCATTTGTTATTCTGCTTTTATTACTCTATACTTCTATGACCTTGAACTACTCTGAAACTTCATACTTTACCCTTTATTCTAACTTGCTACACTCTCCTGTTTTTCTAATAGACTCCTTACTTATCTCTGCTCCTTCCCACTTTAGACTTACTTAACTTACCTTCAGTAATCAGCTCTGCTGATTGTTTCTCCTCTAGCTGCTCCATTGCCTGTTTCTACCCACTCCGTTCACCCTGCGAACTCACTCCGCTCCCCTACCCTACCCCCAATTCTCATCCACCCCCAGTGGTCTTACACTTATACTTCACTGACCACTCCCCCCTTATATCTCATCATATCACATACCTCATCATCACCAGGCCACTCCCATAGCTCTCTCTCCTAATTACTACTACTTAACTCTCTTTTGAACCACTCCCTCTCCTTTCCAGCCATCCGCTACACTAATTTACTTCCCAATTCCACCTCTTATCTAAACCTCCTCTAATTTCTTACCTGCTTATTTTATACCCTGCTCAGTCTCTTCAAACACTCTCTTCTTTTTTCTACATCACCTACTAACACAAACTACTCCCTACTTAAATCTGCTTTTTATCATAGCCCCAACAAATAAAACTATTTTCACAAACATACTACTCTTAACTACCACAATATCCTGTCTTACCATACCTTACTCACTCACCTCCTTTGAATATCTTTCTCTACCTGAACAAAACCATTACATCCAACAAACTTTACTATCTTCTTTCATCTTCTCCCTTAACCACAGTAACATAACTTGTACCTCCAACTATATACTGCCAAAATTTCACAGAGAAACCCACGTTATTTACTTCTCTACCGAAAAGACTTTTAACAACCTCTATAAACTCCTTAAATCTCTACAATACCCCCAGCTATACCCCCTCCTAGATGGTGATATTCATCCAAACCCTGCCCCCAATACTGACTATACCAATAATAACAAAGCAAATCTTTCGGGCAGAACCTTCTTCAATACTAATACAATCAAGTCTGCATACTAGAAGCTTATATACAGGTCTAAAAGTCACATGATTAGCAGCCAAGAATCATGTGACGAACAAGTCTTAAAGTGCAAACAACATAATAAAACTTAAAAAAAATCAATTAATAATATTACGTAATCTAGTTAAAATTGGTTTTAAACTGACTTTGCTGTTAATTCCTGGATGTGAATCAGCAGCTAGTCTTAAAATCCATTCAAATTCCTTAGTCTCAAGATGATTATTCAAATCTCCACCTCCACATTACGGTAGTATGCACGCTCCACATATTTTCAGAAGTGTGGTAAAATCACAATTTATTAGGACAAGTAGGCTCAACACAGATGATGATGTATTCAAGTTACAACTGGATGATTTGATAGTGGAATTTACCTCAAGTGGCTATGATGCCCACCTACTTAATAAGTCAAGAATTGATATTTTAGAGGCTAGGAAGACTTATTTGAAACCTATCAGCTTTAATCAAGGGCAGGATATTTCGTTAACTACATCCCAGAAAAACAATAACAGCAATAAAGAGATGACTTCAGTTAGATATATGACTAATTTTAATAGAAGAAGTCACCTGGTTAAACAAATTATCTCAAGAAATTGGATAATTTTATTAGCTTCAGATGAAATGAAAGCTATTGTAGGTGATAAGCCATGCTTCTCTTATAGAAATATGAAGACTATCAAAAGCTTATTGTGTTATAAAGATTTTTATAAACCTAAGCCTATGACGTTGGCTATTAAGCATGGAACTTTTTAATGTTTTAACTGTATTGCCTGTGCACAGATGTTTGGTAATGGTAGTGACATTTTCACACACCCTAGCACTGGTCAAGTATTCAATTTCAAAATTTCAGCTACTTGTAACACTTCAGGTGTTATCTATTTGGCTACATATAAATCCTGCACCTTGTTCTATGTAGGAAAAACTATTCGTAAGCTGAAAGATCGTGTTATTAACAAGTGGTTTTTCCTACAAGTTTGTGTTACTTGCTCCACGTTTTGCAGCTGGTTTTTTGGTCTTTATCTGTTGCTGTTATTGGGAATACCTACTTCAAGGTCTACCTCGCAGCCTGTAGTCATTTTTGACATCAAGAAATGGATTTAAATTCCCTCAGATCTCTTATTGATGTGGAGAACAATCCTCTACTGAACTTTACAGAAACAATCTGAACCTACAGCAGACTTGGATAATGTTGCTGAATTCAATAGAGTATTACAACTTCTGGAAAGAAAGGTAATGGCATTTAAGAGGTTGCAATGGCAACGTTTTAGTTTTTTGGCATATCTTGATAAAGGTATTGTCCCACGTGGACTCAGGATCCTTAAAATGCCTTCATATGGCAATACCTTTCCAGAACTACTCAAATCATGGCAACAATTGAATATTAAGCTATCTTTAGACTATATGTCTTTAATGAATGACTTTTTTATAAAAATTGAGGAAGAGTACAAGCGTGAAATTTTTTCACTTGAGAGTACTATTTTAGAATTGACTGTATTTCCTAAAGTTACACCTGTATACCAGCAAATGCTTGATAGGATTCAAGCTTTTGAGGTCAGGATGGAAGCTACCAAAAAACGGAAGCTCCAACGCGACATAGGTGACTTCCAAAGAGGGAATATCTTCTCTTGGCCCAGAACTGAGAATCCTCGTACTACTGCTTATCATAAAGTTCCTGCAAGAGAAGGACTTGATTCCCTGGATACTTTTGACAACATTTCTTTAAATAATAATCCGCCCTCTACACCCTTGACATCTGAAACTCCCCCTGCACCAGCTACGAATGAGCCTGGCCTTTTGGTATCATGTTCCTCATCCCAAAGCGCATGCGCGCCTATAGGAAGTAAGAACAAGCGTGATGGCAACCTGAATGTGAATACGAACACTATGGCTATTAAAAAGACACAGCAACCAACTTTAAATTTAACTAATAAACGATTCCAACTGGAGCACGCTGAAACCGTCGTGAATAGATCACCCAGGTCTAGAAGTTCACCTGCAAGGTCGTATGCAACACAGGCAACCATAGCAAACAAACGTAAAAATGAGAGCCCTTTAGGACTCAACAAAGTAAGTCGCAAGTAGTTGTGGCATTAAATTTATCATCTTTTGAGTTAAATCCTGCTCATCTCTCTCTTTTAGACAAAGGATTTAAATTTATACCATCCTGTAGTGATAATGTTGTGCCTGCTTTAACTGATTTAAAGTTGTTTGTTCGTAACTTGAGTTTAAAACTAATGTTTGGTAAATCTAACTCAATGGGAGACAGTCTAAAATGACAAAGTACGTTTATTCCACTTAATGCACCCATATTGAATGCATTTCATGATGTGTGTGAACTACAAATAAGAGAACTATACCTACGGCCCATGAGGAATAAGAACTTTAATCTGACTTTTGCAGAGTATGAAGCATTAAAAAGTCTACAAAATAATAATGACATTGCAATAAAGCAAGCGGACAAAGGTAGTATGCCTGTTATTATGGACCAAGACAAGTATTTTTCAGCTGTTTCTCTACTTTTGAATGATGAGAATGCATTTAAAATAGTTACACATGCAGATGTAAAGAAATGTGTGAGTTATGTCAACATGGTAATATTTGAACTTCAGCTTAATTGTGACATCAACCTTGATTTGTTTCATTTTCTAACTGTACCTTGTCCTTTGATACCTCATTTGTATGGTATCGCAAAAATACTTAAGTCTATGGATAACCCACCAATGAGACCTATCGTCTCAGGTGGAGGCTGGATTACAGAACCGGTTTCAGTTTACTTGCACAAACAGTTACAACCATATCTACTTAATTGTAATACCATCCTGAAAGATACACATGATTTGTTATCTAAGTTACAGCAATGGTATACTAGAAATGAGCCTGATATAAAAACTAAAAGACATTATTTAGTTAGCTTGGATATCGTATCCTTATTTACCGTCATTCCTAATGATGCTGGACTTGAGCTTCTGAGGGAATTTTTAATAACACAACCTAACCCCGATTTCAAATCCATTGACAACATTTGCTGTCTTATGGATGTTGTTTTGAAAAATAATATTTTTATGTTTAACGAAACTTTATATTTACAGTTAACAGGAATAGCTATGGGTACCTCAGTGGCTAACACATACGCTAACCTAGTCCTTTACCAATGGGAACATAAACATCTGTATAGTAATAGGAATCTTTCTACCTATATTAGTTTTTATCAAAGATTTGTTGATGACTGTTTAATTGTTTGGAATGGTACACTTCATGATCTGGATGTTTTTGTTGACTATTTGAACTCCACAACTGATTATTTGAAATTTAAAATGCAAGTTTCTGAAAATACTATGTGTCACTTAGATTTAAAAATCCAGCTGAATGATGGAATTCTTAATACTTCTGTATATAAGAAGGAAGTTAGCTGTTGTAAATATTTACATTACGGTAGTATGCACGCTCCACATATTTTCAGAAGTGTGGTAAAATCACAATTTATTAGGACAAGTAGGCTCAACACAGATGATGATGTATTCAAGTTACAACTGGATGATTTGATAGTGGAATTTACCTCAAGTGGCTATGATGCCCACCTACTTAATAAGTCAAGAATTGATATTTTAGAGGCTAGGAAGACTTATTTGAAACCTATCAGCTTTAATCAAGGGCAGGATATTTCGTTAACTACATCCCAGAAAAATAATAACAGCAATAAAGAGATGACTTCAGTTAGATATATGACTACTTTTAATAGAAGAAGTCACCTGGTTAAACAAATTATCTCAAGAAATTGGATAATTTTATTGGCTTCAGATGAAATGAAAGCTATTGTAGGTGATAAGCCATGCTTCTCTTATAGAAATATGAAGACTATCAAAAGCTTATTGTGTTATAAAGATTTTTATAAACCTAAGCCTATGACGTTGGCTATTAAGCATGGAACTTTTCAATGTTTTAACTGTATTGCCTGTGCACAGATGTTTGGTAATGGTAGTGACATTTTTACACACCCTAGCACTGGTCAAGTATTCAATTTCAAAATTTCAGCTACTTGTAACACTTCAGGTGTTATCTATTTGGCTACATGTAAATCCTGCACCTCGTTCTATGTAGGAAAAACTATTCGTAAGCTGAAAGATCGTGTTATTGATCATAACTCAGAAATCAGACGGTGTTGTGAAAATAATGCACTATATAAGCATATCAATATTCATGGCTCTGAACACTCTTTTAAGTTTAGAGCTATTGATTTTAATTGTCCTAGTGCCAGAGGTAGAGATTTGAATAATCGCCTTGAGACTAAGGAATTTGAATGAATTTTAAGACTAGCTGCTGATTCACATCCAGGAATTAACAGCAAAGTCAGTTTAAAACCAATTTTAACTAGATTACGTAATATTATTAATTGATTTTTTTAAAGTTTTATTATGTTGTTTGCACTTTAAGACTTGTTCGTCACATGATTCTTGGCTGCTAATCATGTGACTTTTAGACCTGTATATAAGCTTCTAGTATGCAGACTTGATTGTATTAGTATTGAAGAAGGGTTCTGCCCGAAAGCTTTGCTTTGTTATTAAAGGTGTTTTTTCCTACAAGTTTGTGTTACTTGCTCCACGTTTTGCAGCTGGTTTTTTGGACTATACCAATAACCCTACCAATTTTACAGTGCCTATAGTTTCTACATTAACTAAACCATCTAACCCCCTCTTGATAGCTCACCTTAACATTAGAAGTATTAACAATATAATTTCCCACCTGCATGCACTCCTTGATGTACACTCATTTGACATTCTATGTCTTACAGAAACTTGGCTAAAACCATCTACTCTAGACCAGGAAAATAGCCCTCCTGGCTATAACATCCTTAGAAATTACCGTAAAATAAAAAGGTGAAGGTATAGCAATTCAATATAAATCTAACCTCCAAATTTCCCCCGTTAATGTGCTTCCATCATTAGATACCAAATCTGAAATCCTAACTACCAAACTCCAAATCAATAACTCCAAATCTATCTATCTAATTTGCATGTATCTACCCCCAGGTAGTAATACCAATACTCTTGAGAACCTACTCAGTCACCTCTCTACCCAACTACCCCAGGAGACCATTGTACTAGGTGACTTTAACATAGACTGGCCCACTTGCAGTTCTCTGAACCCTACTAACCACATAAACCTCTTTGGATTCTCACAATTAATAACAACTCCTACGAGAATCCACAAACCTAGCAACAAGGAAATGACTCTGGACTGGATCCTTATTAATAGCCACCCTGAAACTTATACTCCAGGAACCCTTCCCGACAATATCAGTGACCATATGCTTACCTACATTATTAGACAAAAAGTCCATATTCCAACTACTCATAATCTCAAAACCTCCCGCTTAAAAAAATTCTTTAATCCAGACAGCTTCCTAACTGAATTTCAAGCATGTGACTGGTCACCACTAACCCATCTAGAACTTGATGAAGGTGTTACCTACTTTAATACTAACTTTCTTCAAATCCTCGACTGCCATGCACCTTATCGCTCTACTAGAATAAGAACCAAATCTGCCCCATGGCTCACAAAACAAACTAGGCAAAAGATACTCCTCAGAAATAAAATCTGGGCTAAATGGAGAGCTATCAAATTTCCAACAAACCACCTCCACTTTAAACAGCTAAGAAATGCCACCAAGAAGGATATTCTTAGAGACAAAAAAGACTTCTACCTTCACCTCCAACAAACCAGCCAACAAACTCCACAAAAATTTTGGTCTGGGATAAACAAACTTCTTCAGTCAGGTCACACTACTACTCCAGACCCAACCGGTTTCAACCATAACAACTCCAACCAGATCCCTGATGCCTTTAATAACTACTTTACAGAAGCCATTCAAACCCTGACCAATTCTTTACCACCCTTCACTGCTTCCCAACCAAATACCTGCAATACTTCATTGCCAACCTTTCAAATACAACTGGTATCTACATCTCTCATCTGTAAGCTACTTCAAAAATTGAAACCTTGCACCCCTTCTGCTGACCGTCTCCTATCTGAATACCTACAAATAGCCGCAAAAGCCATAGAATATCCCATCTCTATCCTTATTAACAGAACTATCTCAGAAGGCAAAAATCCCTGCTCTATGGAAGATATCCCACATCATCCCTCTACATAAAGGAGGACCATCTACAGAGCTTTCTAACTTTTGCCCTATTGCTTTACTCTCCCCATTAGCTAAGATAATGGAAAAATGCATTCACAAACAACTACTTAACCACTTACTACAAAATAACCTACTAGCAAACTGCCAACATGGCTTTAGGCCATTCCATAGCACATCGACTGCACTCTTATCCTTTACAGACTCTATATATAAAAATCGTAACAATAACTCTTTTTCCTCTGCACTATTTATTGACCTGTCAAAAGCCTTTGACATGGTTAACAATAACTTACTTCTAGACAAACTAAAGGCCCATTCTGTCGATCCTCAAGCTATACAATGGTTTAGGTCTTACCTGAAAAATAGACAGCAAGCAGTACTCTGGCATAACAATCTGTCTTCACTACTCCCAGTTAATATTGGAGTACCCCAAGACTCTATCTTAGGTCCCCTACTCTTCTCCTTATTTATTAACAACTTACACATCAACATCCCTCAAGCCACCTGCATTCAATATGCTGACGACTCCACCTTAATCTGTACAACCAAGAATATAGCCTCTCTCCACTCCCTCACCCAAACTGTTTTTCAGAATGTTGAAAACTTGTTTATGCAACACTGCCTCCTCCTAAATCCCCAAAAAACAAAACTACTGCTTTTTACTCCAACTCATAAATCACCTAATCCTTTCTTCTCCATATCCTCTAACAATGGTACCAACATAACCCCAGATACTACAACCCGCCTACTAGGTGTAACATTTGATAATCGTCTCAGCTATGATGAACACATCAACTCCACTATAAAGTCTGTTAACAAAAAACTTGGCACCCTCTATAGAATCAAACCCTTCCTTACCCCTGCTGCAAGGAAAACTATTACCCAAACCCACCTCATTTCCACCCTTTTCTATGCCTCTGTTATATATACTAACCTATCCAAAAACAATCTCTCTAAACTCTCCACCTGCTATAATAGCATAGCCAGATTCATCACCAGCTCCCCCTTTAAAACTCACCACTGCCTTAACCTCAAACAACTAGGATGGCTAGAATTGAAGAACCATATACTCTGCCAACAGTTACTTATTACTCAAAAGATCCTATACCACCCTAACAACACCCCTATCCTCACTAATCTAATTACACCATATACAAGTCTATCCACACTATGCTCTGCTAATAAGCTTCTAGTTTCCTCAAATAAAGCTAATAACAAAGCTGGGGATTCTCTCTTTTCAAACACTGTAGGTTAAATCTGGGACCAGCTTCCCTCAGAATTATCTTCCCTTGCTTCTACTTCTCTTTTTAAAAAAACATCTTAAAGAACATCTCATTGGCTTTGTATATGCACTAACCCAGACTGATATCTTCTTTACTTTTAACTCTTACCCCCACCCCTACTCCTGTAACCTATGCCTCCAAATCTAGTTACTACTCTTTCTTGAAATATGAGGATAACATATATGTGCTTTTCCCTTAACTGACACTTGCTCATACATTCTACTTTGTTTTGTATAATTGTTTAGTATAATTTTTACTAAAATTGTTATAGTTTATAAATTTATTATTACAACTGTTCTTTAGACCAATGCTACCCTGTATTGTGATTCTTCATGTTTCTATGCATTATTAACTTTGTCACTGTTCATGCTTGGAGCTTTTCTCCCCGGGCCTCTACTGAAAATGGACATATATCCAGCTAGACTAGCCTGGTCAAGAAATGTAAAATAAAATAAATAAATAATAAAAATAAAAGGGTTCTCATCCATGAAAAAAGAGGTCATTGTTCCCATCTACTCGTCACTCATTAGACCCATTATAGAGTACAACGCCCCTTTTGGAATGTACCTCACAAGATATCTGCAGCAGCTGAAAAGGCCACAGAAGTACCTCACAAAGAGGATTACTGGCCTCAAACAAATGCCTTACACTGACTGCTTCAAAAAACTCCAGCTTTACTCCATAGCATATTGCCTACTCAGAGGTGATCTCTGCCTAACATATAAAGCTATGTCAAACCCAGAGCTGTTGGACATGCTACACCTAAAGAAATCCCAATCCCTCCAAGCTACATGCTCTAGGGACCTAAACTTTGTCACCACAATAAACAGGACACGCTGGAGGGATAGATTCTTGTCCCCGAGACTTCCTATACTCTGAAACAAGCTACCCATCTATGTCAAGCAAAGTTCTTCATTAGCACTCTTCAAGAAAAATCTTGATGAGTGGATGGGAAATAGGAAATACACCCTGGGGATCACTTCTGTGTCTCTGCTGGACAGTAACACAGGACAATAACTTTCTTGGGTGGTGTAAGCTATGGAACCTTGCTGGCTAGGCTTACGTAGGCCCTTAGGCTGATAGCCTACTACCTACCTATAAACCTATGAACCTATGAACCTTTCTGTTACATATTTTTTAAAAAAATCAGCTACAAAAGCAGATTCTGAGTCAGTTACAGTTGAGTTGTTTCTAGATTACTTCAGTTGTAGTTATAGTTGTTGTTTTCCAGATCAGTAGTTATTCAGTTCTTTTCCAGAGCTGTTCAATAGTAATAGTAGGAGTTATTGTTCCAGTGGCTGAGGACAAACAGCAGCCTGAAGAGTAGGCAAAATTTGTCATCTTGCCAAGAAGAGTGTCTTCTTGCCTTGTCGAGTTACTTAGATTAGATAAGGACAGTTAATCTTCAGATAGTTAGGGAACTTCAATTAGTTAGAGTTTTTCTAAAATCAGTGTGAAATCTATCCTACAGTTTTATTTTCATAATTCTTGTGTGTGAAACTCTGTGTTTTTTTGGGATCATCCACATTTCTGGTGCAGAGCAAATAACAGAAGACCAGGAACCAAATGGAAAACGCACCAAACAAGCCTGTATACAAACTCCGTTTATTGCAGTAAAAACACACAAAGATTAAGTGCTTTCATCTTTCACATACAAGACTTCATCAGAATAAAGCACACTGATTCAAGAGCCATTTTTATACCAGTGCATGTTACATAATAGATAAAATTGAGCCAATGGCATTGTCAAAAAAGTCATATGTAAAATGGTCACATGAGCAATATTAAATATACCAGATGTTAATATTAAAGCCAACATAGCTTTTTACACCTAAAACACTGTTATATAGTAAATAACTTCAGCATATATTTAAAAATGCAGCCACGGTAATGCATGTAAAAATGTTAAAATACTTAAAGTTTCATAGATTTTTCTTTCAGGGCTGGAAGTATTGTCAAGGAAACATTTATACCTGGTGGGAAATTAGCTGCTCTTCTGAGTTGCCAAACCAGCTCTTTTTTACTTAATAAATTCTTCCAGTCACCCTTCCCTGCCTCAAATCTATGTCCACAGTATCCAAACTACCAAATTTAAAACCTTTAAAATTAGAAAAAGTGAGGGAATGCCTATTTAATGCACTTGTATCCTTCTTGTTTTTAACATCATATACGTGCTCATAGATTCTGCTTTTCGATGCTCTCTCCGTTTTCCCAACATAGAATCCGTTCCACGTATCACATAGAGCAAGGTACACCACTCTGGTGGTAAAACAATTTCCTTTCTTGAATATAACCTTAGATGCTATCTTATTAGCTAGGTGGGTTTGAGGTGCTTTGAAAATATTACTACATTGGGAGCACCTCCCACAAGGTGTTGAACCACAACCACCTTCTAAGGTAAATTCATCTTGTTTTCCATAAGATGTTTAATATTCATGCCCACCTTGCTGATAAAACCTGGTTTATCTCCCACTGCAGTTAACACTTCATTCTTTACTCTAAATACACTCCAGGTCTTTTTTAATATGTTTTTTACTTCATAGGATGTAGGACTGTATTGCACTATACATGCAAGCGCATAAATCTTCGTTTCACCAGGATCTGTGGGGGCTATATTTGTTAATGGGCGGTTTCCTAACAGGGGCTTATATTTTTTTCCCCACCCTGTGCAAACATCCTCAATAATTTGTTCCACCTTCTGTTTGGGGTATCCCCTTTCTAAAAACCGAGCTTGTAATGTGAAAAAGTCCTGCCTCACATCACTCAATTCTGAAGTCATGTGTGCAATTCTTATAGACTGTCCTTTAACTAAGCTATTTTTCTGTGAAAGTGGATGGTTGCTTGCATAATTTATTACTTGATTCACATCCACCCAATGAAAGTAATGCTGAATTACTCATTGCCAAACTGCAAATCAATGTCTGTAAAGCATTTATATAACTTGCTCTTACGTCCCTCCTGGAAACAACATTAATACTGTTGAAAATATCCTTAGCTGGCTTTCCACTAACTTACCACAGGAATCCATAGTGCTGGGTGACTTTAACATAGACTGGACTAGCTGTAGTGCAGCTAAGCCAACCACCCATATTAACCTATATGGTTTCTCCCAAACTATTACTTCTCCAACCAGAACACATAAACCTAGTCACAAAGAAAGCACCTTAGACTGGATTCTTGTTAACAGTCATCCCAATACATATAAAACAGGTACGATTCTTGAGGATATCATTGACCACTCACTCACCTATATAATTAGGCAAAGAACTAACATTCCCAACCCAACCTTTTATAGAACTAGTAATAAAAAACAGCCACCAGTTCCAGGCACAAATAAACCAGGTCCCAAATTGAAGTAACACGTTTAATATCCACTGAATCACCAGTACAAAATAACGTTTTACAGAAACCAACGTTTTCGTCATCAACTTCCTCAGTCTGACTCAGTAGTAGTTATAGCTATAAGTAAATCTCAAAAATGAAGTAGTTTTGTTCAGGTGGTTAATAAAGCCAAGGATATCTTCCACTTTTTCCTTTCACAAAATAAAGATGTCATCCAAAAACCTGCAATATAAGGATACACATGTATTATATAGGCATTCCCTCACTTGTTCTAATTTTAAACAAAACTAAACTGCTCATCTTCCAACCCACCAAACATACTCAAAATAACTCTCACTTTAACATCACGGCAAAAGACAACACCACTATATACCCAACTGAACACACCAAATTGCTAGGAGTGGAAATAGACAATAAACTAAAATTTGACATTCACATCTCCATGACTATAAAAAAAGTCCACAAAAAACTAGGAGCGTTATTCAGAAATAAGCAAATTCTCACCAAAGCAGCAAAGATTTCAATAGCAAATTCCCACCTTATCTCCACCCTACTTTATGCCTCTCCAATATATACCAACCTAAGGCAATGTGATCTAAACAAGCTAGAGACCTTCTACAACAAAATCGCCAAATTTGCCACAGGGGCATCCTACCATAGTCACCACTGTCTCTCACTTGCTGAACTGGACTGGCTTGAACTCCCTCACCTCCTTCAGTGGTATCAACTCTCACTCGCCCACAAACTAGTAAACCATCCACTAAATGTCCCATCCCTCCAGAATCTACTCCAACCCTATCGCACCACCAGACCACTAAGATCCAGCAGCAAAAATCTCTTGCAGATCACTAAAGCCAATAACTCTGCTGGTGAAGCACTGTTCTCTTGCGCCATAGCCAAATTATGGAACTCACTCTCACCCACAATTACCTCCATACCATCATGCACCCACTTCAAAATTTTACTAAATGCGCAACTAAAAACATGCTGGCTATGCCTTTGCAACTCCCAGTCTAATATCATCCACCCCATCCAACCACTACCTTTCTTTCCACTCCACTAACTACCTTGGTTATTACAAGCTCAGATGCTCATAAGCCAGTACTTATTATACAGCACGAACTTCTTCTTCTTGTAACATTTGTTAATGTCTGGTATGCACTTCACAGATAAAGATTCTGGTTGTCTACTGATGTACTATGTTCTTCATCTGTAAATATGTTGTAAGTAATTGCTATGTAAATTGTTATTCGCTATGTAATCTAATGTATATACTGTCTGTTTATTTTAACTGTGGAGCTTTTCTCCCCGGGCCTCCGCTGAAAATGGACCTACGTCCAGTCGGACACTCCCGGTCAACAAATTTAAATAAATAAATAAATAATAAATTAATAAATAAAGGTTTTAAATTTGGTCCAAAATTCTTTGTGGAATACATATCTTAATTCCCAGCCTAATAGTACTATATTTGCATATGTAGTGGCACAGGCAGCACCCATGGTAAATCCTCTTGTTTGTTGGAAATACTGGCCCTCAAAGAATAAAAAATTATTCTCTAAGATAAGTGCCATCATTTCACACACCAGGTTTGCTTTATTGTGATTCAAGGTGGAATATGTAGAGTGTCTCTTCAAATAATTCTAGTCCTTCTTGCTTAGGAATACAGGAAAAAAGATCTTTCACATCAGTGGTTAAAAATACCAAATCAGCTGCCCATAGATTTTGTTTAAGCTGTCCTAGAAAATCCCAGGAATCCTTAACTAGATGTACTGCTCTCTCCACTACATGCTTAGTCATTTTATCTACAAACAGTTCCAGGTTATGTGTTTTGGAGCCACTGGCGGCACCTTAGGATAGGAATTAATAAGAAAATGAAGGAGGTCATTAGTAATACATTTGTCTATGGGCAGCTGATTTGGTATTTTAACCACTGATGTAAAAGATCTTTTTTCCTGTATTCCTAAGCAAGAAGGACTAGAATTATTTGAAGAGATACTCTTTACATGTTCCACCTTGAATCACAATAAAGTAAGCCTGGTGTGTGAAATGATGGCACTTATTTTAAAGAATAATTTTATTCTTTGAGGGCCAATATTTCCAACAAACAAGAGGAGTTGCCATGGGGGCTGCCTGTGCCTATACATATGCAAATATAATACTATTAGGCTGGCAATTAAGATGTGTATTCCACAAAGAATTCTGGACCAACATCCAGTTATATTGCAGGTTTTTGGATGACATCTTTATTTTGTGGGAGGGAAAAGTGGAATATATCCTTGGCTTTATTAACCACCTGAACAAAACTACTTCACTTTTGAGATTTACTTATAGCTACAACACTAGAGGTATACATTACATGGACACGGTAATTTCCCATACACCTACAGATTTCAAATCTAACATATTTCGTAAGAGTACTTTTTGTAATTCTTACCTTCATTATGCGAGCAACCATCCACTTTCACAGAAAAAGAGCTTAGTCAAAGGACAGGCTATAAGAATTGCACACATGACTTCAGAATTGAATGATGTGAGGTAGGAATTTTTCACATTAAGAGATCTGTTTTTAGAAAGGAGATACCCCAAACAGATGATGGAGCAAATTATTGAGGAGGTTTACACAGGATGGGGAAAAAATATAAGCCCCTGTTAGGAAACCACCCATTAACAAATATAGCCCCTACAGATCCTGGTGAAAAGAAGATTTATGAGCATGTATGTATAGTGCAATACAGTCCTATATCATATGAAGTGAAAAACATATTAAAAAAGACCTGTAGTGTATTTAAGGTAAATAATGATGTGTTAACTGCAGTGGGAGGTAAACCAGTTTTTATCAGCAAGGTGGGCATGAATATTAAACATCTTATGGAAAACAAGGTGAATTTACCGATAGAAGCTGGTTGTGGTTCAACACCTTGTGGGAGGTGCTCCCAATGTAGTAATATTTTCAAAGCACCTCAAACCCACCTAGCTAATAAGATAGCATCGAAGGTTATATTCAAGAAAGGAAATTGTTTTACCACCAGAGTGGTGTACCTTGCTCTATGTGATACGTGGAACGGATTCTATATTGGGAAAATGGAGAGAGCATTGAAAAGCAGAATCTATGAGCACATATATGATGTTAAAAACAAGAAGGATAAAAATGCATTAAATAGGCATTCCCTCACTTGTTCTAATTTTAAAGGTTTTAAATTTGGTAGTTTGGATACTGTGGACATAGATTTGTGGTGGGGGGGGGTGACTGGAAGAATTTATTAAGTAAAAAAGAGCTGGTTTGGCAATTCAGACTAGCAGCTAATTTTACACCGGGTATAAATGATTCCTTGAAAATACTTCCAGCCCTGAAAGAAAAATCTGTGAAACTTTTAAGTATTTTAACATTTTTGCATGCATTACTGTGGCTGCATTTTTAAATATATTCTGAAGTTATTTAATATATAACAGTGTTTTATTTGTAAAAAGCTAAGTTAGCTTGAATATTAACATCCTGTGTATTTAATATTGCTCATGTGACCATTTTACATGTGACTTTTTGACAATACCATCGGCTCAGTTTTATCTGTTATGTAACATGCACTGGTATAAAAATGGCTCTTGAATCAGTGTGCTTTATTCTGATGAAGTCTTCTATGTGAAAGACGAAAGCGCTTATTTTTTTTATATTTTTACTGCAATAAACGGAGTTCGTATACAGGCTTGTTTGGTGCGTTTTCCATTTGGTTCCTGATTTTTTTGGAATCAGTTATTCAGTGTTTACATGTTTTAAATAATCTTAGTTATTATTCAATATTTTACTACCTTCTATTGTGGCTGATTATTTATAAAGTACTTTTAATTACTTGAGAGTGTATGTTTATTGTGGTAACACCAAGGCCACTCTAAAAAGCCTTACTGCTTCAGTAACATGCTACCATTTATATCAATATTTATTTTACCCAATATAATTGAACACCCCTTTTGAAGAGTATCATGGTATTTGACTGATGGCAGCCATTACCTTGTAATTTGGGAAAGAGGACATAGCAGGTAAATATGTACCAGTCTTTCCCAAGACTGTGTGCATGTGTGAATATTAAGTATTTAAGAGTGAGTGTGTCATACACCTAGGACTGGGATAGAGTGCTCTGCAGTGGTTGGTGTGGAACCTGGAGTGAAGCATATAGTCCAGTCACAGGTAAGGAGCCTGTTCCTGATGTACTCCTAAGGGAAATTGTGTATTTCTCTTCCTGCTTTTGGTGACACCCCCTTGCTGGAGACAGTGGTGAGGATTGAGGCTCCTTAATTACTGCCCTGAACTAAGAGGCGTCATCACAGCTTGTATGACATGCTGTTGCAAGATTTTATTGACCCTGAGGCATTTGATTTTGTGATTGTAAAAAGTCCTGTGATCCCTGCTATTTTTGGGATCCTCAAGATTCATAAAAAATTAATGGAACTTCCTCTGAGACCAATTGTTGCAGTCAAATTCTTTAAGATGGAGGATCTAACCACTGAAATTGACATGCGTGTTAAACATTTGTTGTCTGACAAAACTTATATTTTACATGATTCCTGGCTTTAGTTTTGCTGTTTGGCATTGACACCTACAAATATAGGAACGTAGTTAAGACCACCTGGAATATGGTCTTCACACAAGACTTAAAGGAAAGAATAGGAGAAGCCCATGCCATAGTGTTTGGTAGAGGCAGAAACATTAAAAATCGGTTAAAACAGCATCTAAAACTGAATTATCTATGGGAAGAAATAGAAAGGTGAATAAATGCTGGAAATGTAAGTTTTGTAGATTTGTGAATGACGGTCCATATGTTAGTGTCATTCATTATAGTAAATCCATAGCGTGTCTTGGAATATGCAATTGTAGGACAAGAGTAATTTATTTATCCACTTGTATCTCCTATCCACCCTTTTATGTGGGGAAGACTAATAGGACATTGAGGGATAAGATAAAGAAAAATGTTTATGATATTACAAAGAAGAGTGCTACTGATGCCCTGAGTGGCCACACTACTAACTACCCCATATTTAACAAATGTATTTTTTTTATAATTGACAAGGTAAGTCGAGATAAGGGGGGTGATATTCAAACCCTGCTGGGATTTAAAGAATTGATTTGGCATTTGTAATAACTATATTTCTATTGCCAGCATTTTGAAATGTAAGGCTAATATTTTATAGAAATTTTATTTTTTATAGTTTTTGTTAGCAATGACTTTGTCTTTTATATACATATTTTTTACATATATTTTTTATATAGTTTTACATATAGTTTAGAGGCTGAATGTTGTTTTGATTTGCAGTATTGATGTTAAATTACCTTGGTTGTGTCTGTGACTTTAAATGGTCAAATGTTGTGTAATGAAATAATTACTTAATTGATATGTTAGCATACATAAGGAGTTAAATTCCAGGCAGCATTTTTCACCTCTGATGAAGTCACTTATGAATTTTACAGAACAAAAGCAGTCAGTTTGGTTCAGTTTTTGCATTAAAATATTGTTCATCCTAGTGGTCTGGATTTGTTTTATATTTTACTTGTAGTACATGTGTGCTTTGCAGTGTATCAGTATGGCAGTATTTATGTTATAAATGTTTCTTTGACAATTCAGCACTTTTGGCTGCAGTATCTGAGTATATTTTCTTCATTTTGTATCCCCTCTCAATTATTTCTGCAGTACAACCAATGTTATTTGTGCATAATTCTCCCATTTTACTTTGCCTCCTTCAGAATTCTTTCACTGTACTTGAACTTAGTATTTCTGGTCTACAGCGCATGCTCGTGTATTAGATTTGCATATAGGCAAGCTGATTTGTTTACATTCTTACATTCTGTGCTCGTGATTGCAAACACCTTGCTTGACTGAGAAAACTATTGCTGGCCAATAAAAGGTGCTTGTAAACATTTAGGTGTGATGAGCAACTTGTACATTCCATTAGCACTGCTGCTCGTCCCACTAATGTAATTAAATCATGTAAGTTTAATGTGGCGTCTGCACGAGTATTCATGAATGACAGCGGGAATGTCAAAAGGCTTAATAAATAAACCAGATACACAAGAGATGTTGTTTACCCTCATAAGGTCTGTATTCAAACTGAATTTCTAGAATTCATATGCTTCATTTGATATGCTAATCATTGCAGCTACTTCTTTATTCTTAAAACTGCATCCCCCCCATATCTGACAAATTATATTGTCTGATAGAATATGACAATTGCAATTTATCATGTCAGAATGAGGATCCTTTTCTCTCCAATGTCTACCATCTTCCCTTTCTCTGTCCCTAACATTTTGTTTCATTTTTGCACTGAAAATAAAATTAAAAAAAATATGACAATGGTTAGCATCTCAAGACCAGGGAATTTCTAATAATAAAGACTAACTTGATTGTATATTTTGTGCAAATACATTTAGGAAGAACATCTAATTAGCTTGACTCAAACTATTCTAAGAGTGATGTGCTTTATCTAGTGGGAAATATGGCTGCTATGTCCTTATCCCCATTGGAGTTATCAATTTTACTGCAGGTTCAGGGGTCATTTTAGTTTTAAACACTCACAACTGTCCAGGGCTAGTGGGGTAGCTAGGTTTTATGTGATCACTGACCATTTAAGATGAAAAACCTCAACATTTAAAATGCATCTTGCAGGCTGTTATACTTTAATTTTAGGAGATATTGTTTGGAAACCTGTAGTATGTTGGAAAATATATAGTAACTGGGAACAGAAGAATATCTTCAATGCAGTTTCATTTCCAGAGTGTTGGGGAGCATGTACCACTTCATTTCCAGTAGCACCTTCAATCTGTGCCAGTGGAAAACCAGAAGGTAAAACAATTGCTCTTTCTAGCTTTCAAGATTCACTTGTAGTTCATGTCATTTAGTAAAATTAAGCAGTGAGTTCATAATTATAGCTGATTAAAACATAAAAACTGCACTAGGATTGTTACAGCTGCCTGGCTGAATAAGGCATCTCTATTAAACGTAATTGGAGAAAATGATTACACAGACAGATTACCACGTGTTCCACAAGATGGCAATGCAGAGCCATTGATGATTAAAAAGTAAGGCAGGAAGACACAAGGCATAGCCTGGTGAGCATTTAAAATAATAAGTCTCCCAACACCATGAAGTTTGTTCTGAGACAGAACCTTTATTATTATAGTTTCTGCACACACATCTAGCAAGTACTTCTAATTAACACAATAAGCACTATTCCATGTATGCAAAACAAACAAAAATAACCACAGAATGTAATTAGGGCATCAAACTTAACTCATTAACAGAGAAATGTTAATCAATGTTCTAGGAGTAGTTTATCATTGTTTAATGAATTTTTGTAATGTAATATGTATAGCAAGATTTCATAAAAGCACTTGTGTAGATATTTATTTTTATTATGTTAATGTATTTGACCCATATATAAAATTTAAAAAAAAAATTACAGAAATGCTGCTTGATGAAGATACCCTCTTCTGGAATGTATTTCTGCCCTGCTGAGTTCTTGTCCAGCACAGTTTTGGTATTTTAATACTATTCGGTGAGCATGTTCATTTCAAAGCACCTTTTTCTATTCAGAGCAGGTGGGTAACCATGTTTAATGTGATCATTGTAAAGTCAGCTCATACACCTTACAACTGTCCATGCATCTTGTACATGTTAGTTATATTTTAGCTCTAGGAGACATAATCTGACAGACTTTCTTTTTGGGGCAGGTTGGGTAACCAGGATTAATGGGAATAATGTCAAAGTCAGGTCATAGACCTTACAATTGTCCATTCATCTTGTACATGTTAGTTATATTTTAGCTCTAGGAGACATAATCTGAGGGACTTTCTGTTTGGGGCAGGTTGGGTAACCATGTTTAATGAGAACAATGTCAAAGTCATGTCATAGACCATACAATTGTCCATATATCCTGTACATGTTAGTTATATTTTAGCTATAGGAGACATAATCTGAGAGACTTTCTTTTTGGGACAGGTTGGGTAACCAGGATTAATGAGAACAATGTCAAAGTCAGGTCATAGACCTTACAATTGTCCATGCATCTTGTACATGTTAGTTATATTTTAGATCTAGGAGACATAATCTGAGGGACTTTCTGTTTGTGGCAGGTTGGTAACCATGTTTAATGCGAACAATGTCAAAGTCAGGTCATAGACCTTACAATTGTCCATGCATCTTGTACATGTTACTTATATTTTGGCTCCAGGAGACATAATCTTTGGGACTTTCTGTTTGTGGCATGTTGGGTAACCATGATTAATGTGAACAATGTCAAGGTCGGTCATAGACCTTGCGATTGTCCATGCATCTTGTACATGTTAGTTATATTTTAGCTCTAGGAGACATAATCTGAGGGACTTTCTGTTTGAAGCAGGCTGGGTAACCATGTTTAATGTGAGCAATGTCGAAGTCAGGTCATAGACCTTACAGTTGTCCATGCCTCTTATAAAAGTTAGTTATATTTTAGCTATAGGAGACATAATCTGAGGGACTTTCTGTTTGGGGCAGGTTGGGTAACCATGATTAATGTGAACAATGTCAAAGTCAGATCATAGACCTTAGAATTGTCCATGCGTCTTGTACATGTTAGTTATATTTTAGCTCAAGGAGACATAATCTGAGGGACTTTCTGTTTGGGGCAGGTTGTGTAAACACAATTAATGCGAACAATGTCAAAGTCAGGTCATAGACCTTACAATTGTCCATGCATCTTGTACATGTTAGTTATATTTTAGCTCTAGGAGACATAAGCTGAGGGACTTTCTGTTTGGGTCAGGTTGGGTAACCATGATTAATGTGAAAAATGTCAAACTCAGGTCATAGACCTTACAAACGTCTATGTATCTTGTACATGTTAGTTATATTTTATATCGAGGAGACATAATCTGAGGGACTTTCTGTTTGGGTCAGGTTGGTAACCATGTTTAATGCGAACAATGTCAAAGTCAGGTCATAGACCTTACAATAGTCTGTGCATCTTGTACATGTTAGTTATATTTTAGATCAAGGAGACATAATCTGAGGGACTTTCTTTTTGGGGCAGGTTGGGTAACCATGTTTAATATGAACAATGTCAAAGTCAGGTAATAGACCTTACAATTGTCCATGCATCTTGTACATGTTAGTTATATTTTAGCTCTGGGAGACGTAATCTGAGGGAATTTCAGTTTGGAGCAGGTTGGGTAACCATGATTAATGCGAACAATGTCAAAGTCAGGTCATAGACCTTACAATTGTCCATGCATCTTGTACATGTTAGCTATATTTTGGCTGTAGGAGACATAATAGGTTCATAGGTAAGTACTAGGCTATCTGCCCAAATGCATTTATAAGCCTAGCCAGAATGTGTTGGTTTTCACCACCCCCTTAGATTAGTTCCCTGTGCCTCTGTCCAGCAGAGCCATCAGTTCCCTGTGCCACTGTCCAGCAGAGCGATTAGTTCCCTGTGCCACTGTCCAGCAGAGCCAGTGCAGTGATCCCCGGGGTAAATTTTCTGTTTCCCATTCACCTGTCAAGGTTTCTCTTGAAGAGTGTTAGTGAGGGGCTCTGCCTGATGTATATTGGAATCCTTTTCCAAAGCACGGGGAGTCTCTGGGATAGGAATCTATCCCTCCAGCATGTCCTATTTATCGTTGTGGTGAGGTTTATATCTCTAGAGCATGTGGCTCTCTGGGATTTGTTTTTTTTTAGGTGGAGCATGTCCATCAATTCTGGGTTGTACATGGCCTTGTATGTCAGGCAGAGATCACCTCTGAGTAAGCGGCATGCAACTGAGTACAGCTGGAGTTTCTTGAGTCGGGTTGCATAGGGCATCTGTTTGAGGCCAGTAATCCTCTTGGTGAGGTACTTTTGTGGCCTTTCCAGCTGTTGCAGGTGTCTTGTAAGGTACATCCCAAATGGGGCATTGTATTCTATGATGGGTCTAATGAGTGATGAGTAGAGAGGCATAATAACCTCTTTTGTTCTAGATGCGAACCCTTTTGTGATTAGGTGGGCCACATAGAAGGATTTTCTAACCACCTTGGTAATATGATTATCAAAGGAGAAATTACTCTGTACTTGTCCCCAGATCCCTTATTACATTTTCTGTATTTAGAGAACTACCATCTATGTGGTAGTTCACGGGTATTTTGTTTTTTCCAAAGGGGATGACTATGCACTTTTTGACATTTAGCTTGAGGTCATGATTTTGACACCAGGTATCCGTCTCAGTGAGACCCATCTGAAGGGTGTCTGTATCAGCCGAAGAATCAGTTATGGCCCCTAGTTTGCAGTCATCTGTGAACTTGGTCAGCCATAGTCCTCCTATGTTTGCCTGTACCTCTGAGAAGTATATACCGAACAGGAGGCGTCCTAGGACTGAGCCCTGGGGGATGCCACTTGTAACCGGTTTAGAGTCGGACGTAGAGCCTGCAACTCTCACCATGTGGATTCTATCCATGAGCCAGTTGGCAACCCATCTTGTGACATAGGGTTTTATGTTCAAGCTGGTGAGCTTGTCTATAATACTAGAATGGGGAATGGTGTCAAAAGCTTTTGCAAGGTCTAGGTAGGCTGTGTGGACCTCCTTTCCCTCGTCTAATGCCTTGGTAACCATCTCAAAGAAGTCCACCAGGTTTAGGAGGCATGATCTGCCCTTAACAAAACAAAACTGGGTAGGGACCAAGGTTTGGAGGTTCCCAATCTCTCTGTTAATAAGTTCCATGATGATGCGTTCCATAGCCTTGCAGACCAGGCTAGTCAGGCTTATAGGGCAATAGTTCCCGGGGTCCGTTGTGGCTCCTCCTTTGTGGAGTGGGATAACTGTTGCTGTGTGCCACTCTATGGGTACGTAGCCTGTAGAGAGGCTGAGTTTGAACAGTGTGTTTAGGTGAGGGGTTAGTTCATTTTGGAGCTCTTGTAAGACACAGTCTGAGACCCTGTCCTGTCCCATTGAAGCTGTGTTTTTGGCTTTGGATAGGGCTGTTTTAACCTGTGCATCAGTGATTGATGGGGCCCTACATTCTTCTGGTATGCTTATGGGCCCTTTAGGGGTGAGAGGGGGGTGAAGTTTGCACTAAACCTGTCTGCCAGAATGTTTGCAATATCAGTTGGTTCAGTGTATTTTGTGCCATTCTGTACTAACTCAGAGCAGATCTGAGAGTTTCCACTTAGGTTCTTGACATAGCTAAAGAACGCTTTGTGGTTATCTTTGGAGTCATTGGCAATTTTTCTTTCGAAACTAGCCTTGGATGATTTAATGAGGGATCGTAGTTTCTTGCAGATACTGATCAGGGATGTCTTTCCTTCTTGGGAATTTACTCTTTTCTGTACTAGTTTCTTCCTTCTGTTGTATAGCTTGTTTATGGCAGGGGTCCACCAGACTGGTTTCCTTTTCTTGGAGGGGTGAGTCTTGGTTTTGTTTGGGATAGCACAATCCATGCATTCCTGCAGATGCTCATAGAGTGCCTTTGTAAAGGTTTCAGCAGCTTGGACAGCATTGTCCTTTAGCATGGGGGCTGTGAATCTTTCCACCTCGGTCTTAAGTAATGTGAAGTTTGCTTCTGAAAAGTTTTTCATGGTGGTTTCCTTGATTGGGGATGGGGGCGGAATGTGGATATCCGGAGTGATTAGTCTATTTTCTGATCTAATCTGTGGGACTTTCTGTTTGTGGCATGTTGGGTAACCATGTGAACAATGTCAAAGTCAGGTCATAGACCTTACAATTGTCCATGCATCTTGTACACATTAGTTATATTTTAGCTCTAGGAGACATAATCTGAGGGACTTTCTGTTTGGGGCAGGTTGGGTATCCATGTTTAATGTGAACAATGTAAAAAGTCGATCGTAGACCTTACAATTGTCCATGCATCATGTACATATTAGTTATATTTTAACTCAAGGAGACATAATCTGAGGGACATTCTGTTTGAGGCAGGTTAGGTAACTATGATTAATGCGAACAATGTCAATGTCAGGTCATAGACCTTACAATTGTTCATGCATCTTGTACATGTTAGTTATGTTTTAGCTCGAGGAGACATAATCTGAGGGACTTTCTGCTTGGGGCAGGTTGGGTAAACACAATTAATGCGAACAATGTCAAAGTCAGGTCATAGACCTTACAATTGTCCATGCGTCTTGTACATGTTAGTTATATTTTAGCTCTAGGAGACATAATCTGAGGGACTTTCTGTTTGGGGCAAGTTGGGTAACCATGTTTCTTTGGTGCAGTGCACCTTTATGGTCAGACACGTTAGAATTTGATATGCAGCTGTATTATTATGCTGGCTATAGGCATGGCTGAATGAAGCCCACATTTTCACACATATATCCTCTTTGAGGTTAACCTGGGCCTTAGAGACTATTGTCAAATGGCTTTTTGGTGCTATGGTTAGGTGACACTAAGGTATATGTTTAAATTAAGTAGATTTGCCACATTTTTAGATGGATCAAACTTGAGAGTTCTTACTAAAAGGCAAACATTTGCAGGATAAGCTGTAACCTCAGCAAATATAAAATACTTTTTACTTTATTCCCAAAATAATTAGTTACTGCATTTCTTTTGTTGTTTTTTATTTTGTGTTTACCTTCTCATGGTATTTTGAATATAGCTTCATATCTCTCTGCAATTTTATAAATAGATAGATAGATAGATAGATAGATAGATAGATAGATAGATGGACAGATATTCTGTTAAAATATCAGGGTAACTTCCCAAATGAATACTGCCCTGTGAAGGACAGAGGAACATAAGAGTATAGAAATAATACTAGACAAGTAGTCATGGGGATTATAGATGCCTAACCCTATACCTTTAATTAGACAAACTTTATTGTTCTTGACACACTTTTCAGGTACTTAATAATGCTCACATTTCAATTTGAGCAGGACCATGCATGATATCCCTGGGGCAAATTTGTGAAGCGAGATACCCCTGGAAACCCCTGGTGGTCAGGGATTTCAGAACACATAGACAGTGGCCATCATGTATCTAACATAGTATGGACATCATTCTGTATTGCGCAACTTACAAGCAAAGGCAAGGCATGTTGGTCCAAGGATGTCATCATTCCATTGTACTTGGTCCTTATCAGACCAGTCATTGAGAACAATGAAAGGATGTCATTGTTCCATTGTACTTGGTCCTTATCAGACCAATCATTGACAACAATGCAAGGATGTCATTGTTCCATTGTACTTGGTCCTTATCAGACCAGTCATTGAGAACAATGCAGGGATGTCATCGTTCCATTGTACTTGGTCCTTATCAGACCAGTCATTGAGAACAATGCAAGGATGTCATTGTTCCATTGTACTTGGTCCTTATCAGATCAGTCATTGACAACAATGCCATCGTTCCATTGTACTTGGTCCTTATCAGACCAGTCATTAACAACAATGCAAGGATGTCATTGTTCCATTGTACTTGGTCCTTATCAGACCAGTCATTGACAACAATGCAAGGATGTTATCGTTCCATTGTACTTGGTGCTTATCAGACCAGTCATTGACAACAATGCAAGGATGTCATCATTCCATTGTACTTGGTCCTTATCAGACCAGTCATTGACAACAATGCAAGGATGTCATTGTTCCATTGTACTTGGTCCTTATCAGACCAGTCATTGACAACAATGCAAGGATGTCATCATTCCATTGTACTTGGTCCTTATCAGACCAGTCATTGAGAACAATGAAAGGATGTCATCGTTCCATTGTACTTGGTCCTTATCAGACCAGTCATTGACAACAATGCAAGGATGTCATCGTTCCATTGTACTTGGTCCTTATCAGACCAGTCATTGACAACAATGCAAGGATGTCATCGTTCCATTGTACTTGGTCCTTATCAGACCAGTCATTGCCAACAATGCAAGGATGTCATCGTTCCATTGTACTTGGTCCTTATCAGACCAGTCATTGACAACAATGCAAGGCTGTCATCATTCCATTGTACTTGGTCCTTATCAGACCAGTCATTGACAACAATGCAAGGATGTCATCGTTCCATTGTACTTGGTCCTTATCAGACCAGTCATTGAGAACAATGCACAGATGTCATCGTTCAATTGTACTTGGTCCTTATCAGACCAGTCATTGAGAACAATGCAAGGATGTCATCGTTCCATTGTACTTGGTCCTTATCAGACCAGTCATTGACAACAATGCAAGGATGTCATTGTTCCATTGTACTTGGTCCTTATCAGACCAGTCATTGACAACAATGCAAGGATGTCATCGTTCCATTATACTTGGTGCTTATCAGACCAGTCATTGACAACAATGCAAGGATGTCATTGTTCCATTGTACTTGGTCCTTATCAGACCAGTCATTGAGAACAATGAACTCTGTGGTATGTACCTGACCAGGCATATGCAACACCTGGAGTATATAATAGAGGTTCCTCATAAAAAGAATTCATGGTCTAAACAACATGGCCTAAATGGGCTGCCTCAAAGCCCTAAACCCTGTATTTGCCCTCCTACAAAGTGCTGACAGATGATCTATGTCTGGTTTTCAAAGCATCTTCTTATCCTGCTCGGATGGAACTGTTGCACATCTGTAAAACAAATAGCATCAGAATTACTTTATCAAGGGATGTAAACCTCATCAGCAGCATAAATAGGACAGGTTGGAGGGACAGTTATGTATAACAGAGACCACCCCTTCATACGACATGTTGGAGGGACAGGTATGTATAACAGAAACCACCCCTTCATAGGGTATGTTGGAGGGACAAGTAGGTATAACAGAGACCACCCCTTCATAGGGCATGTCAGAAGGACAGGTAAGTATAACAGAGACCACCCCTTCATAAGACATGTCAGAAGGGACAGGTATGTATAACAGAGACCACCCCTTTATAGGACATGTTGGTAGGACAGGTATGTATAATAGAGACCACCCCTTTATAGGACATGTTGGAGGGACAGGTATTATAACAGAGACCAGCCCTTCATAGGGCATGTTGGAGGGACAGGTATGTATAACAGAGACCACCCCTTCATTGGACATGTTGGTGGGACAGGTATGTATAACAGAGACCACCCATTCATAGGACATGTTGTAGGGACAGGTATGTATAACAGAGACAACCACTTCATAGGGCATGTTGGAGGGACAGGTATGTATAACAGAGACCATCCCTTCATAGGGCCTGTTGGAGGGACAGGTATGTATAACAGAGACCATCCCTAAATAGGACATGTTGGAGGGACAGGTATGTATAACAGAGACCACCCCTTCATAGGACTTGTTTGAGGGACAGATATGTATAACAGAGACCACCCCTTCATATGACATGTTGGAGGGACAGGTATGTATAACAGAGACCACCACTTCATAGGACATGTTGGAGGACAGGTATGTACAATGGAGACCAGCCTTTCATAGGACATGTTGGAGGGAAAGGGATGTATAACAGAGACCAGCCCTTCATAGGACATGTTGGAGGGACAGCTATGTATAACAGAGACCACCCCTTCATAGGGCATGTTGGACGGACAGGTATGTATAACAGAGACTACCCCTTCATAGGGCATGTCGGAGGGACAGGTAAGTATAACAGAGACCACCCCTTCATAGGATATGTTGAAGGGACAGTTATGTATAACAGAGACCACCCCTTTATAGGACATGTTGGAGGGACAGGTATGTATAACAGAGACCACCCCTTCATAGGACATGTTGGAGGGACAGGTATGTATAACAGAGACCACCCCTGCATAGGACATGTTGGAAGGACAGGTATGTATAAAAGAGACCACACCTTCACAGGACATGTTGGAGGAACAGGTATGTATAACAGACCACCCCTTCATAGGACATGTTGGAGGGGCAGGTATGTATAACAGAGACCACCCATTCATAGGACATGTTGTAGGGACAGGTATGTATAACAGAGACAACCGCTTCATAGGGCATGTTGGAGGGACAGGTATGTATAACAGAGACTATCCCTTCATAGGGCCTGTTGGAGGGACAGGTATGTATAACAGAGACCACCCCTAAATAGGACATGTTGGAGGGACAGGTATGTATAACAGAGACCACCCCTTCATAGGACATGTTTGAAGGACAGGTATGTATAACAGAGACCACCCCTTCATATGACATGTTGGAGGGACAGGTATGTATAACAGAGACCACCCCTTCATAGGACATGTTGGAGGGACAGGTATGTAAAACGGAGACCAGCCTTTCATAGGACATGTTGGAGGGACAGGTATGTATAACAGAGACCACCCCTTCATAGGACATGTTGGAGGGATAGCTATGTATAATAGAGACCACCCCTTCATAGGGCATGTTGGACGGACAGGTATGTATAACAGAGACTACCCCTTCATAGGGCATATCGGAGGGACATGTAAGTATAACAGAGACCACCCCTTCACAGGACATGTTGAAGGGACAGGTATGTATAACAGAGATCACCCCTTTATAGGACATGTTGGAGGGACAGGTATGTATAACAGAGACCACCCCTTCATAGGACATGTTGGAGGGACAGGTATGTATAATAGAGACCACCCCTGCATAGGACATGTTGGAGGGACAGGTATGTATAACAGAGACCACCCCTTCACAGGACATGTTGGAGGAACAGGTATGTATAACAGACCACCCCTTCATAGGACATGTTGGAGGGAGAGGTATGTTGAACAGAGACCACCCCTTCATAGGTCATGTTGGAAGAACAGGTTTGTATAACAGAAACCATCCCTTCATAGGACATGTTGGAGGGATAGGTATGTATTAACAGATACCACCCTTTCTCTGGGACAGGCTTTCTATCCAAATGAAGCAAAGTTCTTCACAAACTCATTTCAAATGTAACTTGGACCAGTGGATGGAGAATTGCAAATTTACACCAAGGTGGCACCTGTCTTTAGTAGACAGGGGAACTTTAAATGACTGACCACTCATTTTCAAGCCTACATATACCCCTTAAAATAGCCTTAGGCTAACAAAACTTGTCAGATGCACTTGGAAAGCATGGCTTGAAAAGGCCCTCCAGAGTCATTAGCCTAGTAATCACCTATGACCCTAAGTAATACTTTGTTTGACCTGTACTGCTAACATCCCTTTGGCTGGGAATACATTGAGCTATAAACCTGTCCCTTCAGCCACTTTAGTTTATTTGCTGGTGTAGATTTAGGCTCTTAGTGCAGATGTCTGTAGAGCCATGAGTTTTGCAAAAAAATAGGAAGAGACAGGTGCTAGTGCTAAAATTAAGTTTGAGCCTCAGGCATACTGAGTTCCTAAAACCTGTTTCTACCCTCTTATTGAAAGTAAATACTACCCCCAAATTTAAGTATAGCTCTGACTGTAAAATCCCAGCAACTCCTATGGTTTGGCTTAGGGTGTTAGGGTGATGCTTTACATTCTGCAGTGCACGGAGGGTTATAACTACACCCAGAAACTCAAGAAAAGAGAAAGTTGTTAAGTGCATCTCTACTGTGAGAAGCAATCTTAATGGGTCATAAGGGTGCTTAACAAAAGCGTGTGAAGGACACAAGTTCTGTTGTGATGAGGTCTCATGTAAGGGATTAACAATGGACAGTGGCAGACAGCAAAGTACAAAGGCAGAAGGTAAAACAGCTTTTGAAAGCTGTTAGAACTTCACTCCATCACAGTAACAGAATGTGTGGCAAAACGAGGTATCTAACAGCTTATAAAGCCAGTATTGTACACTGGAGCAATTTCTTTCTGCTTGTTGCCCATGTCTCTCAACTGTCCATAATTTTCCAAAACATCACTGATTTATATAGGCATGCTATCAAGGGCAAGTTCAGTTTTTGTTCTGTCCCTCATAAAATGTTTGGTATTCTAGTAAATCAAGAGGATATTCCAGACTTTTTGCTTCATATTTTTAGTCCGTTTTTCATAAAATTGTAGTTTATTGGCAAATTATTGGCAAATCATTAAAGACTGAAGTTAGAAAATAATGACAAACAGTTGAGTTTCGGACTTCCTGTCCTTCAGAAAATTCATGCTAACGCAAAACCTGTTATCCTATCAACTTTCTAAGTTTGTAAGAACAACATTTTAAAATTGCCATTATTTTTGGGCCTTTGTCCCACTTTCTTTATGACTTTGCCCAGATTTCTTACTCTAAGAGGTTGAGAGGTATGATATATATATATATATATATATATATATATATATATATATATATATATATATATATATATATAGCAGAAGAGGCGTACTGTCAAATTTATCACCTACAACACACTGTTTGCAGCTACACACTTCTTAAAGAGGAGGCATTTTCTCAATTTGATTTCTGGTGGGAGGTATCGGAATTGGGGTTCTTCTGAGAACTTCAGTGCTCTCCAGTTGAAAAAAAAATTAAGATACACTTCACTGTTTTAATAGTAACATCGCTTGATAACTTTTTAGGTGTTTCTTGAAAATATTTGCAAACGAAGTGCCAAGGAAATTTATGTAGACCAGCACAAGGCAACTTAGGTAGCTGCCTAGGGCCTGATGTTGTCAGGGAAGGTGGCATAAATGATACAAAAAGAGATATTCATGTCGTCGATAAGCTGCTCTTTGCTCTGCTGGTGCATATTTGAGCCAATGAGAGGCTTCACTCTCAGAACATGCTATTTAGTTTTCCAGTGCATTGTCAGCTGATGTTTGCATTAATTACTGCTGTCGATGGAAGGAATTATCTGCTGCCATTAGGAATGTGCTTTTCACTGCTTTACTGGATTTAGTTTTACTGAGTGGATTCTTACCATTACACAGACAGACAGGCAAACTGGAATCAATGTTTTTTCTTTTGATTTACTGCTAATAAGTCTGTGAATGGAATAAACGTTTTTGCTGTGTGTGTGTGTGTGTGTGCCTGTGTGTGTCTGTGTGTGTGTGTGTGTGTGTGTGTGTGTGTGTGTGTGTGTGTGTGTGTGTGTGTGTGTGTGTGTGTGTGTGTGTGTTTCCTGAACAGACATCATAGGAACTGTCACACGCCTGGTAAGTCGCTGAAAATCGAATTGTCAGGCATTACTTTCATTTAGAAAAGCAATGAACGTATCAAACCACTCTAGATATGAAAAATGATCTCTGCAACCAAAGTTTCCATTTTTCTTTTATTGGATAATATTTCTTGCATTACATTCATATTAAAGACTTTTGTGTTTATTTTTGACCCATTTTTGTTGCTTTGTTCTTACTTATTTATATTGCTGGCACTTAATGTTTTACAAATTTCTCATGGTTGTTTTTCAATGAAGTATTCCTTGAAAAAAGTAAGTTTGCCTTTCAAATTGGATTTATAAGTGTAACATAAGTATCCAGAACTTGTCTACAAAACTGCTACCTATCCACCACTCTCTCTACCTACTAACTTCTCTTCTTTCATCAATGGACTGTGTGCCATGAAGTTAATGTAAATAACTAAGGAAGGGTGTAGGCAAACTTGACCCCTGCAAAGACACTGTGGAACTGTTGTCTGACTGCTGATTAGGTAAGAAGTGTAGCTGATCAGTTGTGATCCATCAGTGTTTGATTTGGTTTGCATGAGCTGTGACATCATAGGGAAACCACTCTATAATGTACTCCACAGATGCCATCACATTTTTTCTTTGGTGAAAAATACAACCATTATTAAAATGAGATGTGAGTCAGGTTAAGTGATTTGCTCAGAGTCCCACAGTACACAAACGGTGATACAAAGAGTCAAACTCTGTACCTTTGACTACAGAAAGCAGCTCAGAAAGAGCTTTGAGCTGTAATCCTTTGCACAAACTGCCAGACCTTCATTAAATTTGTCATTTTCTGGTAAATCACCATTCACCAAGGATTACAGTCAGTCAATATTTCTCCTCATTAAAGTTTCAAAGTTCTAGCATCTGCTAGAAATTTCTCCCTCTGGGTGAAGAAGTTGCATATTTTAAAACTCACTCCCTCCAATGGAGCTCAGGAAGTTTGCACTGTATCTTCCAAAGGGTGGAGCCTAAGCCATTTAACAGAATAAAATTATGTCCTCACATTTCAAACCAATTATCATATCTCTGGTATTATAGGGGTTACTAAAGAAGTATAAATGCAAACTCTTCAGGACAAACTATTTTTATAGCAGTAATATTCTTTAGATTCTAGGTCTTAAACTGAATTTTATAGGTCACAGTAAACACATCAAGTATTACATTTGTAATATTTTGTAAACAACTTACAATATCTCAGCAACCACTCTAGTTACACACAACAGCATTTTATTCATCTAGCTGAGAGCTTTCATATAAGGCTATGTAGTTCTGTCTGTGTTACATGGTTGTTGAGATATTTAGAAAAATGTGAACATTATATCTACAGAAATTAATATCATAAAAACAACAGTTAATATCTAGTTACCTGCACTAGATAGATGTCAAATACTAATGCAGTTGAGTTTGTTATTGTGTAAGCTTTAAGACAAAAACCTTTAAAACCTTATACATAGCATGGTTTTGAAATTATTGATGCAAATATGAACAAGCAATATTTGATGCGTAGAGGTGTCAGTAGGTGTTAACTTCAGATGCACCTGGAGGCATCACTCGGATGTAATCCTTTCTCACTATATTAAATCAGTTATATCCCCAGCCAGATATGAGAGAGTCATTTCAACTCTGCTCCTTGGTTCACAAAGACTACTAAACAACTCATGAGAGTCAGAGACAAAGCCTCGAGATTTTGATGTCATAATAAAACAGAGACCGGCTGCACCAAAAAATCAATCAGATCTGATAAAAAAGTCACTGCACCTCAATCCAAGATGTATACACTAAAATCCAAATAAATTCTGGTCCTCTATTAAGAATTTATTAAATCCAGACCACCAAACATAACTAAGCCCTACCAAACCTATTTGTAACCAACCAAACCAATTTCTATATTCAGTCACCCCCCCCCCCCCCATAAACAACCATCCACCTACCTCCGGTCTCCATCCCAGTAGAACTATCCTCTAAACTTCCTTTCACATCACCCAACTTCCATCGTCACCATCAGAAAATTACTTCATAAGCTAAAACCCACTACCCTCACAGCTGATAATCTTCTCTCAGAATACATTAGCATGGTTGCTGGCCCTTTAACATATCCTGTCTCTATCTGTGTAAACAGTTCAGTTCACAAAACTGTGTACCCATTATCTGGAAAAAGTCACAATTTATTCCTTTACACAAAGGAGGAGACTCCATTGAATTCTGTAATTACCTTCCTATTTCCATTATCAAAAATCCTTGAAAATATATACAGTCCGAACTTCTCAAATACTTAATCAGTAACAACCTCCTGTCCTCTGACCAGCATGACTTCATGCCACACCACATCACTACCAGAGCTCTCCTTAATCTCATCCATTATATCAACTTTCACAGGGACCCTGGAACCTCTGTTTCCTATTTTTTGACTTATATAAGACATATGACTCTGTATCCCATCATATTCTTCTTCATAGACAATGCTCACTAAACCTTGACTCCCTTTCCCTTTCCTGTTTCCATAGCAACCTTTCTAATAAGCTACACGCAGTAAACTGACAGAAAGACCAATCACCATTCTTGCCCATCTTAGTCAGAGTGCCACAAGGCTCAGTCTTGGGCCCCACTCTGTTAACATTTTTATTAATGACTTCTACACCTCTACTAACGACAGAACTGTGACCTCTACACTGCTACTAATGACAGAACTGTGACCTCTACACCGCTACTAATGACAGAACTGTGACCTCTACACTGCTACTAACGACAGAACTGTGACCTCTACACCGCTACTAATGACATAACTGTGACCTCTATACTGCTACTAATGACAGAACTGTTACCTCTACACCGCTACTAACGACAAAACTGTTATTCATTATGCTGATGATGCTATTGGCTTAGCAATTCTCATCTCCTGTTGAATTGCCAACAAACCAAGTTATAGCTATTTTCAAAAAACTAACTTTTCTATCACGTCATCAAACAACATTTGTGTCCCACATAAATCTACTTGGTGTCATTACAGATGACTACTAAAGTCTGATAGTCAAATACAATAAGCTATCAAGAAAACCCATAGAAAAATTAGACTCCCACATCATAGCAAAGACTTTTATTTATTTATTTACTGACCTTTGATTACCAGGAAAATCAAACTACTGCCTGTTCATAGGATCATAGGACGTTACTAGCCTATCAACCCAGAGGTCATTTCAAGCCTAGCTGTTTCATTGCAATGTAATACCATAGACACTTTAGTCAAAACCCAGGAGTGTATATAGTAATGACTGCCCATGTCCAGGAGGGTTGTGGGGGCTAACCCTGGTAAGAATTTATGGTGCTCCATCCCCTTTTCCAGGTTCCTTTTGAACAGTATCATAGAGGTGCTCTGCTTTACATGAATTGGCACCTATTCCAAAAATGCAGCAGTCACTGGGAGACAAATTTGTCCCACCAGCATATCCTATTCAAGTCACAGACCATATTTCGGTCCCCAGAATGGGTATCTCTAGTACCATTTGATTTACAGATGTGCAACAGATTCATTAGGTTTGGGTCAGAGATTGTTCAACAAGCCAGGCATAAGTCTCCCCTAAGAAGTCTATATGATTCTGTGTATAGTGACAGGGACTTTAGTCAGTCCATGTAAGACACGTGCTGGGGTCTCTTGAGCTTCTTAGTTAGTATCCTGTGAGGTCTCTCAAATTGCTGCAGGTGCTTTGTATGGTACATGCCGAAAGAGGTGCTCTACTCAGTTATGGGTCTGATTAATGAAGAAGGGTTATAACCTCCTTGGATCTAGAGGTGATACCTTTGCTAATCAAGTGGACTACTTAGATAGCCTTCCTTATTACAGTAGACACACGGTGGCCAAAACTAAGGTTGGAGTCTACTTGTGATCCCAGGTCTCTTACCACTGTGTAGGTATATAGGGTATTATTGTTAATTTGATAGTGTGAAGGGACATTGTTTTTACCAAAGAGCATGATGATGCATTTCTTTGCATTCATTTTGAGACCATGACTAAGATGCCAGTCATTGGTTTGCGTTTAGACCCTCCTGAAGTATACTGACTTCATTTGGGGATTCAATAATTGCACCCAGTTTGCAGTCATCCACAAACTTGGTCAGCCACAGCACCTTAGTTTTGGCTGAACTTCTTAGGAGTGTATACCAAACAGTAAGAGGCCCACCACTGACCCTTGTGGCACCCTGCTGGTGACAGGTCAGCTGGTTGATGTATAGTCAAAGTCAAAGTAAACTTTATTGTTGATTAGATATGCACAGCAGTGCAAGCTGAACAAAATTACGTTGCTTTGGTCCCCGTGCTAGACATAACAATGAACACATAGTTTGAGTGAGTGTAAGGTATTGTAAAGACTATGACTTCACATTGTGATTGCTTAGATATTGCACTTCATTAGTTGTAGTAGGATACATTCTGATGTTCATATTGCACATGTATGATGTGGTAACTCACTTCTGACTATTGCACATTCAGGAAGTAATAGCATAAGAGATCAGGCTAACTGTACCAGGTATTGAATCAATTTGCCAGAGTGATTACTATACATGATACTTCACAGCAAGTGGTATATTGATCTGATTATTCACTGTCATGCCTGGCATTCAAGTTCAGCAGCCTTATGGATAGAGGGAAGAAGCTCCTGTTCAGTCTAATGTTTTACAGTGTAAGCTGCGATATTGCCTATGTGAGGAAAGGAGGAAGTACATGCCATGGGCAGGGTGAGTGGGATCATCGATTATCTTCCTAGCCCTTCCCACACACCAAGTCTCGTGCAGATCATCCATAGGTGGGAGTGAAGAAACAATGACTTTTTCTGCTGTCCTCACTACCCTCAGGAGAGCCTTGCAGTCAGATGCTTTGCAGTTACCATACCAAGCTATGATGGTATTTGAGAGGATGCTCTCGATGGTCCCCTTGTAGAAGGCTTTGAGGATGGACTGACACAGGTTTGCCTTCCTCAGTTTCCGTAGGAAGTGCATTTGTTTCTGTGCTTTCTTCACTGTGTGGCTAATATGAGTCGACCATCACAGATCATCTGAAATGTGCACCCCCCAGGAACTTGGTGTTTTTGACTCTTTCCACTGCCACCCCCCTAATTTCCAGAGTTTGATGCATGTCCTGAGTCCTCCTGAAGTCCACTATTAATTCTTTGATCTTGCTTACATTTTAGGCCAGACTATTGCAGTCACACTAGCCTATCAGCTGCTCCACTTCATCCCTGTAGGCAGTTTCCTCACCATTTCTGAGAACACCTACAACAATGGTATCATCTGCGAACTTGATGATTTTGCTGGATTCGTGCCTGGCCATGCAGTCATGCATCAACAAGAAGAACAGCAGAGGACTCAGAACACAGACCCGTGGGACACCCATGCCCAATGTAATACTGATGGAACTGTTATTTTCCACACATACTTTTTGGGGTCTGTTGGTGAGAAATTCCAGTATCCATTTACATAGGAGGGTGTTAATACCCAGCTGGATCAGCTTCGATATGAGATGCTGGGGGGGGGAGGGGTGATACTGTTAAAGGCAGAGCTAAAACTGATGAACAGCATTCTGACATAGCAATTCTTGTTTTCTAGATGTGCCAAGGATTCATGAAGTGCTATAGCTATTGCATCAGCCATGCAGCAGTTAGATCTATAAGCAAACGGTAATGTATCCAGTGTTGCAGGTAGGTTTGAAGAGATATGGTTCTTGATCAACCACTTATAACACTTCATTACTGTTGATGTAATAGCAGTTGTCCGGTAATCATTTAAGCTTGTCGGTTGGGATTTCTTGGGTAAGGGAATGGCTGTCATTGAAGCAACTGGATACAATGATTAGTGGCATGGATGTGCTGAATATATCTGTTAGTACAGTAGACAGTTGGTTAGCACGGTCTCTTAGAACCGTTCCCATAATATTATCAGGGCTAGCTAGCTTTCTCAGGTTTACTCGCCTCAGGATCTTCACAACATCAGATGATCTTAGACATAGCACCACTTCACATTGTTCGACAGGGGGCTTATTTGGCATAGTATTGTTGTCCATATTGAATCTGCTAAAGTAGGTGTTTAATTTGTTCAGAAATTATGTGTTGTCATCATGTGAGGATTATGCAGACCTGTAGTCAGTTATGGCTTGTGTGCCTTGCCAGAGATTTCTGGAGGTCCTTTGGTCAGAGAAGTGTCCCTGAATTTTATGTCCTTAGGTCCTCTTAGCCTCCTTTATACCTCTACTTAGATTTGCTCTGGCCTCTCTTAGGGCATCCTTGTCTTTTGATTTAAATGCAGCATTTTGTGCCTTTAGAAGCTCATATACTTCACCAGATAGCCAGGGTTTCTGATTAGCACACATGCTGATACATTTGATGACTGTTACGCCATCAACACCTTTTGAAATATAGTCCATTACAGATTCTATATACTCCTCCAAGTCAGTATGGTGGTTCTTTAAATCTGCATCTCTAAACACTAACTAGTTTGTACATTCAAAGCAGTCCTGTAGTGCCAAGCCTGCTCCCTCAGGCCATATATCCTTACTTATTTGGTTGTGGGTTTGCCCCTTTTCAGCAGTGGTGTGTATTCAGGAAGCAGCAGGATGGACAGATGGTCTGAGCTGCCCAGGTGTGGATAAGGTACTGCTTTGTAGGCCAGTTTTACTTTTGTGAACACCTTATCTAGAATGTTCTGTCCTCTTGTCACAAAGTTCATGTTGATGATAATGGGGTAATATGGATTTCAAGTCAGCTTGATTGAAATCAGCTGCAATTATATGGGCAAACTCAGAGTTCTTATTCTGGAGGTCATTTATTGACAGATACAGAATGTTCAATGCCAAGTCGGTATTAGTACTTGGGGGGGGGGGGTGTAAACAGCTGTTATGGTCACCTCATTGAAATCCCTAGGCAAGTAGAAGGGTCTGCATTTTAGTGACATGAACTCAATGTTCTCTGAGCAGTGAGAGGTGATTATTTCACAGTTTGTACACCAGCTGTTGTTGATATACACACAAACACACCCTCCTTGAGATTTGCTACAGAGAGACTGATTTCTGTCAGAACGAAATAATGACATCCCCTCCACATATATTATACTATCATTTATACTGGAATTCAGCCAAGTTTCAGTGAACACAAGTGAACAACTTTTTCTCACCTTAGATTGTGTGGAAAGATCCATCCTTAAGTAGTCCATCTTGCTTTCCACTGAGTGTACATTTGCCAGCAGCATGGAAGGAAGTGCAGGCATGTGTGGATTTCTTTTCAGTCTGGCCTTAATTCCTGCTCTAAAGTCTATCTTTTTTGATTTTTCACATCTTTTCCTTTTAATATGCTTCTCATGTCTGATTGTCAACTGGTTAGACAGGTTTGACAGGTTTTTGAAGTTTTTACCATGTTCCAGTAAGATTCCAACTGCAGGAGTTCCTGGAGTGTGTTTAAGTTTACAGGCCTCTCTGATAGCATTTCATCAAGCATGCAGGACAGATATGAGATCGAATTTCTAGAAGATTCTCAGCATTGTTGTTAATTATACCTTAATTTCCTGCCATTAAATCTGTTTTTTTTCTGTTGTTTCTGATGAAAGACAAGACAAATAGTGCACTTTTCTATAGGGACCCGAAGCAACCGTTGCCACACAGGGCACCGCCATTTATTTTATAGTGTTTTGATAGTGTGTGACCTGTTTGTGAGGCAATTGGCAACCCATTGTACAACAAAGGGGTTTACATTCAGTTTGCTCAGTTTATCAGTTAAGACTGAATGTAGAATTGTGTCAAAGGCCTTTGCCAAGTTGAGGTATTCTGTGTGCACAGATCTGCCTGTGATAATGGCCCTGGTGGCATTTTCAATGAAATCCACTATGTCTAACAGGCAGGATTTGCCCTTAACAAAGCCAAATTGGGCCAGATCCAGGGTTTGAAGGTCACCTATGTCTTTATTTATGAAGCCCATAATGATATGCTCCATGGCATTACAGATGAGACTGGTCAGACATATGGGTCTATAGTTCCCTTGGTCTGTTGCTAAGCCACCTTTGTGGAGGGGAATAACTGTTGCTGTTCTCCATTCCACAGGAACAAAGCCTGTCTTTAGGCTGTGATTGAATAGGGTACTTAATAGTGATGCTAGTTTGTGTTTTAGTTTGTTTAGAAGACAGCCTGGAATGCCGTCTGATCCCACAGAGGCTGTGATTTTGTCTTAGACAAGACTTTAATGACCTGCTCTTCAGATATATAGGGTGGAGGGGGAGCTGGGGGCGAGGTTTGTGATAAGTTTGGAGAGGATAAGTGAATGAAATTCACACCAGATCTGTCTGCTAGCAGGTTTGCTACCACTGCGGGATCAGTGTGTGTGTGATACTGTTAGTCACTAGTTTGGCAAGTGCTTAGGTCCTACCTTTTAGGCTACATACATAGCTGTAAAAGGCCCTGTAGTTATCCTTGGCTATGATTGCTAATTTTTTCTCAAAGCTACCCTTAGAGGATTTGACATGTTGTCTTATTTGCCTGTTGAGGCTGAGGAGGGTGCTTTTCCATTGTTGGGACCTTGTCTTAGTTTTCTTAGACAGCAATGTTTTCCATTTGTTGTAAAGTTTGTGATGCTGGATGTCCACCAGGGCAGCCTGTTTTTAATTGAGGTTCTGGCTTTGATTTTCTCTGGATCAGCCGAGTCTATACACTTATACAAGTGATTGTACAGGGCTTTAGTGTAAGCTTTAGTGTAGTTTCCACTTCCAGATGGGGGTGGGGTTCGGAAGGCATTTATACCTTCCCCTAGGAGGATATAATTTGACTTGATAAAGTTTTTTAGCCTGACTTTGCCCTTTGTGACTTCTGGTGTTATTGCCAGTTCGAAGGCAACTGATATTAGATTTGACTAATGATGGTCTAACAGTTGCGGTGGTGCATTAGTTTGTCATGTTAGTGAGGACCAGATCTAGTATGTTTGTTCCTCTTGTTGGAGTTTGAACAATTTGTTCCAGAGTATTTGAGTTAACAAAGTCAAGGAACTTTTACACTAATGAGTTAAGGCTAGAGTAGGTTTCCCAGTTAATGGTGGGATAATTGAACTCCCCCATAACCAGGGTGTTTGGCAATATTTGGATTGTCTCCAGTTTGGTCAAGTCATATCATGATTCATGTAGGGGGATGTATAACTAGCTATGACATGAATGGGGGGTCTTACCACAGTAATCTGAATTTGGATTAACTCCATAGAGTTGTCCAATCTAACAAGTCAGGAGGTGAAAGATATCCCTAATGTAGATAAAAACACTGCCTCCTTTGGTTCTCACACACTGAAGGTGTGGAAAGTATTGTAGTGCTGCACAACCAGTGTACTCTCTGAGGATTTGAACCAGGTTTCTGTGACTGCACAGACGTCTACATCCTCCAGTGGTGATAGAAGTGCTTCCAGGATGTGCAGTTTTTAGTTTAAGCTCCTAGCGTTTAGCAGAATAACCCTTATTTTGCTGTAGTTAGCAATTTTCACGTTGGCAATCTTTTTGAAACCTTGCCTAAAAAAAGCACTATGGGGGAGGCAAGAGCCTTTGCCAGCAGCCAAAAGCCTAGGGGTGCCAAGTGCAAACCATCTCTGGCAGAGCAGTGAAGTTTTTTGGCCACGTCATCCAAGGGTGACAGAAACTGGAACCCCTTTAAATGACACCAAAAACTAATCCAATTATTTATTTATACTGTAGCATCATTCTAGGTGAGGGTAGTATGCTGCTCAAGGCTAGGGACATACTTGCTTGGGACACGTACTCAGAGAGCTCAGTCATGTCTCTCTTCATATACTCCAGTAAGGTACATCTCAGGTCATTCACTCCAACATGAGGTATGACAGAGTCATAATGGTACTTGCTGTTGAGAGATCTGAGTGCATGCATGATCTGACAAATCCTGGCCCTGGACAGGCAGCTGCCCATGACTTTCTCCTTATCTAACCTGGTAAGTGGGACATCCGTGTGTCTCACTATGGAGTTTCCAATGACAAGAAAACTTGTTTTTTGAGTGTTTAGCTTAAGGGCTTGGTAGGTGAGACAGTGATGTTGCTATGTGTCTTTGGTGCTGTGGGAACTGTGTTAGTTGTAGCAGTCTTTTGTTTTGGAGGTGTCTGGTGTTTCATTAAGTTTTTTGAGAGAACCTCCATGTATTTTAATTTGTGTGTTGGGTGCATACTATGTGTATGAATAGTGGTACCATGTGCATGAGCAGTGGTGGGTGAGTTGACAACCTCTTCACTGTTACTGGTTTGAGTGCAAGAGAGCAGGGATTCAACATTCTTGGTGTAGATACATCTTTTGCACTCTGTACTAGAGTGAGTTATTAGTAGATGGTTGCCAGTGTAGAGGCAGTTGCTACATTGACTCAGGAGACCCAAGTCAACAAGTTTGGCAGGAGAAACAAGGGTAGTGCAACTGCCCATAATACTCAGTTTGAAGAACTGTTATCACAAAGGGGGTGCTTTCTGAACTGATCTAGGAGGTGCACTGTAGATGGGTATTTCTGATGAGGATTTTGGCTGGTGGTTTAATAGGTCACACACAGCTCACTAGCAATACTTCTTAGACCAGAGATGTACTAAAGATGAGGACCACACTAATGTGCTACAGCTGTATCTAAGGGAAAGCTTGTCAAAATTATCTGTCCAGCTACGGTGCACAATTACAAAGCAGTGTGAGGTGCTGCACAACGCACAAACAAGCAGAAACTCAAACATGGAGCTTAAATATCAGAAGCTAAAAACTTAAAAAAAAAAAAACTTTAAAAAAATCAAAAGAAGCAATGGGGGTGCTTACTCCAAGCCCTAGACCAATCACACTTCTCTCACAAGGGTGCAGAAGTGCCCCTTCCAATCAAAGATGGCTTGGAAAATGTGCTCAGAATACAACAGCCACTACAAACAGACCCAGATGCAGCAAACCTGTATCTGGACTATGCTATAGCTACTAGCTACCCTAATTTAGGTGGAAAACACTAAAAAATGTTTTAAACAGCAGAAAAACAGCAGTGAGGCACTAAAGAATGTTTTAAACAGCAAACAAATCAGGTATTTAAGAGACTGCTTGGTGGAAAAAAACAGAACAAACCAAACTGATGCTTTGCAAATGGTAACAAATAGCAACAATTACTTTGCAAACAGTGAAAAGAAAAAAAAAGCTTTGCAAAGAGCGAAAATAGCAACAGAATATGATTTAACAGGCGCAGTGAGGCAGACAAATGCAGTGCAAAGAGTGCCGGAGCAGTGAGGCAGACAAACGCAGTGCAAACAGTGCCGTTCAGTTCACAGTATTAAAATACAGTATTAAATAAGCAGAACACAATAAAAAGTGCAGTAAATAGTATAATCAGGCAAAAAAAACAGACAGTTGATGGTTTTGGGAAGTTCAGAAGCCTCTAGTCATCTAGTATCTCAGCCAGAGTTTTGCTGGTAGCCTACCTCATAACTCTGCTGGTCTGTCCTTATACTCCAAAATCTGGAAATCTATCCCTACCCATATCAGAAAACAAACCAACCTATTCAGATTCAAAAACTTTGCTAAAAACACTTTAAAAATGCCTGTCTCAGCTCTTGCACCTCCCAGGCTAGACGACCTTTGCCCTTACCTACATTACCCCTATATACCTCAACAAAGCAAATCCTCAATATAAATGTCCAACTGTCTTCTATTCATTTGCCCTTCCTTCCATTTCCACTGTCTGTACTTGTCCCCTGACAAGATTTTCCCTCCATCTCACACTCACTACATTCTACCTTAACTTCACTAAAACTTACTTCTTTTCTGTATCACCGAATAAAATATTCACACCACTCGCACTTCCACACCTCCTCTCTGCTTTCTACTCATATCTCCCCACACCTAATTTCTCTTATTTCTTCTACCCATGAATGTAAAATTGCAATTTGACATTTTAAACCTCACTGTATATGCCAGTTTGTCAACTATTAATACGTAATGACTACATTTTATGTATATTGTAGTTTCTGTCTAGTCCAGCTGTCTTTTGTTTATTGTATAACCGTATTGTAATGTTCATAGGTTCATAGGTAGGTACTAGGCTATTGGCTCTAGGGCCTATATAAGCCTAGCCAAAGGTACCCTGGCTTTCGTCACCCAAGAAAATTATTTTCCTGTGCCACTGTCGAGCAGAGCCACAGAAGTGATCCCCGGGGTGAATTTCCTATCTCCCATCCAATCATCAAGATTTTTCTTGAACAGTGCTAATGAGGAGCTTTGTTTGATATAGATAGGTAGTTTGTTCCAGAGTATGGGAAGTCTCTGGGACAGGAATCTATCCCTCCAGCATGTTCTGTTTATTGTGGTGATGAGGTTTAGGTCCCTAGACCGTGTAGCTCGTAGGGATTGGAATTTCTTTAAGTGGAGCATGTTTAAAAGCTCTGGGTTTGACATAGCTTTGTGTGTTAGGCAGAGATTGCCTCTGAGTAGGCGATATGCAATGGAGTAAAGCTGCAGTTTTTTGAGACGGTCTGCATAGGCCATCTCTTTGAGGCCGGTAATCCTCTTTGTGAGGTAGTTCTGTGGCCTTTCCAGTTGTTGTAGATGTCTTGTGAGGTACATACCAAAAGGGGCATTGTACTCTATAATGGGTCTAATGAGTGATGAGTAGAGGGGAACAATGACCTCTTTTTTCCTGGATGAGAAACCTTTTGTGATGAGGTGTGCCACATAGAAGGATTTCCTGACTACTGTGGCAATGTGATTATCAAAGGAGAGACTACTGTCCTCCTGTGTCCCAAGGTCTCTTATCACACTTTCGGTGTTAAGTAGACTACCATCTATGTGGTAGTTCATGGGTACTGAGTTTTTACCAAAAGGAATGACAATGCACTTTTTGGCATTGAGCTTGAGGCCATGGATTTGACACCAGTCATCTGTCTCAGCAAGGCCCTTTTGTAGGATGTCCACATCTTTTGGAGTTTTGATTATGGCTCCTAGTTTGCAGTCATCTGCAAACTTCATTAGCCAAAGACCTTCTGTGTTGGCCTGTACTTCAGAGAAGTAGATACCAAACAGGAGAGGACCCAGGACTGAACCCTGTGGTACTCCACTTGTCACTGGTCTGAAGCTGGATTTGGAGTCTGCTACTTTCACAATGTGGGTTCTGTCAGTGAGCCAGTTGGCAACCCATCTTGTGAAATAGGGATTTATACCTAGTTTAGTGAGTTTATCTATAATTCCAGAGTAGGGGATGGTGTCAAAGCCTTGGCGAGATCTAGATAGGCTATGTGAACCACCTTACCCTCATCTACGGCTTTGGTGACTGCTTCAAAGATTCAGTCGATCAGGTTTAGGAGACATGATCTGCCTTTTACAAACCCGAACTGGATGGGGTCCTGAGTTTGGAGATTACCAATGTCATTGTTTATAAGTTCCATGATGATACGCTCCATAGCCTTGCAGACCAGGCTCTTTAGGCTAATGGGGTGGTAGTTTCTGGGGTCTGTGGTGGCTCCCCCTTTGTGGAGTGGGATAACTGTCGCTGTGCACCATTCAGTGGGCACATAGCCTGAGGTGAGGCTATGACTGAACATGGTACTTAGGTGGGGTGCCAGTTCCTTCTGTAGCTCATGTAGAACACGGCCTGGGATGTCGTCAGGTCCCATGGATGCTGTGTTCTTGGCTTTGGATAGTGTGATTTTTATCTGTGCAGCCGTGATTGCAGGAACTTTGCATTCTTCTGGTATAGAGATGGGTCCTTTAGGGGATGACAGAGGCGTAAAGTTAGCACTGAACCTATCTGCCAGGATGTTGGCAATATCTGTTGGTTCTGTATATTTAGTGCCATTGTGCTGTAACTCAGAGCAGATCTGAGTGTTGCCATTGAGATTCTTGACATAGCTATAGAATGCTTTGTGGTTGTCTTTAGAGTCAGTGGTGATTTTGTTTTCATAACTAGCTTTGGAGGATTTTATGAGGGATCTCAGCTTCTTACTGAACTGACCAGGGAGTTTCTCCAATCATGGGATTTTACTCTTTTTTTCAACAGTTTCTTTCTTCTGTTGTAGAGTTTGATTATGGCAGAGGACCACCAGATTGGCTTCCTTTTTTTGGAGGATAGCATATTGGTTCTGTTAGGGATTGCACGATCCATGCACTCATGTAAGTGCTTATAAAGTGCATTTGTGTAGGATTCAGCAGTCATACCTCTATTGTCCATCAGCATGTGTGTCGTGAAGTTTGCCACTTCTGTCTTAAGAAGCGTGAAGTTGGTTTTGGAGAAATTTTTTGCTGTGGTTTCCCTAATGGGGGGTGGGGGTGGGATGTGGATGTCTAGGGTGATTAGCTTATGGTCAGATCTGACCAACAAGGAATTGACCTCTGGTGTGGAGCACCGGTTGCCCATGTTGGTAATAACCAGGTCTAGGATATTGCTGCCCCTGGTGGGGGTGTGGATAAGTTGATCCATGGCATTGGAATTTATGAATTCCAGAAAACGTTGAGCACAAGAGTTAGTATATGAGTAGTTTTCCCAGTTAATGGTAGGGTAGTTGAAATCACCCATTATTAGGGTGTTAGGTTGTACCCTAATATTTTCCAGTGTATTAAGAAATGAGGAGTGGGAATTCTGGGGCATGGTGGGGGATCTGTAGCAAGCTACAATTTGGATTGCAGTCTTGCCCAGAGTTAGTTGCACTTGGATAATCTCGGATGCATTATGCTGAGCAACTAGCCTGGAGGTGTGGATATCTTTAATGAATATGGACACGCCTCTGCCTTTAGTGTTTCAGTCCAGGTTAGGTGGCCGAAAGGTGTGGTATGAATTATAGCCTGGTAATGCAGGGGTACTCTCTGGAGCCTTGAACCAGGTCTCTGTCACTGCACAGATGTCGATATTCTCCATTTTAAGGAGTGCCTCGAGAGAGTGCATTTTGAGGTTTAGGCTTCTAGCATTGAGTAGCAATACCCTCAGATTCTTCTTGCCTGTACCGGTTAGGGTGGTGAATTTGCCATTTGAACCTTGCCTAAAAAGGCACTATAGGGCTGGCCAGAGCCTTAGCCAGTATCTGGAATTCCAGGGGCGACAGGTGCAGGCCATCTCTGGCAAAGCATCGTGGCTTGTCAATCATGTCATCCCAGGCAGACAGATACTGGATCCTCTTAGAATGACACCAGAAGCTTAGCCAATTGTTGAAGTCAATCATTTTGTCCTTGTACTGTGGTATCATTCTGGGTGATGGCAGGATGCTACTCAGGGCTAGGGTCATACCTGCCTGGGCTACAAGATCGGACAGCTCCTCCATGTCCCTTTTCATGTAGTCCAAGGAGGTACATCTCAGGTCATTCACACCAACATGGACAATGACAGAGTCATATTTGTACTTGTTGTGGAGTGACCTAAGAGCATGAGTTATGTGGCGGATCCTGGCACCCGACAGGCAGCTGACAGTAACTTTCTCCTTGTTTAGCCTTGTGAGTGGAACATCAGTGTGCCTGACTATAGAGTCACCTATGACTAGAGTGTTGTGTACGTTGTTATACCTTATGGGCTGTGGTTGAGTGGCACACTGAGTTTGTGGGCTATGTGTCATTTGGGTTGTGTTGGGGGGTGGAGGTTGCTTGTGTTTCTGCTTTGGAGGTCCCTGTTGCTTGGGCAGGTGTGTGTTTTGTGTTTCTATGTGTGTGTGTTTGGTGGTGTAGGTTTTGAGGGACTATGTGCTGAATGTGGTGTGGTGCAAGTGTTTACCTTCTCCTCTTGACTGTCTAGTCCAGTCTTGGGTGAAGAGAGCTTTGCTTCCAGTTTGGCTATATAAGTGCATCTCTCACAGCTTGTAGTGTTGGGTGGTAGGAGGAGAGGGTTGTCTGTGTACATGAGGCAATTACTGCATTGCCCCAAGATGCCCAGATTTATCAGGTAGACAGGAGAAAACACTGGGGGCTGACCCTTAGACATGCCTGGATAGGTGCTTATTTGTTAAGTACTAGAAACTGTTTTCCTCTAGACAGTGAGGAAAGTTGAGTGCTGTAGTAATTTGTAGCTTATTTAGTGCTTACAATAAGTTCTGCACAAGTGCTGAAACAAAAAACTGGCTAGTTCTAAGAAACAAAATTAAGCTAGAAGGCTTCCCTCCAACACAGAAAGGCTTGGGCCCTAGAAGCCTACAAATAGTCCTGGACAAAGCAAATCTATATCCAGACTAGACTACCCACAGGAAAGGCAGGAAACAAGCTTAGAAAAAGTTTATTTTTTTTTTTACCTTTTTTTCAGTTTTATAAAACTGCTTATTTTGTAACTGAAGCTTCTCTCCCTAAATCTTCACTTAAAGTGGGCTACCACAGCCCAGATGGACTACCCTGGTGACATGCCCCTCAACCGTCCAGATTTTTGCAGAGTGTGCAGATTTTTGCCTCATATTTTTAGTCTGTTCCTCATAAAACTTCTGGATTTCTGGGTTTTTTTGGCAAATCAGTGAGGAATTAATTCATTAAACAACGACAGGCATTTGAGTTCCAGACTTCATATCCCTCAGGAAATGCTTGGTCACACATAACCTTTTATTCTAGCAACTTTCTAAGCTTATAAAAGCAATTTTTTAAAATTTGTCCCTTCCTATTTTAGGGTTTTGTTCCTGCATTATTTTTGTCTTTGTCTGGATTTTTTGTGCTAAGAATTTAAGAGCCATGCCTAGTCACAAAAGCAATAAATAAAATATAAATAATTAAAATAAAGAGGTTTGGAAGGCATGGTGGCTGTTACAGTGGGTTACATTGTATGGTTCCTACAGCAGTGAGCTGGAATACATGTCTCAGTCATTATTTATGCATTTTTGTTCATTCATTTTATCACAAGCTAACAAGTGAAAGCATGCATTCATACAAGAGGCTTTAACTGATGTGTGTGTGTGTGTGTGTGTGTGTGTGTGTGTGTGTGTGTGTGTGTGTGTGTGTGTGTGTGTGTGTATGTAAATAGTTCTTGCATCTCAAAGTAGTTATGATGCAAATGAAGGAATCAATTATAGTAAAAGGAGCATTATCATATGAACCATGTTCCTTGGTTTCCTTGTCAGTTGGGTGTTCATAGGTTCATAGATTAGTACTAGGCTAACTGCCCATGTGGGCTATTATAAGCCTAGCCAATTACCCCATGTCAGAATCAAACCCTGCACCTTGTGTTTATAAGGTAAACACTTTAACCATTATGCCAACCTCCCACCCTGTGTTTTTAGTATTTGGCTGTGAATAAGCTGGGCAGCATTACGTCTATAAATTTAATGTTAAAATATTAACTATGAATGCATTTTAATGTAACTATTTTGCAGGCACATGGATGTGAACTCCACTGTGTTGTGCTACAGCAGTTTGTCTGGTACTTAATGCAGACGAGTATGGTGTGACCTGTTAATTTCTGTAGTGCAAATTTGGATTCCCTCAGCCTTCATTTAGCTAGTATGTGAGTCTGACCAAGTCACTTCAGACAGTTCTACTGCCCTGCCACTGAAAAGAGAGACACGTGTCCAGTGAACAGTCCCAAGATGTTCGCAAATGCATTGAATATTTGTCTTTTGAATTCCCACATTCATATAACCACTAATTAGTGCTTTACTATATGCTGTTTGACTACAAACCCTGGCATGTTTTGTAATTTAACAGATTTCCAGATACATTTTAAAAACAATGTGTGTTTCAAAGGACAAGAAGTTGTTGTTCATGCTAAGTTTTATTTCAGTCTGAGTGTTTTGTTTTACTCATCAAATGGCTTTCAGTATTTCTGCTGTGAAATAATTAATGAAAGTTTTAAATTCAAATCTCTGTGATCGTTGTAAAAGTAAAAGAAAATAGTACAGTATAGTAATAGTAATAGTATAGTATAGTAATAGTATGCATACTGACAGGTGTGATCACTATTTTATGGTAATTGGGAAGAGACAGACAAATAATTGATATTGGTATGGCTGGAGGGGTGCCCTGGTCCGTTGGCCTGTCTTAGGCCCCATTTGACAATGATCCAGCTCTGCCTGCTATAGAAATAATGGCAGTTTCTCCCTGTTTTTAGTGAAATTAGCAAATGTATAAAAATCAAGAACAAGTGGTAAACTCAGACAAGTCCAACTAAAAAGAAGTCTATGAATGTTGTTAAAAATTTATTGTAAGTGCTTTCATGCACCAAACGTATATGCACTTCTTCAGACAAAAATTTAAACAACACTACAACCATATATACCATCATAGATTAATTGAATATAATTAAAGGATACTTGAATACAATTTAGATACAATTTAAAAATTAAAGCTGTCCTACAATAGGAAAGCTTCAATAAAAACCTCCCAAACAGCACTCCCAATTCCCAGAAAAGTTCTTCACCATAAAAAAACACATATTATCCATTACTAAAACTTAAGTTAGGTTAACGTTCCAGCGCTTTTAACCTAAGTAAACATTTTATTGAACACACGTCATTAATCCCAGGGTAAACATAAGCATTGGTCCTTAATTGCCATAATAACTCTTGTTCTTCAAGTTTCAAATGCCAGGGCCCACCCCTTGGATTTCTACAGATTTGTTGTACCACTGTAAATACAAAACTGTGCGTACTAAACTCTTTAATATGCCTCGCTAAGGCATTGGTAACTATACCTTTAGATATAGCATACATATGTTCATAAATTCGCTGTTTTAATTGATGCTCCATTTTGCCCAAATAAAAAACTGGGCATGATTGACAAGAAGCCAGGTATATAACACCCTAGCTTTCACAACTGAATTTATCATGAATTGACTATCTAACACCTCTAATATGAAAAGTAGACCCTTTTTGAATAAACTTACAATAGCTACAACACCCACATTTATACATGCCCTTTCTAGCTTTATATTGTTTGTGTGGTAATTCAAACAACGTTTTTAAAGAAGGTGCTTTCCTAAATACCATAGATGGTTTCAGGCCAAGGACTGTATTAAGACTTTGGTCTTGTAAAATAAGGTCCCAGTTGTTGTTCAGAATTTCTCTAAAATGTGGAGCTAAATCATTAAATTGTGTCAAAAAACTGGTACCATAATTCACACTTCTTCAAGGCATATTAAAGAGGGGCGGGCCCTGGCATTTGAAACTTGAAGAACAAGAGTCATTATGGCAATTAAGGACCAATGCTTATGTTTACCCTGGGATTAATGACGTGTGTTCAATAAAATGTTTACTTAGGTTAAAAGCGCTGGAACGTTAACCTAACTTAAGTTTTAGTAATAGATAATGTGTGTTTTTTTATGGTGAAGAACTTTTCTGGGAATTGGAAGTGCTGTTTGGGAGGTTTTTATTGAAGCTTTCCTATTGTAGGACAGCTTTAATTTTTAAATTGTATCTAAATTGTATTCAATTATCCTTTAATTATATTCAATTAATCTATGATGGTATATATGGTTGTAGTGTTGTTTAAATTTTTGTCTGAAGAAGTGCATATACGTTTGGTGCATGAAAGCGCTTACAATAAATTTTTAACAACATTCATAGATTTCTTTTTAGTTAAACTTGTCTGAGTTTACCACTTGTTCTTGATTTTTATATGTTTTGGTTTTCGTGGTTTTTCATGGCTGAAATTAGCAAATGTATTTAGCATGAGAGGTTTTACTCCAGATACAGTTCAAGTAATTGATGTATTAGATTACTTTCATAACGAAAAGGCTATGTTTCCATGTCAGAATGTGTTCATTTCTATAATGCAACAATACAATACTGAATATTCTCCATTTCCAAACACTGTATTTTTTTATTATCTAAATAGTCAACAACTTCTTTGCCATGTATGTGTTGAACCTTGCAGCCCTGTTTTACTCATGATGTTGGCCAAGGCCCATGACTGAAACTCTGGCATCTCAATACATATTACATAAGTTTAGCAGTGATTATAGCCCTACATGTTATTGGCCATGAATTTCATTTCCATGTAAGATATTCATGACAATGATTATAAGCTATATGTACCTTAATGGTAAGGAAAAGATGCAGCTGTCTTTCTTCACAGCAGTCCAAATGTATATAAAACAGGCAAAACATGCACTGGGTTCTGAGGTGTGTCTGCACATATCCGACAATGACTTAATATAACTAAACTAGGGAATATACACAGTTAAACCACTTGTCCCTAGATCGGTTTCTGACATTGAGCCAACAAGGCTGCACTGCAGGCATTTCAAACACATAACATTACATAACAGCTGTCAACAGACAGATTATTGATGTTTTATTACAGTAGGTCAAACGCCCATCATTGTGTTTCAAAACTATAGGATTGCCTAACAGTATGAGTCATTGCTCATACAGAGATGAGTTACTACACATCACAGATCTGGAAATGACTGTTTAGTCAAGCTGATGATTTCAATTCTGGTGAATTGTTGACTTATTCATTAAACTAACTGTTTAAAAACACATGACATGTAGATCACTTAAAGGACTTAGCTCACCTAAACTGTTTGAATGTTAAACTGAAAATTGACATATTGATAGATTTCATAATGTAATACGTGTGATCTAAAGCAAAGTGTAGCAATAAAGAGTTACAAACAAATTAATGCCTCTGGGCAGACAAACATCAGTACAAATGTACACAGCACATGCCTGCAAAGTTGATGACAGCAAATAAAAATAATATAGATACTGCAGCTTCCATTTATAAAAATAAGTTCTACACATGATGCTGGCACACATTTTTTAACTTAGGTGTTCACATACAGGCCTGATGTTTCGAAGAACTAACTAGCAGTGTAGAATAAATCATCAGTCACAAAACATCACTACTGGAGTATAATTCTAAGGAAAAAGCAGTATGGCCAAACAAGATTTGTGAATCCAAGGGTTCAAGAATGCACAGGGTCAGATATGAAACATTTGTTAAGTATCTGTGAAAATACAATTCATGGCTTAATGCAAAATGCACGAAAAGTGCACAATCCATGGTCTAATTATTTCTTACATCTTACCAAAATATAAATTTCCATTAGCTAAAAACATTCCTGTGCATTTAAAATGGTAGGCGAAGTAACTTACGAATCTCTTGTAACGCATATGGCAAAGGACAGCAATTTCCCAAATGATGAGCAGTAACACAAATCTCTTAGGGAAATGATGAGCAGTAACACCGAATCTCTTGTAACATATGGCAAAGGGACAATTTAAATGATGAGCAGTAACACCAAATCTCTTGTAACATATGGTAAAGGGACATTTGAATGATGAGCAGTAACACCGAATCTCTAGTAACATATGGTAAAGGGACAATTGAAATGATGAGCAGTAACAACCAATCTCTTGTAACATATGGTAAAGGGACAATTGAAATGATGAGCAGTAACACCGAATCTCTTGTAACATATGGTAAAGGGACAATTTAAATGATGAGCAGTAACACGAATCTCTTGTAACATATGGGACAATTTAAATGATGAGCAGTAACAATCTCTTGTAACATATGGTAAAGGGACAATTTAAATGATGAGCAGTAACACCGAATCTCTTGTAACATATGGTAAAGGGACAATTTAAATGATGAGCAGTAACACCGAATCTCTTGTAACATATGGTAAAGGGACAATTTAAATGATGAGCAGTAACACCGAATCTCTTGTAACATATGGTAAAGGGACAATTTAAATGATGAGCAGTAACACCGAATCTCTTGTAACATATGGTAAAGGGACAATTTAAATGATGAGCAGTAACAATCTCTTGTAACATATGGTAAAGGGACAATTTAAATGATGAGTAACACCGACCGAATCTCTTGTAACATATGGTAAAGGGACAATTTAAATGATGAGCAGTAACAATCTCTTGTAACATATGGTAAAGGGGCAATTTAAATGATGAGCAGTAACATCCAATCTCTTGTAACATATGGTAAAGGGACAATTTAAATGATGAGCAGTAACAATCTGTTGTAACATATGGTAAAGGGACAATTTAAATGATGAGCAGTAACACCGAATCTCTTGTAACATATGGTAAAGGGACAATTTAAATGATGAGCAGTAACACCGAATCTCTTGTAACATATGGTAAAGGGACAATTTAAATGATGAGCAGTAATCTCTTGTAACATATAGTAAGGACAATTTAAATGATGAGCAGTAACACCCAATCTTTGTAAACAATGGTAAAGGGACAATTTAAATGATGAGCAGTAACACCCGATCTCTTGTAACATATGGTAAAGGGACAATTTAAATGATGAGCAGTAACACCCGATCTCTTGTAACATATGGTAAAGGGACAATTTAAATGATGAGCAGTAACACCCGATCTCTTGTAACATATGGTAAAGGGACAATTTAAATGATGAGCAGTAACACCGAATCTCTTGTAACATATGGTAAAGGGACAATTTAAATGATGAGCAGTAACACCCGATCTCTTGTAACATATGGTAAAGGGACAATTTAAATGATGAGCAGTAACAATCTCTTGTAACATATGGTAAAGGGACAATTTAAATGATGAGCAGTAACACCGATCTCTTGTAACATATGGTAAAGGGACAATTTAAATGATGAGCAGTAACACCTCTCTTGTAACATATGGTAAAGGGACAATTTAAATGATGGTAATCTCTTGTAACATATGGTAAAGGGACAATTTAAATGATGAGCAGTAACACCCAATCTCTTGTAACATATGGTAAAGGACAATTTAAATGATGAGCAGTAACACAATCTCTTGTAACATATGGTAAAGGGACAATTTAAATGATGAGCAGTAACACCAATCTCTCTTAACATATGGTAAAGGGACAATTTAAATGATGAGCAGTAACACCATCTCTTGTAACATATGGTAAAGGGACAATTTAAATGATGAGCAGTAACACGAATGTCTTGTAACATATGGTAAAGGGACAATTTAAATGATGAGCAGTAACACGAAATCTCTTGCAACATATGGTAAAGGGACAATTTAAATGATGAGCAGTAACACGAGATTCTTGTAACATATGGTAAAGGGACAATTTAAATGATGAGCAGTAACACCGATCTCTTGTAACATATGGTAAAGGGACAATTTAAATGATGAGCAGTAACACGAATCTCTTGTAACATATGGTAAAGGGACAATTTAAATGATGAGCAGTAACATCTTGTAACATATGGTAAAGGGACAATTTAAATGATGAGCAGTAACACCCGATCTCTTGTAACATATGGTAAAGGGACAATTTAAATGATGAGCAGTAACACCGATCTCTTGTAACATATGGTAAAGGGACAATTTAAATGATGAGCAGTAACACCGAATCTCTTGTAACATATGGTAAAGGGACAATTTAAATGATGAGCAGTAACACCGAATCTCTTGTAACATATGGTAAAGGGACAATTTAAATGATGAGCAGTAACACCCAATCTCTTGTAACATATGGTAAAGGGACAATTTAAATGATGAGCAGTAACACCCGATCTCTTGTAACATATGGTAAAGGGACAATTTAAATGATGAGCAGTAACACCGAATCTCTTGTAACATATGGTAAAGGGACAATTTAAATGATGAGCAGTAACACCGAATCTCTTGTAACATATGGTAAAGGGACAATTTAAATGTAGAGAGGCTGTGTGGAGAATCGTGTCAATAGTGTACCAGCATTTGGTCTAAATGCTTTAGTAGAAGCATGTGTTAGGTAGTGTGGGGCAAATAGGGGGCATTGTTATACAAGAGGCAGTAGAAGGCTGCAGAGAGTATAATATTTATGAATATTGGGTGTTTTTTTTGGAGTTGTTCGACAGTCTGAGATAAAGGGCAAAGACTTTATCATCTGAGGGCATTTTGTGAGGAAAGATACCTAAAGCCTTACATATCTTTCCTTCTCATCTGAGCCTTCTCCTTATATTCTTTCTTTTGTTTTTGGAACACTCATTTGCTGCCTGATGTTTGTCTACTTTTGTTTGGTTTCCATTCCTTCTTGGCACCGATATGTTTCTGCTAAACTAAGCAGGGAAGTCATCTTAGATTTGTTCTCTTCATGTTTTAAAACTTTCACTATGTTTTGATCTTGTGAGGTCAGCGGATATGTTTGCAGTCCTGTGATTGCAGATCTATACTTGTAATCAGTTTTGAAGAGGCCCATATCTCCTTCGGAATGAGGAATATATAATATTGGTATACACTGATTTTTATATATCATTTGAGAAGTGTGAAGCGTTTTTCTAATTTTACTGTCCAAATGATCCAATCCTTTTTTGGGGCCAGTCAATAACCCAAGACTGTAAGTTAGAACAGGAAAAGCAAATTGATTTATATCTTGGACTTTGTTCTTAGATGTCAGGGCTGTTTTCTGTATTAATTTTAGTACTCTAAAATATTCCTTACTGAATTTTTTTTTCACGTTTGTTCATGTTTTATTGTCAATCCTTCATCAGTTCCCAAATATTTATATACTCCCTCCTTCTCAAGTTCCTTTATGCCGCATTTCTGTCCCAGACTAATATTGTGTCGGTGCTGCAGCTTTCCTGCTTTAAATGTTGCTTTTGCATATTTATCAAGATCAAATGACATTTATATATCATCTTGGAAAGTTTTGACCAGTTGCAGTTGTGCTTTCAGGTCCTCATCTGATGCGCTATAAAGTTTTAAATCATCCACAAGTAGAAGATGAGAAGTCTTTACACTTTGTTGTTGTCTGGAAGCCAAATTGTAACCATGACCTAATCTGACCTGGGCAGGCTGTTTGAGATGTCCTCTGTTGGAGAAGATATAATGTCAGCATCCTGTCTACTCATTGGTGGACAGCAAGTCTGATCATTCATTTGTCTCTGGTGAAATGTTTGGTTTGACATCCATTAAGGGGTGCGAAACTGGTTCTTCATATTCCCAGTGGATGTAATTATGGTTATTTCTCGTACTTCACTAGATGGTCATCCATTTATCATCAGTTATGATATATCCATTTTTATGGCTTTCTTTATTAACAAGTCACCACTGCTGTACTATAACCAACCTTGCAGGTTGGTTACTCTAAACTCACTTGCCCTGTAGACTGTTTCTCTGCTGAACATTTCTTAAGCAGTCCCATATCAACAGTGTGCATTTAACAATCAGCCTTCAAAACAATTTGTTCCACTTACCATTAAGTAGTTTTATAGTCGGTTCTCAAAATTCACTCACCTGTGGCAAAGCTTCTCAATGACAGTGTATTTTATACTGAAACTGTGTGCTGTGTCCTTACCTCTGTATTTTTAGTTTCAGCACATCCAATTCAGAATGCAAACTGTTATACAAAAAGTTAGTGATATATTTTATTTTGGTTTACATGTAAATAGACTAAACCATAGTGTTCCTTTTCAACTATGACCTTGTTATGCAAAAAAAAGAATACATAAAACAATATAAAATAAAATAGTATAACAACAAAAATACAACTTTACAAGAGAGAAAGTGACACTATGTGAAGGAATGATTCACTACACAAGAGGAAAACTGGCCTCACAAAAAAGCTAACAAAGGAAATAGAGCAGTATAGAACGCAGAATTTGGTGAAATAAAGCAAAACCATTGAGTTCAAACAGAATCCTGTCTAGTTGCCTATCCCAGGTATCTAACTCTTTACTGTATACCTTTCTATTAACTTGGACAGCTGATTACCTTCCAGATAATGCTGGGGGGGGGCGCTACTGTAGTGAAAGATTCATCAATAATGTTGATGTTCCTTTTATGTCACTGCTGTTACAGTTACAATTAGAATAACTCAAAAGAACATTCTCATTTGAAATGAAAATGTTTCTACAATGGGAACTGAGTGTGCAGACACTGGAGTAGAATTTTTTAACTTAAAGTATAACTTAAAGCTAATTGAAAGCTATACACAAAATGCTCTTTTTTCATTCATATATTGGTAAAGGAACAGCAACATTGCAAGTGCTCTGCTGGTAACCATCTGAGCAGTAAAATTATTCACTACCTTCTGTTGTATAATTGACCATTTGTCTCTTAAACGTTTCCCCGCTTTCTAGAATGCACATACAAATCTTTGAAGCCTGACACATTATTAAATTGTGAAAAGCAGATATAATATTATTAATCTCAGTTTTGTTTCATAAATGTTTAAATTCTTGAAATGTAAATTTTGCAATTTGCTCAGGCCTGTAATTTCCTGAAGAAGTTCCAGTAGGGTAGGCACTGTCTTTTTCTACGTTGTTGGCCCTAAAGATATTCCAACAAGCTATCCTGAGTGTCCACTCACTGGGTATCTGAAAGGACCAGCAAAGACCATTGTGGAACAGCCAGCCATTGCTCTTGATATAAGGATATAGTATCTTCAGTCATTATGTATGCAATTCATTAGCAATGACATGCCTTTCTAATCTTTGATAGTCAATATCATATGCATGTCTGCCTTGGAACAGGGACCACAATTTCAGCTGTTTTCACATGTGTTGGTGAATGTAGCTAGCAGCTGCTGGTGATCTATTTCCATATAAGTGTTTCTTGAAATGTTTTATTAACCAGACCAGGCTAACAAGTTCTTTGTGTAGAGACAGTTATATCTAGCTATGGTTAGTGGTCCTGAAGCAAATTCAGTGAGTGCGTGTGTGTGTGCATGTGTGTGTGTGTGTGTGTGTGTGTGTGTGTGTGTGTGTGTGTGTGTGTGTGTGTCTGTGTGTATCTGACTCTGTGTGTGTGTGTGTGTGTGTGTGTGTGTGTGTGTGTGTGTGTGTGTGTGTGTGTGTGTGTGTGTGTGTGTGTGTGTGTGTGTGTGCGAGCGTGCACGTGGGTGTGTTGTGTGTGTGAGTGTGTGTGTGTGTGCACGCACATGCGTGTGTGTGTATCTGAGTGTGTGTGTGTGTGTGTGTGAGTATGTGTGTGTCTGAGTGTGTGTGCATGTGCCTGTTTGTGTGTGTGTGTGTGTGTGTGTGTGTGTGTGTGTGTGTGTGTGTGTGTGTGTGTGTGTGTGTGCATGCACACGCGTGCAAGGGTGTGGTGTGTGTGTGTGTGCACGCGCGGGCAGGTGTGGTGTGTGTATGTGGGTGCGGGTGTGTTGTGTGTGCATGCGTGCGTGTGCGTGTGACTGTGCCTGTGTGTGTGTGTGTGTGTGTGTGTGTGTGTGTGTGTGTGTGTGTGTGTGCGTGCGTGTGTGTATGGTGTGTGTGTGTGTGTGTGTGTGTGTGTGTGTGTGTGTGTGTGTGTGTGTGTGTGTGTGTGTGTGTGTGTGTGTGTGTGTGTGTGTGTGAGTGTGTGTGTTTGTGTGTGTGTGTGTGTGTGAGTGTGTGCATGCGTGTGTGTGTGTGTGTGTGTGTGTGTGTGTGTGTGTGTGTGTGTGTGTGTGTGTGTGTGTGTGTGTGTGTGTGTGTGTGTGCGAGTGTGTGTGTGTGTGTGTGTGTGTGTGTGTGTGTGTGTGTGTGTGTGTGTGTGTGTGTGTGTGTGTGAGTGTGTTTCAGTGTGTGTGTGTGTGTGTGTGTGTGTGTGTGTGTGTGTGTGTGTGTGTGTGTGAGTGTGTTCCTCCTATCCTAGCATGGATGTGGTCATCATCTCTGATCCCCTACATTTTAGAATCACTAGTAAGCTGTGGCATCTCAAAGTGTATCATCACATGATATTGTGCCATCATTTGCTCTTTCTTCTTGATATCATGTTTCCAGCCCTACATTCACTTCCCCTGAGTATCCTTCTGATAATGATTACAGTGCTGCTTGCAATACATCAGTAAATTGTGATTGTAGAGAACCAGTCCTTAAAAAGGCCTTCACTTGGGCTGCAGTTTGAAGTTTGGGTCCCTTTAAAACAAAACCCAGCTTGAGTTAAATCTTGTGTAATCAATTCTTTTCAATCACCCGCCCAAAATAAAACATTTTTATTATGTTACAGAAATTTTTGCACGTTTGGTCTAAGCTCATTTTGCTTTACCCTGTTTAGGGCACATTGTACATTTTGTTGTTGCCCTGTCATACTTTACTGTGTCAAAAGTAGCATTTCAGTGACATAGTATTGTTTATTACAGCAATAACTGACGACGTGGTGTGGTATATTATAGCAATAACCGACGACGTGGTGCGGTATATTATAGCAATAACCGATGACGTGGTGCGGTATATTAAAGATCTACCTACAGTTGGCATGGTTTAATCACAAGGGCGAAGGCAACCATGAGTAAATTTCAATATACCACAACCACGGAGTCGGTTATTGCTATTATACAATGACATTATTTAAGAAATAATTACTTACTTTTCATAAACAATGTCTTTGTATAATGGCGCATTACTGTTCTTCCTCCGGTGGTGGTATACTGCTTCCTTGTGTTGATGTACTGCGCATGCGTATGGGACTTCCCACGCATACCCAGTACATCAATGCTTTGAAACTGAAGCAATGGAGAAAAGAAAGTCTCAGTTGCTCCGTTTTTGTTTTGTTTTGTATTTTTATTTAAAAAAAAACTTTAGGGCAGTTTAGGGGTAGGAGAGAGACATCATGGAAGAAATATCAGGGTATAATTTTAAATAACGTGCCTGATTTCCGTAGTATTTTGTCCAAGCTGCTTCTCTGCTATGTCCGGAGTTGGGGCTAAACATTTTATTTTTATTTTTTAAGAAATAAAAATAAAACTTAAATAATATAACAACGGAAAAGTCCAGGTGACCAGACCTTTTTCCACTGGTATATTGTGGGATTTACAACAGGCATGCTGGTTGGGCTGGCCATTCAGCATGCACGTTTTCGAATATTAATGGGGAGTCATTGTATAATTGTGATTCCTTTACAAAGTTGGGTCATTCTCTGCTGCCACATGCCAGGTATAGATACCACTTCTATGGAAGAATCTTCCATTTCCATTTGCACATACATTCATGTTAGGATAATCATGCTAATCTTTGTAAAATACTCCCCCTTCTCATTCAGGAATGTAAAAGCATTTCAAACATGGCAGGGAATACTGCATTACTCTTAATATTGGGTTAATAGTGATCATGGAATCTCTATAAATGCTGACCTTGCTGCTTCATCTTTCTTTCTTTCTTTGAATTTGTTTGCTGTGAAAGTCTGAATTGTTTGGAACTACTTTTAGTGGAGGTCTGGTGAGAAAAGATCCTAAAAAAGAAACAATTAGTATAATGTATACCATATATATATATATGTATATATATATATATATATATATATATATATATATATATATAGATATGTATAGCTATATATATATATATATATATAGA
>NC_056737.1:1185827721-1186012721 GCF_019279795.1 Protopterus annectens
TGTGTGTGTGTGTGTGTGTGTGTGTGTGTGTGTTTGTTGGTGAATGGCAGCATGTGACCACATGTGCAGTGGATGAGGTGAGCTGTGAGTGTTTGTGTGTGTGTGTGTGTGTGTGTGTGTGTGTGTGTGTGTGTGTGTATTGGTGAATGGCAGCGTGTGACCACATGTGCAGTGGGTGTGGGGAGCTGTGTGTATGTGCTTGTGTGTGTGTGTTTGTTGGTAAATGGCAGCGTGTGGCCACATGTGCAGTGGGTGAGAGGAGCTGTGAGTGTGTGTGTGTGTGTGTGTGTGTGTGTGTGTGTTTGTTGGTGAATGGCAGTGTGTGACCACATGTGCAATGGGTGGGGGGAGCTGTGAGTGAGTGTGTGTGTGTATGTGTGTGTGTGTGTGTGTGTGTGTGTGTGTGTGTGTGTGTGTGTGTGTGTGTTTGTTGGTGAATGGCAGCATGTAACCACATGTGCAATGGGTGAGGGGAGCTGTGAGTGTGTGTGTGTGTGTGTGTGTGTGTGTGTGTGTGTGTGTGTGTGTGTGTGTGTGTGTGTTGGTGAATGGCAGCATGTGACCACATGTGCAGTGGGGAGGGAGCTGCTGTGTGTGTGTGTGTGTGTGTGTGTGTGTGTGTGTGTGTGTGTGTGTGTGTGTGTGTGTGTGTGTGTGTGTTTGTTGGTGAATGGCAGCATGTGACCACATGTGCAGTGGGTGAGGTGAGCTGTGTGTGTGTGTGTGTGTGTTTGTTGGTGAATGGCAGCATGTGACCACATGTGCAGTGGGTGAGGGGAGCTGTGAGTGTGTGTGTGTGTGTGTGTGTGTGTGTGTGTGTGTGTGTGTGTGTTTGTTCGTGAATTGCTGTGTCTGACCACATGTGCAGTTGGGTGAGGGGAGCTGTGAGTGAGTGTGTGTGTGTGTGTGTGTGTGTGTGTGTGTGTGTTTGTGTGTGTGTATGTGCGTGTGTGTGTGCGTGTGTGTGTGCGTGTGTGCGTGTTTGCATGTGTGTGTATGTGCATGGGTGTGTGTGTGTGTATGCGCGCGTGTGTGTTTGTGCATGTGTGCGTGTATGCGCGCGTGTGTGTGCGTATGCATGCGTGTGTGTGTGCGTATGCGCGTGCATGTGTGTGAGTATGTTTGTGTGTATGCGCGCGCGCGTGTGTGTGTGTGTTTGTGTTTGTGCGCGCGTGTGTGTGCGCGCACGTGCTTGTGTGAGTTCGTATGTGTGTGAGTGTACATAACTGTATGAATGTGTTTGGGGGTGGCTGTCATACTTCTAAACTCCTTAGACATATGAGTAAATCCAACAATACTGGGTAGGGACAGGAACTATAACTATACTCTTTAAATAGTACCCTAAAGTCCTTGAACCCTGTTCACATGTCAAACAAAAAAGCATCAGCTCTATGCTGCCACTAGAAACTAGGAGGATACTTTTAAAATTACCTTAACTCACCTCAAGAGGTAAGAGAGGAGCAGGGAAAAAATATTTGAACCTTGTATTCAGAACATAAGAAGATCACATAAGTAGAGCTTAAGTCCTCTGCAATACCACTTGAAACCAGAGATAAACTTTAAATATTACCTTAAGTTGATTATAAAAGTTATATTAAAATGGGGGATGCTTCAAACCCTGTAACCTTCACACAGAAAGCAACTCATGAACCATCCAGAACATTAGCCATCTATGCTAACAGAATTTTGCCTGCATTGTCATTTAATTTCTGAAGTATAAGAAGCATGAAACTCTAAACATGGCGTTACCGACTGACTGCAATGACATGAAACTCTAAACGTGGCGTTACCGACTGACTGCAATGACATGAAACTCTAACCGTGGTGTTACTGACTGACTGCAATGACATGAAACTCTAAACGTGGCGTTACTGACTGACTGCAATGACATGAAACTCTAAACGTGGCATTACCGATTGACTGCAATGACATGAAACTCTAAACGTGACATTACCGACTGATTGCAATGACATGAAACTCTAAACATGGCGTTACCGACTAAATGCAATGACATGAAACTCTAAACGTGGTGTTACCGACTGACTGAAATGACATGAAATGAAATGCTAAACATGACGTTACCGACTGACTGCAATGACATGAAACTCTAAACATGACGTTACCGACTGACTGGAATGACATGAAATCCTAAACATGGCATTACCGACTGATTGCAATGACATGAAACTCTAAACGTGGTGTTACCGACTGATTGCAATGACATGAAACTCTAAACGTAGCGTTACCGACTGACTGCAATGACATGAAACTCTAAATGTGGCATTACCGACTGACTGCAATGACATGAAACTCTAAACATGGCGTTACCGACTAAATGCAATGACATGAAACTCTAAACATGACGTTACCGACTGACTGCAATGACATGAAACTCTAAACATGGCGTTACCAACTGACTGCTATGACATGAAACTCTAAACGTGGCATTACCGACTGACTGCAATGACATGAAACTCTAAACATGGCGTTACCGACTGATTGCAATGACACGAAACTCTAAACGTGGTGTTACCGACTGACTGCAATGACATGAAACTCTAAACGTGGCATTACCGACTGACGGCAATGACATGAAACTCTAAATGTGGCGTTACCGACTGACTGCAATGACATGAAACTCTAAACGTGGCATTACCGACTGACTGCAATGACATGAAACTCTAAACGTGGCATTACTGACTGACTGCAATGACAAGAAACTCTAAACTTGGTGTTACCGACTGACTGCAATGATTAACAGAGCAGATGCAAAATCAGGGACAGCTGACATGCAAGAGGGTATATTCATTGCTGGGATGGAAGGGTGGGCTCCATATCTCTAAACTGCTATGTAAAAGACTTCACAACAAAGCCAAGAGGAACACTAGATGATACCATGGATAACGTTTAAATATTACTCAAAATCACTTAAAAAGTTAATAACGCAACAAATTTAGCATCATGATGCAGTTTCAGAACAATAAGTAAAGTTTCATTGTCTATTGTCTGATTATAATCATTTGTGATTTATGAAAGGCTGGAATAAAATAAAGAGGATACATCAAAGATGTTCTGTAAATTAATGGCAGATAAGAGGCATGGCATTGTGTGTGTGTGTGTGTGTGTGTGTGTGTGTGTGTGTGTGTGTGTGTGTGTGTGTGTGTGTGTGTGTGTGTGTGTGTGTGTGTGTGTGTGTGTGTGTGTGTGTGTGTGTGTGTGTGTGTGTGTGTGTGTGTGTGTGTGTGTGTGTATGAGGTGAATAGTTGTGCCAATGCCAATGCAATGCATACACCACCAGAGCTGATTACTGCTGCAAAGTGCTGATTAGCAACAGGGACAGCACCATGCAATTCAGAGACATGCAAATTAGCTGATTAAGAGTCCTTTCCTTATTTCAGCTAATATGTCCATTAATTGCATTTCCTAAAACTGCAGAAGAAGACATTTTTTCCAATAGACCCAAACAGGGACATCAAGGCCGTTTCAACACGGAGAAGATGATCTCAATGTGTAATATAAAGATTCTTTATTAAACAATGATCTCAATGTGTAATATAAAGATTCTTTATTAAACAATGATCTCAATGTGTAATATAAAGATTCTTTATTAAACAATGATCTCAATGTGTAACATAAAGATTCTTTATTAAACAATGATCTCAATGTGTAATATAAAGATTCTTTATTAAACAATGATCTCAATGTGTAATATAAAGATTCTTTATTAAACAATGATCTCAATGTGTAATATAAAGATTCTTTATTAAACAATGATCTCAAGGTGTAATATAAAGATTCTTTATTAAACAATGATCTCAAGGTGTAATATAAAGATTCTTTATTAAACAATGATCTCAGTGTGTAATATAAAGATTCTTTATTAAACAATGATCTCAATGTGTAATATAAAGATTCTTTATTAAACAATGATCTCAAAGTGTAATATAAAGATTCTTTATTAAACAATGATCTCAATGTATAATATAAAGATTCTTTATTAAACAATGATCTCAATGTGTAATATAAAGATTCTTTATTAAACAATGATCTCAATGTGTAATATAAAGATTATTTATTAAACAATGATCTCAATGTGTAATTTAAAGATTCTTTATTAAACAATGATCTCAATGTGTAATATAAAGATTCTTTATTAAACAATGATCTCAAGGTGTAATATAAAGATTCTTTATTAAACAATGATCTCAATGTGTAATATAAAGATTCTTTATTAAACAATGATCTCAATGTGTAATATAAAGATTCTTTATTAAACAATGATCTCAATGTGTAATATAAAGATTCTTTATTCCTTAAACAACGATAAAATGATAAGTGCTTTTGGACTAAGCCTTCATCAAATCATAGTCATTGAAACAGCTAAATACCATTTAAATTAAAACTGTCAACCAATCATATTTCCAAAAACAAAAAAATAAGCCAATCATAATAATAACCAATCATTTGTTGACTATGTAAATATTAGCCATTTAAAAAAACTAGATATCACCTCAATAATACAGACATTCTTAAAAGTAATCTGAGTGTTAACTCTAAAAATTTTATAAATATTTCTAGCTGCTTATGTCCTCCTGTTAAATGCCAGTCAATAAGACATTCTCTTCATTCAGTTGAGTAGTATATGTGAATAATCACTACTCAATGGGATGGATTTCTTTGCTATGATCACTAATTGATGCTTTTACAATATGATAAACTCTCTGGCTTTCCTATAGCCTCTTTTATGATTGGTAGAATTTTTACTCTGAAGATTAATATTGGTCAGATCATGTTCATGTCCTTTTTCTGTGACAATACTTTAGTCAATATGTTTTTAAGTTTCTTTTATAATGTGATAAGATGTGGTAAGCATCCAAGTGTATGACTTTCAGAGAACGTTTTATTGACTGGCATTTGACCATTGAGATATTCTATAATTCATGCTTTAGGATGCCCTCGACCAAATACATCACAAATTCATTTATGTTATGTATTTATTGGTTCTATTGCGGTAATAATTTTGTAGGACATCAGCAACTAGAAATATTTATAAAATTCTTAGAGTTAACACTCAGTCAGATTACTTTTAAGAATGTCAATATTATTGAGGTGATATCTAATTTTTTAATTGGCTAATCTTTACATAATCAACAAATGATTGGTTATTATTATGATTAGCTTATTTTTTGTTTTTTTGAAATATGATTGGTTGACAGTTTTAATTTAAATGGTATTTAGCTGTTTCAATGATTATGATCTGATGAAGGCTTAGTCCAAAAGCACTTATCATTTTATTGTTGTTTAAGGAATAAAGAATCTTTATATTATACATTGGGATAATTAGTTATTGAACTACTCTTGCTGCATCTACTCTGTGGTGAAATGGCCTTGGTGTTCTTGTTTGTTTTTATGCTTTACTTGTCTGTTTCATAGTCCTAAGCTGTTGGTTTACACTTGAGATACCTTTTCCAGTAGTTCTTAGCATGTGCACCGGCATTCTTATGAATCCCAGGGAATTATTGGAAATTACTTTTGTCAGGGCATATATTTTTTTGCAACAGATATTTTAACAAAAAATAGATACTGGTATTATGATTGGGATTAAACATTATTGAGACCTGTCATTATTACATCTTTCAAGATTTCACCAATACTGTAAATTGTGTAAATAAGACAATAAAAACAATGTTGGAAAATATTTCAGTAGTTGGAGTGTGCAGATTATCAAAGTCAAGAGCTGATGACATAAAGGAATTCACACATATTTTACAAAAATCACAGGAAGTAAAAAACAGAATAGCTAGAAACTTAAACTTGCCAGAAACAGACTGGAATAATATTGATTCTTTAACATTAGTGGGAAATAATTTGCAGTATATGTTCAGGGACAGAAAGTATTGCAGTTTGCAAACAAACCTACCAGAGAACAGAACATACTGGATATTATTTGTGTTCCTACGGAGGTGGTTGTTATTTGATGTGAAGTTTCATCACCTTTGCTGCACAGTGATTATGGTGTTATAAAGGTTAAACTGCTAGATAATTTTTCTGAAATGAAACCTAAACCAATGCACAAAACATTAATAAAAGACTATTTGGAGGCAAACCAGCCACTATGTAAATTAACAAGAGTGATGCATTCAGTGAACAAACAGCAGAAGGAATGCAACGAATTTTGAAAGAAAAGTTGTTTGAATGCAAATATTCAAAAAATGTTTAGCATCACGATCTAGGCACACAAAGTTAGGAAGACATATTTGCATAAGATCAAGATAATACATTTAAATGAGAGCTGAAAAGATTTAAGAAATGGAAACAAGCTTGAACTATAGCTTTGAAAACTGAAATAAGCAAACTAAACAGACAGAGTAAACGTGGGTGAGATTAAGTTAGAGAGCTTAGTGGACAGATATTAATGCATGTGTACGTGTGTGTGTGTGTGTGTGTGTGTGTGTGTGTGTGTGTGTGTGTGTGTGTGTGTGTGTGTGTGTGTGTGTGTGAGAGTGTGTGTGTTTCTGTGTGAGTGTGTGTACATGTATGGGAGAATGCATGAGTACATTTGTAAGTGCAGTCAGATGAGGGAGCTGATCTATGGTGTGTGTCTTCAGAAGCATAGCTAGCGTATGGTGAGGGGGGCAGCCACTCTGGGCGTAATCAGGACATGCTGATCGGTCAGGTTTTGCAGTAGCTGCATTCATTTCAGTTACAGCTCTTAAGAGTTTTTTCTTTCTTTTAACAGACTTTTTCCTTAGAGTGGAGGGGGGTGGGGTGCCAGATCAGGGACCAGCAATGGGTGCGAGACTATCCATCTACAGCTCTGAGTGTCTTTGTGTGTGTGTGTGTGTGTGTGTGTGTGTGTGTGTGTGTGTGTGTGTGTGTGTGTGTGTGTGTGTGTCTGTATGTGTCTGTCTGTATGTCTGGTTGTGTTCATGGGGTCTATATCATGGCATCGGAAAAGACATTAACTGAACAGCTTAAAAATAGAAAATGGCATTCATCGAAGTCGCTCTTGTGGGGGGCTGTGCCCCCCACACCCCCTGCTAATTATATGTATCAACTCTGAAATCATACTACAGTGAGGAAAGGGCAAATTTTCCGATATTCACTGTACCGTAATCTCACAAAACACACCTCGATGAACACCATTTTTGATTTGTAAGCCGTTCGGTTAACATTTTTTTTAATGCCGTGATATAGACCCATGTGCACGCATGTGTGTGTGTGTGTGTGTGTGTGTGTGTGTGTGTGTGTGTGTGTGTGTGTGTGTGTGTGCATGTGAGTTTTTGAATGTGTTCATGTATGTGGGAGAATTAATGATGGGAGGTGCCTGTGCAAACATGATGCATGGGCCATCTGAGGTAAGTACTGATGACATTTCCTGTTTACACTTGTGAAAACACCTCATAATTCATGGGCATGGAAATTAGTCAGCAATGAACTCTTTCTTCATGACATTCTTCTTGATCACATTTCCTGCAATTCCTGGAACTCCTACTTTAATTGCCATTAATTAATGATTTATATTTTACGTTATTATTTTTAATTTCCATATTCGCCCCACACTCACACCCTTAATTATAATGCGAACTCCATGGTCACACATCCTTGGAGAAAAGAAAAAACATCATATGCAGCACTGTCCCTAGTTAAATCTCAACAGACCGTCTTACCTCTAAAGTGGATTTTCAAACGTAGTCCACATTTCTGGATTTTCACATCTAGTCCACATTTCTGGATTTTCACACATAGTCCACATTTCTGGATTTTCAAATGTAGTCCGCATTTCTGGATTTTCACACGTAGTCCACATTTCTGGATTTTCACAGGTAGTCCACATTTCTGGATTTTCACACGTAGTCCACATTTCTGGATTTTCACACGTAGTCCACATTTCTTCTCATAATCTTCTTTTCCTCATAACAGATCTATTTTTCTGACAAACCACTGTGGACTGAAATCATTAAATTAATGACACACATTTGAAGTTAAGGCTTCATATCATTTAGAAAATGCAACTTTCTAAGTTTATAAGAGCAATAAAATATGTCCCTATTTTTGGACCTTTGTTCCCTCCCATTATGTTGTGCCTTGTCTAGGATTCTTACATTAAGAATGGCAAGAACGGGGAAGAAACAACTGAGATTCTTTTTTCTCTTGCTTCTCTTGAACAGCATTGATGTACTGTGCGAGTGTGGGCATGATGTACTGTGCGAGTGTGGGCATGATGTACTGTGCGAGTGTGGGCATGATGCACTGTGCGAGTGTGGGCATGATGTACTGTGCGAGTGTGGGCATGATGTACTGTGCGAGTGTGGGCATGATGTACTGTGCGAGTGTGGGCATGATACACATGTGCAGCACATCAAAAAATGCAGAAGAACGAGAAGCTACATGGAGGAACACTACAGCACCATCATACAGACATTATTTAAGAAAGGTAAGCAACTTCCTTCTTAAACAAGGTCATTGTATAATAGCAATAACCCATGCTAACACAAACCTCTTCTTTGAGGAACGTTCTATGTTTATAAGAGCAAAAAAATCTATCCCTGGAAGCTCAAAGAGCTGCCTCACTGCACAGAGGGCAGCACCACTGCAGGTCATCTAATAGTAGAGCTGCCTCACTGCACAGAGGGCAACACCACTGCAGGTCATCTAATAGTAGAGCTGCCTCACTGCACAGAGGGCAGCACCACTGCAGGTCATCTAATAGTAGAGCTGCCTCACTGCACAGAGGGCAGCACCTCTGCAGGTCATCTAATAGTAGACTATTAAATGCGCACACTAAGACCTTTAAGTGACTCTCCCCTACTCCTTCCCATTTACTAAGGATCTAGTATAATGGACAGGTGCTTCCCTGTCATCCCTGTTTCTGACCTGGTGGATATGAGTATCCTGAGGCAGTGTAGCAACTCCCTCATGCTCATTGACAACCATTTAATTTTAGAACTGACAAATACAGTGTGTGACAGATGTAGAAACAAAATGCCATTGGAGGCAAATCTCTAAAATACACACACAAAAAATGCAAATCAGGTTGTCAGAGTTAACATCCAAAACACTCACTACCAACACTAAGAAATAAACACATACACCCACATATGCAGCAGAACTCACTTGTAATCTAAACAAAACTTCCAATACCTCCTAAAGCATCTCTCATTGGCCCTGAGCACACTCAAAAATGGCAGCACCTCATACAACACATAATAGTAGCCTCTTTTTCAAGTCCATAAAGCAACACACTACACAGCCAAACATGCTAGTTATTGGGAATTCCATCATAAGCAAGGAAGCCCGCAGGATGTTTTGCAGGGGGGAGCACACACCCAGAGCCCCCACATAGCCCCCCCGCATGCAGCCATTCCAGTGTCCCATTACTTGGCTATTTCTCCCCAGTTGCCATAAACACTGTTCAAAACTCTCAGTAAGCATACTGTTTTATGCTTTACTTCTATAATGACTACAGATATTTGGATTTAATTTACAACTTTTATTTCAAATTTTATAGCACAAACACTGAGACATTTGATAAACAAAGAAATAGTCTTAAAATAAAAACAGACTTAGCATTAAAACTTCTCTGCCTCTGAAACTCATTCACTGAAACAGCATTGAAACCCACGTTCAAAGAGAATGCATCTAGGCAGTGGCAGGGTAAGTTTACCTTTAGGCTATTTTCAAATCATAGGCCCCCTTCTACACATTTTTAGGACCATGCAAAAGTTCTGTGATTCACCTTCCTGATTGTATTAATTATAATATAAAATATTTGAGTTATATCCATTGTATAATACAGCACCACTTGTTAAAGTGTGTTTTAAATTTATAATTTTGAACATTTTTCCAGTAAGCAATGAAAAAAGTATGAACAAATAGTGACAAACTGCCCAGTCCAGAACATTTCAACCATAAAAGGCCATTCAAACTTGTCATTATAATTCACCGATATCAGTCAATAGGCACAATTTCTGCAGAAGTAACAGTCATCGGAATAATTCCACATTAAAAAGATCTGAAACTAATGAAGAGGTTGTTGCTAGAAAACTTTATATTTCAGTGTTTCATCTACAAATTCAGTGCTTGTCGCCCTTGAAGAATAAATAGCCTGTTACATTAAAAGAAGTGGTAAGCTGGTATACTGCAATAGGGAATGGGTGACAAGCTGAAAAACAGGTTCATAGTTACTAGGCATCTCATCCAAAGGAGGACATACTAAGACCTGCAGTACCCCACCCACTTAAAATACAAATTTACATGCTGTGAGAGTAGAAGCTGCAGCCCTCTGTATCAAGATGGAAGTATGCTACCTGCTGTTCTAGTAGCACTGCTTTAAAATTCTGTATCACAACAGTGATTACCATTTGCTAAACAAAACAATTGCACATTTTAAGCAGACTTACCATGATGAGCAGCAGTAAACTTCTCTTCCCTTGAAAATGCATTTGAAAATAAATTCCACCTGCTAACTCTAACTAGGGCATTTCACTCTCTATCTCTCTCTCTCTCTCTCACACACACACACACACACACACACACACACACACACACACACACACACACACACACACACTCTGGACAAAGCCTGTTATAATGCTGTGGACAAAGCAAAGGCCCAAAACTAGGGACACCTTTAGAAAGTTGCTAGAATAACAGGATTTGTGTTAGAATGCATTTTCTGAAGGATATGAAGTCTGAAACTGAAATGCATGTCATTATTTATTAACTTTAATCCTTAGCTCATCCCAGTGATTTCTCAAAAAAAAAAAAAAAAACGGAATTTTTATGAGGAACAGATGCAAAACATAAGGCAGAAATCTGGACATTCTGTGAAAATCTGTACAGTTGAGAGGTATGAGTCACACACATAAACTCCCCTACCTCCTTAGAAAGTGGATAGAAAACATTTTTTGAATTTCTAATACTATGACAGGAATGTACCCCATTCCTAAGTCAAAGTATGATTAAAGTTCATGAAATTAGTATTGTTTTAGTCTTTGATGTCAGCCAAAAGTGCTCTTCACAGCACCCCCAGGCAAAAAGGCCATATGCAAGTAGAGTATTTAATCACATCTAGACTTCAATGGGATTCTTACTCAAGTCTCTATCTAGCGACTGTATCATTCCCAACTAACCCTACTTCTCTTTAACATGCCACCACGTCCAATCCCAGCGCCATCCAGGCATCCTTTTTCTGTATTCTTTTTCTAATAGTTTAGTGCCGATCCCCAGTATGACTTCCAGTTAATATTTTAAATGAGGTCTTCCAATGTTTTGTCGAATGGTGAAATTACCTCCTTGTTTCTGGAGTCTGTTCATGGTTTATACTGGCCAATATCATCTTCTCCTTGGCTGCATTAGTCTCACTCCAGAGTAGGTGGTTCATTCATGATGTGTTTATCACTGTAAAGTATTTTTCTTTGACAATTTATCCATTTGCTAAGAGGGTAATATTGTTAGAAACAAGTACTTCCTTTCAGGGGAGACCCAGAAGTATTGCCTGTTTAAATATCTTCTTCAGAGTCATAGAGCTGATAAATGCAGACTGAAGGTGTTAAACCAAAAACTATAGGATGAAGTCTGTTAGCAAATCATAGTTTATCTGTACTAAACAAATATCTACACTTCCAACTTCTATCCTGTCACTAAATAGATTATTATAGACGTAGTAGTATTAGCAAGGTAAGGGTGCAGCTCACCCATATGTTACAGTCTGAAAAAGTTACTAGACTGATACCCAAATGTGAATATGTAAACATTTAATATTCAGTGCCAAACATTACCTAACTTACATAGTTTTTATGTACTTTACATCTGTATACAAAATGGGACAAAACTTCTTGTGTGACTTGCTTTACCCAGTAAGAATACAAACACTCCAACAAAAAATAAAAAAAGATAAAAAGTAATAAAATAATAAAAAAAACAGAGCAAAGGCAATGTAGCTGCAAAAAGGCAGCAGCCAAGGTACCAGGAAGCACCAGTAAAGATTTTTGCAGCTACATTGCCTTGACACCATTTTTTTATTAGTTTACCCAGTTAGGCAAATACTCAGCAAATTCTGAAAAAAATAATAAGGGAGTAACAGTAAATAAGAAATTAAACACACAGACTCAAGTGCAGCCCTTTCATGTATTAGCGCCAAGCTGGGATGCTGCTATTCAATGTAGAAAAAAAAAACCTCAAGAGCTTCTTTCTTGTTTCCACCTCCCTGTCTGTGATCATCCAAACTCTACACAACAGACAGTTAACGGTCAGAGACAGAGATTTAGTTTGAGGAGGAATTGAGGCTCGTCATATGCATCATGTGACTGCAACCTCCAATAACATCTCCTTCGAATGATGCAGGTTTCATAGAAAACAAAAAAAAAAGTAAGTTGAAATGGAAAAATGTACAGTTTTTGCCAGTACATTTTTTTGATTTCAACAAAACATCACAGATAACTTAAGAACATCCAGGGGGGTGCAAGTGCACCCCCTTGCACCTGCCTGTGGCCGCCCTTGATCATAAGGCATATACTGTTGCCCTCCTTACCTGACTAAACAAGGAGAAGATCACCATGAGATGTCTGGATCCAGGATCCACCAGATCACACATGCACTTAGTTCTTTAAACCACAAGTACCAGCATATACTTAGGTCTTTAAACCACAAGTACCAGCATGCACTTAGGTCTTTAAACCACAAGTACCAGTATGACACAGTTATAGTCCATGTGGGTATAAAAGTCCTAGGATGCACCTCACTGGACTATATGAAGGGAGACATGATGGACCTCACCAAATATGTGTCCCAGGTGGGTATGAATTTAGCCCAGAGTAGCATCTTACCTTCACCAATGATGATGCCACAGTACCAGCAAAAAATGATTGACAACAATTGCCTTAGTTTCTGGTGTTACAACAAGGGGATCCAATATCTGTCAGCCTGGTTAGACATGATCAACAAACCATGATGCTTCGCCAGGGATGGTTTACACTTGTCAGCACCTGGCTTCTGGATACTGAGAAAAAACTTTGTCTATCTACATAGTGCCTTTTTTAGGCTGTGCCAAGTTGTTAAACCTTCCAACATAACAGAAATAACTCACGACTACCTAAAGTTCATGCTGCTCATTGCTAGGAGTTCAAATAGAAACTGCACTCCCTGGAAGCACTCCTCACCCTAGAAAAAGCAAGACATATGTGCAGTCATGGAAGCATGGTTTAGAACCATGGAAAGGACCCTGGCTATCAAAGATTCATTGGTTCATACGTTCATAGATAGGTTCATAGATTAGTACTAGGATAACTGCCCTTGCGAGCCATTTTAAGCCTAGCCAATTATCCCTTGTGGATAGAATGCCTTTCATAAATTCCAATCCCCTTCAGCTCAGGATAAAACAAAGAGAGGAGGTGTTTCCCTGTTCATAAAAGACAAGTACGCTGTTAGACTGGTCCAACAACATGACTAACTTGAGCTGCTCCATGCCCAACTAACCAAAGGTGCACACCCCTATCATATCCTTGTTGGCTACAGATCCCTTAACATGAGTCTGGAAAAGCACACTTCCTACCTAAACCTCCTGGAATCTCTTAACATTCAGCCTAACACCATACTTATGGGTGACTTCAACTACCCCTCCATAAACTTGCAAACTTATATGACCCATAATTCACTTGCTCAGATGTTTGTGGACTTGGTCAACCAAAACATCCAAACATCCTGAAGCAACTCATTAGCTCCTCAACTACAGGTACAAATATCCTAGGCCTGGTACTCACAAACATGGGGGCTGCTACTCCTTCTCATGCACTAACTCCTCCTTGGTAAGATCTGATGACAAAATTATCTCCTTTAGTATTAACACTAACCTAGAGCCCCCATCACACTCCAAACCTGTTAAGAACTTTGCTAAGGCCAATTACCTCAAACTAAGTGACAGCTTATTAAACTTTCAAGCCCATCCAAACCTGGATGACACTGAGGCCTACTCTGAGCTGCACACAAAAGTATATAGTTGCACAGAGGAGGTAGTACCTGTCCAAGTCAAACTTATGATTACTGTATAAATAAACCACCCTGGTGGACCCCTAGCATAACTAGGATATTCGACAAAAGGAAAAACATCCTCTCCAATGCCAAGAAGGAACAGATAAAACAGTGCAAAAAGATACTCACCAGTCTAAATAAACAAATTAGACAGCTGGTCAAATTTGTCAAAGCAAATTATTAGGTATATATAGCCTCTGAGGTGAAAGATAACCATAAGGCTTTTTTTTTAATTATGTTCATAATCTCAGGGGAAATGGTCAGCAATGTGCTGGTTTAATTATGAAAAGCAACATTTACATCCAGCCTGAAACTATAGCAAACCTGCTGGCTGTCAAGTTCAGTTCAAACTTGTCCTCAATTCACTTCCTACCTCACTCAAAGAAATACCCACAATCATCTCCCTACCAGTCATTACGAGGGAACAGGTCCTTACTGTATTCACTAAAGCCAAAAACACAGCCTCCATGGGTCTCGACAACCTTCCAGGATGCTTTTTAAATAGCTTAAAGCAGAATCTATCAGGGCCACTACAAATCCTGTTTATCTACAGCCTCATGAAGTGCTTTGTTTCAGAGGAATGGATTATTGCAACAGTCACTGTTCTACACAAGGGGGGCCCATCAACTGACCCAGGGAACTACAGACTCATAAACGTAACCAGTCCTATCTGCAAGACCATGGAGACAATTATCATGGAGCCAATCAATAATGACAATAATGACATAGGAACTCTCCAAACCCTGAACCAGACACAATTTGGCTTTGTCAAAGGGAGGTCTTGCCTGCTCAGTCTGGTGGACTTCTTCAAAAAAGTCAACAGGGCCATAGATGAGGGTACAATGGTACACATAGCTTATCTAGACCTGGCCAAAGCTTTTGACACAATGCCCCACTCAGGGATTATAGATAGGCATAAATCCCTACATCATCAAATGGATAACTAACTGGCTCACTGACAGGACACATGTTGTCCAGATAGGCAAATTCACTTTCAATAAAAATCCTATTACTAGTGGTGTCCCTTAGGGTGCAGTGTTGGGACCCCTCCTGTTTGGTAAATACTTCTCTGAAGTGAAGACTAATGCCGGTGTCTCTGGCTCACCAAGTTCACTGATGACTCTAAGCTGGGAGCAATCATTGACCCCCCAAATGACTTTGACATCTTACAAACAGGCCTAAAAATGACAAACGTCTGGTGCCAAAATCATGGTCTGAGATTAATGCTAAAACATGTATAATCATACCCTTCAGTAAATCAGATATCCCTGAAAATGATAACACTAATAACATACCCCTAGAAAATAGATCCAGTAGTGAGGTACATAGGAGCATAGATAGATAGATAGCACCCTAAACTTTGAACACCAGGTAGCTACGGTAGTGAAGAAATCCTTCTGTGTGGCTCAACTTATAAGTAAAGGCATGGCATCAAGATCAAAGGAAGTCATAGTGCTATTGTACTTGGCCCTCATCAGGCCAGTAATCAAGTACAAGCATGTACCTAACCAGGCACTTACACCAGTTGGAGTGGCCCCAGAGGTTTCTCATTAAAAATACAAAGCATAGGACATATGTCATATGCAGACTGACTAAAGGCCCTATTCCTTTACTCAGTCTCATATCATTTATTGAGAGGGGACTTATACCTGACCAACAAGGCATTTTCTGTTCCTGCCCTGATGAAATGTTACATACTTGCAAGAAAAATTATACGAGGGTTACATGTTCCATGGACCTGAACCTTATTTGTACCTCTAACAGAATTTCTAGAAAGACAAATTAGTATCCCAAAGGCTACCTCATCTATGAAATACTTGTTTATTTATTTGTCTTTGTTTACAGGGAAAGACTGTGTAATATCCATTCTCAGTGGAGGTCCTGGAAGAAAAGCTCCATTTGCTTACATTGCTTCATACTAAGTTTCAGTTAAGCACAGAGTAAACACTTCTATTTACATTTATACACATACAGTAGTTACATTTGTACATTCAAAGATCTTATGGAGGTAGACGTTACTAAAGAGAAAACCCATGAGCAATTTAGTGGATTGTACAGGCCACAGTTATGTATAAACATTGTTTTGTCATTTCAGCGAGAGGTTGAGAGTATTCTGTTTAAAGGGAGTATTTGGAGAGTATTGTATGGTAGACACAAAGTCTCAACCTTGAGATGACCATGTGCAGGACCAGGACTGGTTAAGATATTGTTTAAGAAGTGGTTTAAAACTACTCAGTTTGTCGGAGAGTTTTATTTGTGTGGGAATACTATTCCAAAGTTTATAATAATGTACTAGGAGTAGAATGAGTCTCCTGCAACATTATTTGACTTATTTGTGTATTAAGAATTTGTTACTAAAACGGAGGTCATGGCTGGACAGTAGGGCAGTAATAAGTTTAAACTTTTTAAGTTTAAGTAATAAAGTTTAAGTTTCAAGTAGTACACATCCCATCTTCAAAAAACAAAGCTCACCCCTCACTCTCTTCAAAGAGAATTTAGCTAAATGGATGGGGAACCATAAATTCAGTCCCAGGATACTGCCCATGTCCATTATGGATGGAGACCATCTATAAAATGACTCAGGACTCCAGTACCCCAAAACTCACTACCCTGATACTACCCCATCCCATATCTGGGAAACAGTGACATAATTCTGTTATATCCTGAGTATTATTGGCTAGGCTTGTAAAGGGTCTTGTGCCATTAGCCTAGCAATCACCTATGAACCCATGAATGACTGACTGTGGGTAATGCTGGATTTACCCACAGTTGACTTTAGCCCTCATCATCAAACCACACCAACCGTGGGTAAATCCATCATTATCTACACCCAGTTGTAGGTTCTTGCTTAATCATTAAGTATATTTGATGGACATGGGTGTGAGCTAATGAATGTATCAATAGCTGATAATAAAAGACAAATGGAGAGGCCCATAGTGCACATGCAAGTTTTCACTAGCACTATAAAAACAATTTATTTGAAATTATTAAGAACAGATATTTTAATATTTTAATAAAGTTGACCAGAGGTGTACATTAATTACAAAAGGAAGCAGAATAAACTGGAGAGAGACAGAAAAGAATATGAAGCTGACTGAACATATCCCCTGCATAAAGAACATAAACAAAACCACAAGTTTTACTGATCCCTCAGAAATGATTATAGATAGTGAAAGGAGGGAAGTTGATGTAGAACTTAATGCAGTATTCATTCTCTTGAATGATGGTTATGAGATGACTAGTGAGGACTGAGGATAGGAATCATCATGGAGACCTTAGTATGAAGCTCAATGACCATTTATAGTTTCCTTCTTTGTGAAGGTCCAAGAGGATAGCCCATTTGGTCCGAATGGATAAACAACATTTCCTTCCACCAGTTTTACAGGACTGCAGGAAGGAAAAGGAGGTCATGGAGTTGATGAAGAGGAAGATGAAACCAAAGAAAGTGGATGAGAGGAAAGAGTTAGTTTTACCACCACTAACTTCAGTTAACATTCATTGTAAGGATATTGTTTGGAAGTACAATGGTTAGAACATTTTCAGCTATATTAGTTGTTAATGACACTCATTATAGTTTGTTTGGAAATAGATTTCCTTGCATTGCACAGGTAAAGAGTGACATACAGTTATTTATCAAGAAGATACATTTAGCCTACTTATACAATGATAAATAGAAGAGAAGAGAAAATAACATTTAGGATGTGATCTGGTGAAGAAGAGCACCTATAACCCCCCACCCCACAAAACGTATTAAATTCCTTATTTAACCCCCATGATAAACTTATTAAACTCCATATCTAATGATTCTAACAATGGCATTATGAAACCTGACAAAGAGAGTAGTATGGTTATAATGGATGCCATCATCAATATACTTCCCTGGACTATATGAAGAGAGACATTTTGGAGCTTTCAGACTACATGTCTCAGGCTGGTATGAGCCTGGTACAGAGCAGCATATTACCATCACCGAGGATGATGCCACAATATGAGCAAAAATGATTGATTTCAACAACTGGCTATCTTTCTGGTGTCATTCTAATGGGATCCAATATTTTACTCTAATTCAAAGTACAATCAACTCTGATGAATACATATTTCTGTACTTAAAAGATCCTATTACACCAACAATTTTTGGTCTACTTAAAATACATAAAGTTATTGAAAACCCCTCCTTCAGACCAATTGTCTTAGCACAGGGGTGTAAATCATACCCTCTCAGGTTTACAAAGATACACTGTTAAAGCCATTTCAAGGCACATGTTCACATTTATTAAAAGATTCATGGAACTTTTTACGTTAAATTAATGAAAGCTTATGGGATACAAATTTGAGTTTTTAACAGTGGATATTGTAGTTGTCTTTTCTAATGTACCACATGAGGAGGTTTTAGTTATGCTTACAGAAGCCCTAATTCATTGTGAATTCTTAGAGCCCAAAAAAAAAAAAAGAGTTGTTGGAGGACCACATGGAAATTCTTTTAAAATCAGTTTAATATACTTTGATTGTTAATTTTATCAGAAAACTAAAGGGGTGGCAATGGGTGACAGTGGTACCCCGATTTCTGAGAATATTGTAATATGGAATGGGAATGGGATTTTATTTTCCAATCTAATGTTAATTCTAGTTGGAAACTGTACTTTAGAGGCTTGTTGATGATATCTATATTGTGGCGCAATATTGCAAGCAAAGTTAGTAAGATTTAGACTATATTAACAGCACAACTTTTTTGCTGTTGTTTTTGCATTCACACATCAACACAGAGAGAAAAAGATTTTTTTTAGACATCACTGTCATAAAACTGGGTACCTCATATCATACAACACAAATCTGGTCAAAGTACAATTGGTTAGATTGGCTGGAATGATCTCAGATAATGCAGTATTTATTAATGAAAAAGACCTGTTAATATTCCACTAACAGTCTAATGTTGCTAGGTGGTAAAGTTACAAATGGTAGGGTGAACAGATTTAAACCCTTACTACGGAAGGGTAATAGGGTGCTACTTGATAATACATGTTTTAGTCCAAATGCTAAGATCTGTTTTAAGAGACCTGTGGTATTAGAGTTCAACAATGAAGCAATAATGCTGAACTATATCATCAGGAGGAACTCAAATGTATTTAAATGTGGTGAGAATTTATTCACATTACTTGGCCAAGACCCTTTGATTTTTAAAAAGGTAAAAACCTAAATAATAGATTTGAAAAGGGTATGTAAACAAATGTAGGCCACCTACAACAGTGTAGAGTGAAAGGAACAGTAAAATGTTTTTTTGCAGACAATATAGCTACATTTTTCAGGGCAACAGTTTGCGGATAGTATATTTGGGAAAGCTCTTAAAACTGACATGTTCAGCAAATTGTGGTATCAGTGGGTAATATGTGTTGCTATGTGCCGAGTATGCCAGTATTTTTATATTGGTAAAATTGAGTGTACCCTCCAGAAAAGTGTCCATAAACATTATTATGATAGTACTATGAACAATACAAGCAATGTATTGTGCAGACAAGTATTGGGATGTGCTAGTCTATGACATTTTAAATTTGCAGTACCAAAAAAGATATGGAGTGACCCTATGGGAGGGTAATGTGAGACTAAGATTACATTTAAGGAACTATTGTGTAGGTTAGGCTCAATGCAGCAACCCCTGCCTGGGATAAATGAATATATATAAATCTACAGTATACTAAAACAACCTCACTTGGTGTAAATGAATACATGTAAATCAATAGCATACTAAAGCAACCCAACCTGGGGTAAATGAATACATGTAACTCAACAGTTTACTAAAGCAACCCGCCTGGGGTAAATTAATACATGTAAATCAACAGTATACTAAAGCAACCCCACCCGGTGTAAATGAATACATGTAGATCAACAGTATACGAAAGCAACCCTGCCCGGGGTAAATGAATACATGTAAACCAGCAGTATACTAAGGCAACACTGCCTGGGGTAAATGAATACATGTAAATCGACAGTATACTACACAACCCCACCTCCCACATTAAAAAGATATGAGATGGAAGCATTTCTTATTGGGCCTCCGCTGAAAATTGGCTTCGTTCCAAGTCGAACTTTCCTGGTAAACAAATGTTAAATAAATAAATGAATACATGTAAATCAACAGTACACTAAAGCTATGTTAAACAAAACTGCAGACACCAGTTTAAAATCAAATCTGGTATTTAGGAAGTTTTATATTGTTTTAGCTCTGGTGGTCAAAATAGTTAAACTGAGTTAAGTTTCATCAAACTCTTGTACATATTTTATTTTTTAATAATTAGTAACCATTTTTGTAATCAATCAGTCCCCATTACATATGTAGTTTTATATAGTCATATAGTTTATATGGTTTACTTATTTTCAGCTTGGATTAATTAATGCTTTATATTTTATTTAACTGATATTTTTTAATTTCCATATTTTTTTAAGGGAAAAGGGAAGTTAACTTATGTAATTGGAATCTCAGCAAAACTGACAATATTTTTATAAAGCTCATGCTTGTATTTAATATATTAACTTTATTCGAACACACATTTTATTTGTTTTTTACTTTTTGCTTCTCATTTTTATTATGTGCTTAACTGATTGCAGGGGATTAATGGTTGTGAGTTATCACATGATTACTGATGGGTATATATCGTGTTATTAGTACCATTACCATTTTTAGTTCTCATGAAATCCTGAGAAGGTTTCTGAAGAGGACAAAAGCACTAAGCTAAAAATGAAGTCATACAGCTTACATAACAAGTCATGTTGTGAATGTTATTTATTCATATTGCTGGTCCCCTCTTTGGCTTTGTTTTTTGGATGTAACTGAACTTAACGCGATTTCAGATTATTTTAGGTTCACTAAAGAGGGAGTTGGGTTAGGTATTCATTTTTTAGATTTATTTTTGGAATGGGATATAAATAAAAAAATGATTGACAGCAGAGTATGTAGAAAGGAAACATTCTCTAATAGTTATTTACACTCCAAAAGTGGACACCCTGCTTTTATGAAAAAGAACATCCCTAAAGGGCAATTTATTTCAGCCTCGAGGTTAACTTCTAAAGATGATGAATTTTATAGAGAGGTGGTGAATATTATTAGTATGTTTAAAGAAAGAGGTTATAAAGAAGAATTTCTCATACGATCAGCTAATGAGGTTGTCAACAAAAGAGATGAGGTTTTTAAGCCGAGTTTAGCAGACAATGGCAATATTGGCACTGCTGGACATAAGAAAAATAATACTTTTGTATAAAAAGGTCCTATTATTTATTGAATAATTCATTGAGTTAGTTAATTTCCCCAAGTCTTGGTGTGTTATAGTTTTTCTCTCAAAGAGGATCACTTAAAAGTGTTAAACAAGGGTTTCAATTGTATTCCATCTAGAAGAGCTGATATGGTACACATTCTTGTTGACTTATGACTTTTTGTGTGAAAACGAAATCTACATTACATATTAAAATACCTTCTCTCTCTAATACTATACGTTCAACAGTATTAAAGAAGACAAGTATTTATAATCCACCATTGTTCTTTAGAGGCTTGTGATAAAAGACTTAAGGAAGTTTTTTATTCTTTAGAGGCTTGTGATAAAAGACTTAAGGAAGTTTTGTTTTTTTTTTAAGAAAAAAACCTTGTATCAAATGATTTGGTCTAATTGAGAAAGAGCCTTAAATGAAATGAACTGAGAAGCAAAGGAGGATGATTGAGTACTGATGATAGTATGAGCTGTGTTCTATGTTAGTAAATTAAATGATTATGGTCCATTCCATGTTAGTAAATTAAATGATTATGGACCATTCTATGTTAGTAAACTAAATGTAGTAAATTAAATGATTATGGACCATTCCTTGTTAGTAAATTAAATGATTATGGACCATTCTGTGTTAGTAAATTAAATGATTATGCACCATTCTGTGTTAGTAAATTAAATGATTATGGACCATTCTATGTTAGTAAATTAAATGATTATGGACCATTCTATGTTAGTAAATTAAATGATTATGGACTATTCCATGTTAGTAAATTAAATGATTATGGACCATTCTGTGTTAGTAAATTAAATGATTATGGACCATTCTGTGTTAGTAAATTAAATGATTATGGACTATTCCATGTTATTAAATTAAATGATTATGAACCATTCTATGTTAGTAAATTAAATGATTATGGACCATTCTATGTTAGTAAATTAAATGATTATGGACTATTCCATGTTAGTAAATTAAATGATTATGGACCATTCTATGTTAGTAAATTAAATGATTATGGCCCATTCTATGCTAGTAGTTTAATGATTATGGCCCATTCTATTTTAGTAGATTAAATGATTATGGCCCATTCTATGCTAGTAGTTTAATCATTATGACCCATTCTATGTTAGTAGATTAAATGATTATGGACCATTCCATGTTAGTAAATTAAATGAACAGGTAGCTGACACTAAATGTTACAAACATTGATTTTAACATCTGATTACAAAGGTTTTAAAGAAATAAATAAGTGTTTATTGGAGATATTGCATCAGCAATATATAATTTCATCAACATCAACCCCTTTTCCTCACTTTCTACATGCGATCAGGGTGTCAGGTTAACTGTCACAATCTCTCTCGATTCAGTACCACTCTTACTTCTTCAACAGTCATGAATGACTGTGGCAGGTCTTGGTTCACATGATCCATTCATCACTTTGCTAGATGCCCTTGTTTTATCTTGCCTTCTTCTAGTCTGATCCAAATCTTCACAAGATCATCTTCTGTTTTCCTTCACACATGCCTAAATGAGCATAATATTTCTTTGACCTTGTCTACAACTGGTGATACTGGTGTTTTTGTTCTGAAGTCTTCAAGGATTTGTCTGCCCCACAGATGCATCTTGCCACCCACCTCAGGCACGTCATGTCCATCCCCTCTAGCTTCTTCAACTGCTCACCCTTCACTTCCCAGGTTTATGTATGGTACAGTAGTACTGGTCACATCACTGTTTTGCACACCTTACTTTTCACCTTCTTTGGAATTCTTATATCACACCCTACCCCAACACTCTGTTCCAGTTGGCTGATGCCCCTCTGATTCTATCTTTGGCCTCCTCATTCAGCCCTCCCTTCTTTTCAGCCACCCCTCCCAAATACATGAAGCTATTAACCTGTTTTTGAGCTTCTTCTGGGTTATCTCATTTGGTGCCATTACAAGTGCCTTACATTACTCGGTTATATCCACATTACAAGTGCCTTACATTACTCAGTTGTATCCACATTACAAGTGCCTTACATTACTCAGTTGTATCCACATTACAAGTGCCTTACATTACTCAGTTGTATCCACATTACAAGTGCCTTACATTACTCAGTTGTATCCACATTACAAGTGCCTTACATTACTCAGTTGTATCCACATTACAAGTGCCTTACATTACTCAGTTGTATCCACATTACAAGTGCCTTATGTTACTCAGTTGAATCCACATTACAAGTGCCTTACATTACTCAGTTGTATCCACATTACAAGTGCCTTATGTTACTCAGTTGTATCCACATTACAAGTGCCTTACATTACTCAGTTGTATCCACATTACAAGTGCCTTATGTTACTCAGTTGTATCCACATTACAAGTGCCTTACATTACTCAGTTGTATCCACATTACAAGTGCCTTACGTTACTCAGTTGTATCCACATTACAAGTGCCTTACATTACTCAGTTGTATCCACATTACAAGTGCCTTACGTTACTCAGTTGTATCCAAATTACAAGTGCCTTACGTTACTCAGTTGTATCCACATTACAAGTGCCTTACGTTACTCAGTTGTATCCACATTACAAGTGCCTTACGTTACTCAGTTGTATCCACATTACAAGTGCCTTACGTTACTCAGTTGTATCCACATTACAAGTGCCTTACGTTACTCAGTTGTATCCACATTACAAGTGCCTTACGTTACTCAGTTGTATCCACATTACAAGTGCCTTACATTACTCAGTTGTATCCACATGCTTTGAAGTTTGCTTTCCATGCTCTTCTGTCATTTACTCTACATAGTTTGCTTGTAATGCCACATCATATGCAAACAGCAGCTTTGCTATTTTGTCCTCTGTGAGCTGTTTGCTAATTTAGTCTGTCATCTACACAAACAGCAGTAGCTCAGAGCTGAACCTGATGCTTACCTACTCCCACTGTGAGCCCCTCTGTGAGTCTGAATGCAGTTCATGGTTGTATTATCGTCTACTTGAACACAGCTTACAGTTATCTTACCAGTGTTTCTGGGAATTCAAATCATTGAGGACTGTTCAAAATTAACTTTGTGGGGACCTTGTCATATACTTTCACCATGTCTAGAAATGCCCAGTTGCTTTCTTTCTTCATCTCCAGCTTCTTCTCCACTATCTGTCTCACTGCAAACCACAGGTAGGTCAAGCTACATGCTGATCTGAATTGTTCAGCTCTCTTCTTCCTTTCTAATGGTCTGTATATTTATTTATCAATCACCCTCCCCAGAACTTTCAGGTAGTATGATAACTTTGATTCCTCCAGAACTGCCCACAGTGGTAAATGTACCTTTTGTTCTTGTGCACTGGCACTAGAATGCATATTTTCTCCACTTATCTGGCATAGTCCTTTGCAGCATTCATCTCATAACTCACCCAACATCTCTATAACAATTGCTATAATGTCATCTCTGCTGGCTGCTTTCTCTTACTTAATTTCCTTAGTACTGTACTTATTTTTTCCAGGGTGGATTCTTCTTCTACTTTTATTGTAGGCTATGCGTGAGGCAGTAGAGCTTCTGTGGGGTTTTCTTCATTCAGAAGCTTCTGGAAGTAATCCTTCCATCTGCCTATGATGTCCTCTGGCTGGTGAGCAGGTTTTTGCTGACATTCCTTATAAACTGGCATGTGATGGTATCATCTTTATCTTTCTGTCCTTTCCTTGCAGCCTGATAGAGTTTAGTCATATGCCATCTGTTCAGGCACTTACAGCAGCTGGTAGAGTTTCTCTGATGATTTGTTCTTGACCATTGACCACTGACCATTGACCATAAACTGGCGTGTGATGGTATCATTTTTTCTTTCTGTCCTTTCCTTGCAGCCTGATAGAGTTTAGTCATATGCCATCCCTTCAGGCACTTCCAGCAGCTGGTAGAGTTTCTCTGATGATTTGTTCTTCACCACTGACCACTGACCATTGACCATTTTAATTGCTTTGTTAGTCTATCATGTATTATTAGATCTGTTAGACTTTTTGTTAGCTAAGCAGGATTGCTTCTTAAACTGGCCTGTCTGTTTTATCTAACATTTCATTCTTTCTTTTGGGAACTTTCTGGACTTCTGTATTCCAGTTTTCCTTGTGCACCTTGTTTTCACATCTGTCTTGGCAGCATATTTGTTCTAGCAAGATCGTCTAGTGCTGTTGCCCCATCTGGCATCCCTTAACTCTAAGTGTCAAGCTGTAGAAAACCTCTTCCTTCAAGAGAAGCGAGTAATTTGCTACACTTACTAAACTTCCCATAACCCATGAAGTGCTTCAGCACTTCATGATTGATCACAATTCCAGTAATGAATGCCATTACTGCAATAAATCCCCATATTAGCACCTGCCAATTATAGCCCTGCAGTCTGGGCAGCGGCTCCTTTTGCCCTGGTTCTACAGCCTCACACAAACTATTCTGAGATGCTGCCATTCTTTTACTAAATCTATATCTTTTTCCTGAGACGCTAGAATCTTGTGTTTGCCTTCTCTAATGACTGCTTGCAGCTAATTGTGACCACAAGAGGTTTATGCTGAGAGATGACAGTTTCACAGGAGATAACTTTACAATCTCTGATTCTATCCCAATACTCTTTCTTTCCAAGGAGGAAATCTACCTGAGGTTCATGAGATCTTGTGACTATCTCTCTTGGTGATCCATGCGTTGGTCACCAGCACATCACTTGTATACAGAAGTCTAAACTGGTCTAATTACTCTTACTGCCACATCCATGTGAATTGAGGTAGTGATTGCAAACTGGCCCATCTGCACTAATATAAACATTTAGGTCCCAATTACCAAAACTAACTAATAGGTTCATAGGTTCATAGGTTGGTACTAGGCTAGCGCCCCTAGGGCCTATACAAGCCTAGCCATAACAATTCCCTGGATATTTCTTCCCACAATATTTACTTCCCTGGACCCCTGTCTTTCACTTTTATCTAGTAGGCCCTGCAACTGCTGCCTGAATGCACTTTTCTCCTCACCAGCACAACCCTGCTGTGGGGAATGATCTGAGATTATGAATACTATCCTCTCTTTGCATTGGAGTCTGATTGTTGTGAGTCTGTCATTGATTCTGTTGACATTCCTCACTGTCTTCAGAAGACTTTCTTTCACCACAATTCCCTCATCATTTTTAGACTTGAGAACTTATGCCAAGTGGCTTTGATGCACTGCCCTTACACAGGCTAGCCAACATCCTCCTTATCCTCATAAATATCCACTTCCAAGCTGCATCCAGTGCCATCTTGTAAGTGAATCTATACTCTTTGTAGCAACCCCTACTTCATTTTTGGCAGGTTGACTGGTTTTACCCCCAGCTTCCACTCAGAGCTGTCACAAGTAACCCAAGCTAGTTAAGTAGAAACCTGATGGCAGCTTATTACTGAGAGCTATTGGGGTTCATGTCAAATAGGGTTACATTGTAGAATCTTCAACCCAGCAGCAAATATCCATCCCATTTTTTGCACCATTAGTCAAAAGTGATCAAATCAGTAGTAAATGGTTCAATTACTCTTTCATCCGGGTCGGACAACTGATTTCCACAACAGACTTCCGTCACAGTTTCGCCTGATATTGCCACCAGCTGCATTTATGTTCCACTTCTGTGGCCCAACTGGCCCCAGTAGAATGACTGAGAGGTTCCTTACACAATGTACAGGGAGACCCTGTGGTCCCTTCTCAACTTCTGCTCCCCCTGATGCTGCCCCTCCATTTCAGATGACATATAGCCCCAGACATCCAATTCTAACCCTACCAACATCAGACACAGGCTGACAGGCAGGCTGGCTGATCCATTTTTAGTCAGTGATTCATGTGTTCTAATCTAGAAGATACTATACACAGAGTTGATGCCTAAAGCAGTCGGTTTATACAACTCTTTTCTCAGGTGGACCACTTACAGTCTGTGTTTTTCCCCTGACCCCCTACTCTGTTTACTACTCAAGTTCAGTTAGAAAGTTTGGGTCTGTGTCAAGTACCCACCTTTTTGAAGTGGAAACAATCGGCATGTTATGTGTTTTCTTGGGGCAGCTGAGATAAAGAAGTCCCCATTTGTTAACCAGGTAGGTCCAGTGGACACAGTCCCATTTCACTGGCAATATGTAGTTGAATGACATGCTCAAGGTCATACAGCAGACAAATGAAAGCTCAAAGAATCAAACCCTGTACAGCAAGAAGCACAGTTTGCAGCCTTATCCCTCTGTGCCAGTTGCTAACTAATCTCACATAGACATGAGGAGAGCATGCAAACTCCATTCAGACAGTGACCCCGCATCTTTTATCTGTGAGACAAAACTGTTAGGCAATATACTGTCCTCGTACTACATTCCCTAAGGTCAGCAAAACATCTTTTTCAATCAATAAAGAAAATCTAATAGACTAAAAACCTATTTTGGATATGAACAGGGTACAAAACCAAATCTTTCAATAATGTCTAAACATTGTTAAACCCTTTAAAAGAATCGCTGAATTCTTCTTCATTATTTTTTTTTTTAGTGTTTTTCCTGCCGTATTGTTTTGTATGTCTCACTACTGAATTGTTTAAAACTGCTTGCAGTGGTTTCAAACTGTATGTAAATGGTATCTATATTATGTCGGTGAGCATTTAATGCATTGGAAATGATTGAAATGCCCTTCCTTTTGCTTGGATAACAGTTTGTGGAACTTTATAGGTTCATAGGTTCATAGGTTCATACTAGGCTATCTGCCGATTTAGTATGGGGAACTATACCCATTATTTTGCTGTGCCTCTGTCGAGCAGTGACACTGAGGTAATCCCTGGGGTATATCTGCGATCTCCCATCCATTGGTCAAGATTTCTCTTGAACAAGGCCACCTCACATGTACTTTTTGTTCCACAGCATAGGGAGTCTTTGGGTGATGAATCTATCCTCCAGTCAAGGTTTAAGTCTCCGCCCTTGTGGCTCTGATGGATCTAGATTTTGATATTCATCAAATCTGGGTTTGACATGGCCTTGTATGTTAGGCAAAGGTCACCTCTGAGCGAATAGAGCTGGAGTTCTTTCAGTCGGGCAGCATAGGACAGATTTTGAGACCCTTTATCCTTTTGGTGAGGAACTTTGTGGCCTCTCCAGCTGCTGCAAGTGTCGGGTCAGATACATTCCGAATGGGGCATTGTACTCAATCATTGGTCTGATGAGTGATGAGTAAAGGGAGACTATGACCTCCTTGATGTAGATGAGAATCCCTTCATGATAAGGTGGGCAATGTAGAAGGTCGTGTCGAATGACAGACTACTATCAACCTGGGTCCCCAGGTCCCTGATAACTTCTTCTGTGCTCAGTGGATTGCCACCTATTTGGTAGCTATATGGCGCCAGTTTGCAGTCATCTGCAAACTTTGTCGACACCACTTGTGACAGGCTTTGAGTCTGACATGAGCCAGATCAAGGTAGGCTGTATGGACTGCCTTTCCCTCATCAATGGCTTTGGTGACTGTTGCAGATAAGGCTTGTCAAGCTAATGGGCCTGAAGTGGTACCACAGTTGCAGCAGAGGTAAGACTTTGATTAAACAGCTGTCCTAGCTGTGGGTTTAATTCCTCATTGAGTTCATGGAGGGACACCATCAGGTCCCATGGATGCTGGAGATGTTTGGGGGCTGCGATATCTGGGAGAAGTTTGCACTGAACCTGTCAGCCAGTATGTTGGCAATGTCTGTAGGATCAGTAATCTTCACATCATTTTGAACTAGCTCTGAGCACCAGGTTTCAGGCCTTATGATTGTCTTTTGAGTCTTTTTGCTTTGGATGATTTTATGAGAGCTCTTAGTTTTTACTTATAGTGATCAAGGGTGTCTTACCTTTTAAGGATTTTGCTCTATCTTGTAGTAGCTTCCTCTTTTGTTGTAGAGTTTGTTTATGGCTGGGGTCCACCAGACTGTCTTTGTTTTGCTTGGGATTGCCTTATCCATGCAGTCCTGCAGGTGCTGGTAGAAGGCATTTGTAAGTGATTCAGCAGCTTGAGTACTGTTTAAGGAGACCACACTAGTCTTTAGAAGTGTGAAGTCGGCTTTTGAAGTTCTTTACTGTGGTCGGATGAGGACCTCCAGGAGATTAGTTTGTGGTCTGATCTCAGGTGAGGGGTACACCTCCGGTGTTGAACATTGTGCTCCCATGTTCGTGATGATGAGATCGGATGGTGACTAGTTGTTCCATGGCATTTGAGTTTATGAATTCCAGGAACTTTTGGGCTAGGGTGTTTGGGCTTGAGTAGTGTTCCCAGTCTATATTAGGGTAATTGAAGTCACCTAGTATGATGGTGTTTGGTGATACATTTATCCTCTAGTGTTTTCAGGAAGGCCATGTGAGGTTCCTGAGTTTGTGAGGTGGCCTGTAACATGCTACAATTTGCAGAGCAGTCTTGCCTATGGTTAATTGCACCTGGATGGTCTCCATGGATAAACACATGATATGAGGTAAAACCTGGGGTGCTCTCAGCATACTGTTTTGAGAAAAAGGCACTATGGGGTGGCAAGAGCCTTTGCCAATATCCGGTGACAGGTGGACACTGGATCCCCTTTGAATGACACCAGTGTTTAAGCCAATTGTTAAAGCTGATCATCTTATCTCTGTATTGTGGCATCGTAGGATACTGCTCAAGGTCAGACCTGTTTGGCCTTAAGGGCTGTGACTGTTTGACACTCTGACTGTGAGGTCTATTGTTTTATTTCTTCTTTTCTCATATTAAGTACCACAAAACTGCGGGCAATTAGGGACGGTACATACTACAAGCTAGAGTAATTTTTCTAGAATTGAAACATTTCGTTTAGAGATGTATTTCTAACAAGTGAAGTATGCAGACTTTTTTTGTCTACTGCAAAACATTGATGTATGTTACTGTAGTCTGCTGATATTTGTCTAAAACACTGCATAAGCTGGAAGCATGGAGTTTATACAGAGTGCTAGTAGTTTAAAGAGATTTGTGCAAGTATACATTATAGATATAATGGGTTACTTCCTCCTTCAGAGTGGCCTGAGAATTTAAATACTAGTTTACATAAGCCATATAGGAAAAGTATTTTTATTTCTATTTTATTCTCAACATAGTTACCTGATGTTTTCCTATATTAATATTTTGCATTATCTGCTCCATTTTATCTTTGGTAAGCCCTGCACCTAAAGGACAAACTATTCCCAGTTAAACCTCACCCTTGTCAGGCTGAACTGCAAAAAAGGTAAAAGTGACCTGGCTTCCTGAAAGCATTTGTAGGTGACAAAACAACAGAATCTCCCAGTCTTCATCAAAAACTATGTATGTCCAACTTCTTTAAAGTGTTTTGGTTTATATAAGTAGTCTTTCAGTCTTGGAAACTCACTGCAGAGTGACCTCCATACATCACCTTTTTCTCTTTAGAGTAAAATCCCCACTACTTCACTTCTGTGCTTCCCCCCTATACTTATACTAATCTATCTGCCTCTCTTGAGATTGTTTAGCCCAGTACCCACACTACTCTCTGGCCTCACTCCCTTTTTCTTACCTGCACTGCTATCATCCTTTCTCTACCCCCCAAATCCTGCATTTTTTTTTCTATAGTATTTAGCCATTTTTCACATGTGATCTTTATATAGGACTAGAAGGACACCTAAAAAGCTTAGACAAAACCCACATTTATAGTCCCATGTAAGATGCTAAGTCTTCCTCACCTGCAATTTTACCATAATTCTGGTGTTTTTGTAATAATTTCTGTAGATTGCTGATTTTTTTTTTTTTTGCTATTGCCTTCTGCTTCCAGTCAGTGAGATGGCTAAATGTACAATCTGAATACCAACCCAGCAATATAGGAGTACCTTAGGGATCCATTTTAGGTCCACTAATGTTTAATATTTTCATTAATGACCTGCACAAAGCCCCCCATATCCAGAATCTCATCCAATATGCGGGCAATTCAACTCTGATATCAACCTCCAAAAATTTCTCAGATCTCCTCACATTTCCACAATAGGCCTTTACTTCTATCGAATCATGATTAATTAATGTACAACTTAAGCTAAACCCCAAAACGACCAAACATTTACTATTTTCTTGAAAATCACTTGATACCGACTTCAAAATCCTTGCTAAAGATAGTACAGAAATAGAACTAGTAAACACAGCCAAACCACTAGGCATAACAATAGATAACAGACTCATTTATGAACCACACACCCTGAATGTAATAAAGAAAACCCATTTCAAACTAGGCAAACTATATCACCATAAGCTCTTCATGGATAAATATACCAAAATAAAACTAGCAAATACCCTACTCATCCCTTCCCCCCTATATGGTAGTGCCATTTTTATCAATCTTCACTCAACCCTTAGTAATAATCTACAATCCTGCTACAATAAAATAGCCAAATTCGCCTCCGAAAAAACACACTGTTCTCATTACTGCCTAGCAATCACAGAACTAAAATGTCTAGAATTCTCCCACCAGCTAAAATATACCCAACGAACCTTAGCCCACAAACATATCAGTAAACCTAATGCATGCCCAGCTCTCAAAGCAATCCTACAAACATATACCCCTACTAGAACACTAAGATCTCCCTGTAAACCCTTGCTCACAGTAACAAAACCAAATAAGAGAGCCAGTCAATGCCCACTCCTTAGCCAAACTTTGGAATAACATACCATCTAAAATAACCCAAACTGACCACTCAAAAACCTTTAAAATAGCTCTAAAAACACATTATCTAAATAATACATCCTGCACCTGTCTACGAAATAAACCTCCTTAAAAATCAAAATAAAACAAAAAAAAAGCACCTTTACCAGGTTTACCTTTACATCATCAATCCCAATATGGGTGAAACGGCTTCTGCAAATACCGAAGTGCGAACGTCTCCAACCTCTAATTCCATATAAGCGAATGGAAACAATTTGCCCCTTTTTGACCCATGGTAGCACTGGTGTGGATGTGTGGTACGGCCAGAAATGTCGAAATTCGACATAATTTCGAAATTTAAAACTTTTTGTGGTTTTGGTTTGCTTAAATGGGTTGATTAAGTGGCCGGTCAATCATGTGTGATAGACGATATAAAGGTAATCCCATCTACCATTCATTGGGTTGGCTTATCTATGTAAACTCAGTCTTTCATAATAACCATTGGATACTTACCTCCATACAGTATACTATATTCTTAACATAGATAATACTGTATCATACCCCATGTTTCTCCAACGCTGAATAAAGTAAACTCCTGCAAATTTGTTACTTGCAATGTGCTTTTTCTCCTTCATCTCGTGAAGACTTCTGCAAATCTTGTAAATTGTATCTAGACTTCTGTAAATCCTGTAAATAGTAGACATATAGTTCTTTTCTCTGAATTACTTTTTTTAACATGTAATACTTTTAAAGCCTATGTCAAACTTGTAATCACTATAATGTATTGTAGAGCTTTTCTCCCTGGGCCTCCACTGAAAATGGGTTACTGACCCAGTGGACATTCCCAGCCAACAAATGTTAATAAATAATACATACATGCATACATAAATAAATAAATAAATTATTCATTCATTCACCTAGGTTGTGTTTGATGATGGTTTAGGAGCTACTTTGTTTAATTTGAAAATGGAGTATTTTGCAGAAGACAGAAATTCTTCAGGAGAGGTATCTTTCCTGCCAATAGATTTTGAGTATGGTGTGGTAGAAGTTTCGGGACTGGAATAAAAAAACATTTCCACATCATGCTAAGCATATTGGGGTGACAAATGACCATGTGCAGGGTGTGTACAATTCAGAAAACTCAGCTACATGACATTGTTAAGCCAAATAACATGGCCATCCATGCTATATGCTACTGGCTGTACACTGAGGTGATGTATATAATAATGTGGCACAACAAGATGGCTGCACAGTTCAGAGATGTGTGAATGTCATGCAACGGACCTGCTCTTGCCTTATATCTAAGCTCAGACATATGCCGATATTCAGGTGGAGTATGTTATTCAGCTATGTTAGGGGGTGCCACAGCTATAGTAAATGTGTAGCTGCAAGAAATTACTGCAGCTGCTATGCTTGACAGTATGTGACATTGTAACTGGCAACACAAGATCATTCGACTATGCTTAGCATTTTATGCCCTCTACAACACTGACATACTGAACCGATCTTGTACAGACAGAGACCCTGAAATTGGGACATGGGTTAGCCATCTGCATCCCAGTCAGAGTTGTAGAGTTTCTATCCCAGTGAATAGTAAGATATGTGTGTTGCTTTACTTATTTTAGCTACAGAAACCTTTCAGTGACCTACTAGAGATACTGTGGGTGTATCTCAGGCATCTGCCTTAAGAATACTCCATCAGTTTCTCAATGCCATGCTTCTACATGTGAGTGAGCATCTATGATTCCTACATATCTCAGACAGAACCAACACCATATGGAAGTACTATGATTTAGCCCATTACCCTAAGATATTGGGGACCACAGACAGTGAAATAAAGGTCCCACCTGCTGAACTGGGAAGGAAGTCCATGAACTACATATGGTAACACTCTATCAACTGCCAGGTAGTCTGTAAAGAGTATCATCTACAATGTCTGTGTGCAAGCTACCCAGGCAGTTTTCATGATTCCCACATGTGGCACACAGGTTTTACCTCATATCATGCTCGCCCCCCAATCCGACAAATGCAAAGGAGGGGGGTAGGATCCATCATCAAGGACACCACAACACCTCAAGATTGGTGGCATGGCAACACATGGATGCCACCCAAACCATCCAGCAAACCATAGGCAAGAACCATTTGCTCTGCAATTTAGGTTACGGAATTACTCTCCAACTCAGAACCTCCTCTGGAGGAACACTGTATCTCCGAACACCATAAATGTATCTCCGAACACCATCTACTATAGACTGGGAACACTACTCCAAGTCCTAATATAGACTGGGAACACTACTCAAGTCCAAACACAAAATCCCAAAAACAACATTCCATTCAACAACTGCCATGGAACAACTAGTTACCATCCCAACCATCATGAAAGAGGGATCACATAATCCATCTCATCACAATGTTCAACACCAATGTTATACCCCCACTGAGATCCCTCACCAGTGAAATCAGATGGAGGTCACAAACTAATCTGCCTCCAGGTCCAAATCCTGCCCCACACAAAGCAAAAGAGTAAAGACTTCACACTTTCTAAAAGACTAGTGGTCTCTTTCTACCTGCCTCACTTGGCGGTAAACATTACTCAAACTGCTGAATCTCAACTACAAATGCCTTATCACAAATGCTGCAGAGCCATGGATCACAGGCTGCATGGATCAACAAAACACTCTTGTAAACAAAGACGCCTCTTCAATCTGGTGGACCCAAGCAATAAACAAACAAACAAACAAAGGAACAAAAGGACAACAGAAAGAGAAAAAATAAAAGAAATCCTGAAAAGGAAAGAAAAGAAAAATCACTAAGAGTAAAAAGCTAATTCTCTAAAAAAATCATAGCCTCATAAAAGAGAGAAAAGCTAATTTTGAGAGAAAATATACAAAAAGGCATTCTTTTGAAAGAAACGTAGAGGACCTTAGCAGAACTGCCACAGAGGAAAGTGAAAATTGATAAAAATGTAGACAGAACTAACAGAGATGCTGGCTGACTTCTCCAGGGTGGACCCCCCTCCCTACCCCCTTCCCTAACCAAACAACTGTAACCCCTACAGGAGAGACTAACCTAAGCGGAGTGCCTGCCTCCCCAGAACATGTCATCACCCCAGGATGATGACATCCCTCCCCCGCTGTCTGCACCACGTCCCTCATTCAGGAGGAATTAAACCCAACAGTGACCACCACTTAGACTCACTCTTGATCATAACCCCAGACTCTCCATCACAGCTGTTACAGCGACTGTGGTAGTTGCCACACCCAGGCCTGGCTGGCACCGACCCCTCCCCTTGGACCGCCACATCGAATTGGCAACCCAGCCCTGCAAAGCTGCAAGAGGATCATAAAGACAAGCTGAATCTATAAAGATAGGGAGAAACGAGAGGGCTGGATCCAGATCCTGGCTTTTCATTATGGGCAGATCATGAAAGGCTTTGGGTTGACTTTTTAGTTTCAGTCACCAAGGCCATTGAGACAGGAAAGGGCCTTGGCAGCCTACCCTGACCTGGCAAACCTTATTGAGGCCTCCATACAGAACCCACAGCCCATACATCTGTCTCAAAGTAAAACTCATCCAGCATATTACAAACCCTGTTGGGGGAGTGACAGAAACTCACAGAACCCACAGCAACCCCATTGTGTCAGACATGTCAGCTGTCAGAAGTGGCAAGGTCCAGAAATCCTCCAGAGTGGAGAAGTACAAGCTCATAGTTTTCATTGTCACTGACAAGCAAACAAGGGAGGGTTCTCTACACAAAAAGGTCATCTATGACCTGACAAGTGGCATAAAGTAAAAACAGTCGAATGACAGAAACTAATTGCAGACACTCACACAGTTAAGAAGGGTCGAACCAGAAGGTGCCAGAGATATCCTAAAAAAGGGCCCCCAGAAGATACCTGCCAGTAAAGCAGTCATTAATTCGAAGGTTAAAAGCAACCATATAGGTATGATACCCCTATCAACAGAAGGCCTTATCAGAGGGACCTGGGGATCTCTCGGACACGAGAGATGCTAAACAAGTATCTTATCACTAGGAAGAAGTAGTAGGGAAGCTCATCTTATGCCTATACTGTCAAGACTAAGGACATCTCCTCTGTATCTACATCAGTCTACCAATGATGAAGACTCGGACATACAGACCAATGTATCAGTTCTCCATGATGATCATGCTGCATCTCACCACAAAGTTCCTCTGTAAACCGCTGCCACCTAGAAGAACTCAAAAGGGTCTCAAAGGCTCTCAAAATGGAGAGGTATGATCAATGTTCACTCTATTGCCAGTTAAATCACACTGCTTATGTTGCTTGCTCACAACAACTCAGAGCCTCAGAGAACCTGACATACAAGGCCAACTTCATCTAGATCCCCCATATCCACAAGGGCGGGATAGATAAACCTAAAGAGACTCAAGGCACAAACAAATGGAGGATTATTTTGGGGATTGGAGGGAGAGAGGTTCCACACCTGTGGGACAGAAATCCCGGTGACCTCAGGAGGCACCTGTAGCCTTGTTCAAGAGGAATCTTGACCAATGGATGGGAGATCGAGATCGTGCATTAAATGGGCTGGGTTGGCCTCAGTGGCAGACAGACGTGAGCACAATAAATCCTATGTGACCTTTACTAATGGTTTGCAAGGGGTGACTTACTTGCCACAGGGGCATCATGTTGGTGATGCTAGATATGCTCCACAACCCTATCTTATGACAGCCATAATAAATCCACACAAACAGACCAGAGATACGATCATGCACTATTGTAAACAAAAAACATTAAAGAGTATGTGTTTATGCTGCTGAAGGCACACTTTCAAAGTCTAGGTTCATTCATTAGTGCCCTGCAATAAGACCCTGCCATGAGTGCAAAAATAATGAATGTCTGTGCAACGTTAAATAATATTATACTGAGGATGCAGTTACAGCAAAGTGGGTACTAACAGAGCCAGTAGTTCTCAGCACAATGTGCAATAGAGGCTGAGGCAGATGAGGAAGTGTGGGAGGAGTCAGGGGATGGAGCCATTAGTAGAATTGGGGGAGGAGTTAGAGGATGAAGCCATCAAAAGAATCAGGGGAACAGTCAGGGGATGGAGCCATCAGTAGAATTGGAGGAGGAGTCAGGGGATGGAGCCATCAGTAGAATCAGAGGAGGAGTCAGGGGATGGAGACATCAGTAGGGATAAACATGCCAGATGGAGGTGAGCACAGTATGCTGTGGCACTAACAAAGAAGCAGTGTACTGAACACAGCTTTAAAGCATAACTATACGAAAGCTAAAATATACATACAGTGAAAATAATGCATACAAAAACAACAAAAGAAAGCCGTGCTTACCCATGTATGGAGTGACTTCACTGTGCATCACACATAGACAACTGAAGAAGCAGTGTACAAAGGGCAGGCACAGTTATCATCATTTGCACAGCTGGAGAAAGGACAGCTAAAATCCATATCTTTAACAGGAAAGTACAAGTGTAAGTTGTAAGGTGTATCCAGATAAAAAAGTAGCTTTAAGTGAATTGTCAGAACCATGGGGGGTTAACATCAAGAAGGGGCAGGGTCAGCATATGTGTTGGGCGCTGTGGTGGTGTGTATGTGTGTGTGTAAGGGGGTGGTGTCTGCAGAGATACAGCTTCAGTAGCTGGTACAACACTGCAGCTGGGCCTACTGGACAGGTCCAAGATACGCATAACTCCGCGTTTGAGCACCCCCTCATGCCCATGAGAGCTGCCTCTGCCAGCAGTTATATTAGCTGCACCGCAACTCTAGCTAGATGCTGATGTGCTAAGTAAACTCAAGTGATGTCTGCTAGAAGATATGGTGACATGCTGACAGCAACGATTATAAGGATGCCCTGTCCTGGGAGTAGTCACCTCCAAAATAGATGTCGCCATAGAACTGCTAGCACTGTGGGACCAGGATCTTGCACATCCATGACCATATGGGCTAACATCTGAGGATATAGCAGATGGCTGTCTGCAAAGGTGTCCAATCACTCTTGCCAGAAGACCCTGAGAAGACATGGTCCAGTCCAGTGTGTGTGCTTCAGTCTATGAGACATGAAGTGCCACAGGTCAGCCACAGGTCAGCATTCACATCATGGATTACCCACACTTTCTCTGACACGGCCATGTTGGTACTGGCCTGTGCCTGTACAATGGCTTGCACGTATGTTGGGTAACAGCCACTGACACACCAATCACAAGGAGATGGCAGTAACTGACACACCAATCAAAGGCAGAGGGCAGTAACTGCACCTTATTAAACACAGTACCATGTGCCCCATGTGGATGTCTCTGCTAAGGAGTCCCAAGGACAGATTGAGATATCAAAGTACTGGGGATCACCATACTTCCCTCATCTATAATGTCCCCATCAATCTGTCCTCTTTCAGATGTATGTGTATCTTGAATACCTATAGGCATAGACACCATGTCCATAGCCTGTGTAGAAGATGCAGTGGTCACACCATCACTCACATTCTGTACTCCTTGGTTGTGCCAGCTTATCCCTGCCATCAACATCAGAGGCTACAGAGCCTCCAACATCAGTTGGGAACAGTTCCACAGTGCTGGTAATGAATAAAGATTTACCTGTGTATACACCAAAGCAAAACCATCTGGTGTAAGTAGGAGCCAGCACCACATGTACACATGCACCTGATATCTTTACAGCTATAGACATATGACAACAACTAATATCCCTGGCTATACCTTGTGCAGGTAACCATGGCACTTTTATCCCTGATGTACCTGTATATTGTCACTCAAACAGATTGACTAAGAGGTAAGAAGCATTCAATGATACTATTAAATAGGCCTACATCCCTGTGTCACCCGTGGTTGATACTGTCTGGACCCTGTCCAGCTTCACCACCTATCATCCACCACTGCACTGTAGAACTCCATGGAGCTAGTATGGGTCTTCAGTGAGGCCAAGAACTCCTCTCTCTTTGTAAGGGGTGGTCCAGACTACATCCTGCCACCTGTTGCCTTCCATTCCCATGCCATGGCTTCTACTCTACATGTAGCAGCATGGATCATATTCATGCACTGGATCATGTTATAGTGGTCCTGAACATGCAGTGCATTTATGTCTCTAACAATTTCAGCCCAGGTTCGGACACAGAAGGGCTGATCAGTGGCATGGACAGCAAGGAGCCTTTGCCCATGGAGACAGAAACCTATAGAACCACATTATTCTCTGCATCTTTAAATATCAGTTTATGGGTGCATGTTGATGGCCCAACAGTTTCAGAATTTTCTTTCTTACTAGCCTGTTTTAGAGGCATAGGTCTGTTGGTATTGAAAACCGTGGAATTAAGAGTCTTGTTCCTGCATGGGCCTTAACAGTCTCTACACTATTAGTATTCACCTAGGGCATACAGTCTGCCGTATTTGTGCCTGACACATATCTAAGTAATTTTTTTTTTATTTAACATTTGTTTACCAGAAAAGTCCGACTTGGAATGAGCCAATTTTCAGTGGAGGCCTAGGGAGAAACTCTCCAGATCCATGTCTTTAAACGTGGGAGGAAATCGGAACAACTGGAGGAAACCCACACAAATGCAGGGAGGACATGTTGACTTCACACAGAAGACACCTCAGCAGAGAATCAATTCGGAGAACCTCTTGCTGTGAGGTAACAAGGCTAACTGCTATGTCACCGCACCATCCCAATGTCGTGTATGTATGTATGTATGTACACTGATCAAATATTTCTGACAAAACAGGCACCACAGGACTGCAAGTGAACTACATGGGATCATTACAATATTTTTCCTCATACCTCTCAACTTTCCAGATTTTCTGAGAATGTCCAGATTTTTGCATCATATTTTTATCTGTTCCTCATAAATGTTTGGTTTTCTGGCAAATGATTGGCAAATCCTTGAGGATGAAAACCAGAAAATAATGACAGGCATTTGAGTTTCAGACTTCATACCCTTCAGAAAATGTATTCTAATGCTAAACGTATTTTATCAACTTTCTAAGTTTAAAAGATCATTATTTACAATGTGTCCCTATTTTTTGCCTTCACCCCCCCCATTATTTATGGCTTTGTCCAAGTTTAAAAGATCAGTATTTACAATGTGTCCCTATTTTTGGGCCTTCACCCACCATTATTTATTGCTTTGTCCAAGTTTAAAAGATCAGTATTTACAATGTGTCCCTATTTTTGGGCCTTCACTCCCCCATTATTTATGGCTTTGTCCAAGTTTAAAAGATCAGTATTTACAATGTGTCCCTATTTTTGGGCCTTCACCCCACAGCCATTATTTATGGCTTTGTCGAAGTTTAAAAGATCAGTATTTAAAATGTGTCCCTATTTTTGGGCCTTCACCCCCCCCCCATTATTTATGGTTTTGTCCAAGTTTTAAAGATCAGTATTTACAATGTGTACCTATTTTTGGGCCTTCATCCCCCCATTATATATTTTGTCACTTATTTTTATGGTCATACTATGTGCAATGGGTCATGACAAGCAAAATCAATGTCCATGTGTGTACAACCAATGGCAAGTTGTCTTTTGCATAATAAGAATGAAGTCCAATGTCATGAATGACATATTTAAGACTATGCTGCAAGTCCAACATCATGAATGCCATATTTTAGACTTGGCTGCAAGTCTGTCGACTATGCTGTAGGTTCAGTGTCATGAATAACATATTTTAGACTACACTGCAAGTCCACCATCATGAATGACATATTTTAGACTAAGCAGCAAGTCCAACGTCATCTATACTGCAAGTACAGTGTCATGAATGACATATTTTAGATTATGCTGCAAGTCCAATGTCACGAATGACATATTTTAGACTCAGTTGCAAGTCTGTCGACTATGCTGCAAGTCCCGCATCATGAATGACATATTTTAGACTACGCTGCAAGTCCACTGTCATGAATGACATATTTTAGACTAAGCAGCAAGTCCAACGTCATCTATACTGCAAGTACAGTGTCATGAATGACATATTTTAGACTACACTGCAAGTCCAACGTCATGAATGACATATTTTAGACTATGCTTTAAGTCCAGCGTCATCTATACTGGAAGTCCGGTGTCATGAATGACATATTTTAGACTATGCTGAAAGTCCGTCGACTATGCTGCAAGTCCAGCATCATGAATGACATACTTTAGACTATGCTGCAAGTCCAATGTCATGAATGACATATTTTAGACTGTGCTGCTAGTCCAATGTCATGAATGACATACTTTAGACTATGCTGCAAGTCCAGAGTCATGAATGACATACTTTAGACTATTCTGCAAGTCCAACGTCATGAATTACATATTTTAGACTACGCTGCAAGTCAAATGTCATCTATACTGCAAGTCCAGTCTCATGAATGACATATTTTAGACTATGCTGCAAGTCCAAAGTCATGAATGACATATTTTAGACAATGCTGCAAGTCCAAAGTCATGAATGACATACTTTAGACTATGCTGCAAGTCCAGAGTCATGAATGACATATTTTCGACAATGCTGCAAGTCCAACGTCGACTATGCTGCAAGTCCAGCATCATGAATGACATACTTTAGACTATGCTGCAAGTCCAACGTCATGAATGACATATTTTAGACTATGCTGCAAGTCCAATGTCCTGAATGACATATTTTTGATTACGCTGCAAGTCCAAAGTCATGAGTGACATATTTTAGACTATGCTGCAAGTCCAACGTTGACTATGCTGCAAGTCCAGCATCATGAATGACATACTTTAGACTATGCTGCAAGTCCAAAGTCATGAATGACATATTTTAGACTATGCTACAAGTCCAATGTCATCTATACTGCAAGTCCAGTGTCATGAATGACATACTTTAGACTATGCTGCAAGTCCAACGTCATGAATTACATATTTTAGACTACGCTGCAAGTCAAATGTCATCTATACTGCAAGTCCAGTCTCATGAATGACATATTTTAGACTATGCTGCAAGTCCAAAGTCATGAATGACATATTTTAGACTCAGTTGCAAGTCTGTCGACTATGCTGCAAGTCCAGCATCATGAATGACATATTTTAGACTAAGCAGCAAGTCCAACGTCATCTATACTGCAAGTACAGTGTCATGAATGACATATTTAGACTACGCTGCAAGTCCAAAGTCATGAATGACATATTTTAGACTATGCTTCAAGTCCAGCGTCATCTATACTGGAAGTCCAGTGTCATGAATGACATATTTTAGACTATGCTGAAAGTCCGTCGACTATGCTGCAAGTCCAGCATCATGAATGACATACTTTAGACTATGCTGCAAGTCCAATGTCATGAATGACATATTTTAGACTGTGCTGCAAGTCCAATGTCATGAATGACATACTTTAGACTATGCTGCAAGTCCAGAGTCATGAATGACATATTTTAGACAATGCTGCAAGTCCAACGTTGACTATGCTGCAAGTCCAGCATCATGAATGACATACTTTAGACTATGCTGCAAGTCCAATGTCATGAATGACATATTTTAGACTATGCTGCAAGTCCAATGTCCTGAATGACATATTTTTGATTACGCTGCAAGTCCAAAGTCATGAGTGACATATTTTAGACTATGCTGCAAGTCCAACGTTGACTATGCTGCAAGTCCAGCATCATGAATGACATACTTTAGACTATGCTGCAAGTCCAAAGTCATGAATGACATACTTTAGACTATGCTGCAAGTCCAAAGTCATGAATGACATATTTTACACTATGCTGCAAGTCCAATGTCATCTATATTGCAAGTCCAGTGTCACATATTTTAGACTACGCTGCAAGTTCAACGTTATGAATGACATATTTTAGACTATGCTTCAAGTCCAGTGTCATCTATACTGGAAGTCCAGTGCCATGAATGACATATTTTAGACTATATTGCAAGTCCAACATTGACTATGCTGCAAGTCCAGCATCATACATGACATATTTTAGACTATGCTGCAAGTCCAATGTCATGACTGAAATATTTTAGACTATGCTGCAAGTCCAAAGTCATGAATGACATATTTTAGACTATGCTGCAAGTTCGTCGACTATACTGCTAGTCCAGCATCATGAATGACATACTTTAGACTATGCTGTAAGTCCAATGTCATCTATACTGCAAGTCCTGTGTCATGAATGACAAATTTTAGACTACGCTGCAAGTCCAACGTCATGAATGACATATTTTAGACTATGCTTTAACTCCAACGTCATCTATACTGCAAGTCCAGTGTCATGAATGACATATTTTAGACTATGCTGCAAGTCCAAAGTCGACTATGCTGCAAGTCCAGCATCATGAATGACATACTTTAGACTATGCTGCAAGTCCAAAGTCATGAATGACATATTTTAGACTATGCTGCAAGTCCAATGTCATCTATACTGCAAGTCCAGTGTCATGAATGACATACTTTAGACTATTCTGCAAGTCCAAAGTCATGAATGACATATTTTAGACAATGCTGCAAGTCCAAAGTCATGAATGACATATTTTAGACTATGCCGCAAGTTCAGCATCATGAATGACATATTTTAGACTATGCTGCAAGTCCAAAGTCGACTATGCTGCAAGTCCAGCATCATGAATGACATACTTTAGACTATGCTGCAAGTCCAAAGTCATGAATGACATATTTTAGACTATGCTGCAAGTCCAATGTCATCTATACTGCAAGTCCAGTGTCATGAATGACATACTTTAGACTATTCTGCAAGTCCAAAGTCATGAATGACATATTTTAGACAATGCTGCAAGTCCAAAGTCATGAATGACATATTTTAGACTATGCCGCAAGTTCAGCATCATGAATGACATATTTTAGACTATGCTGCAAGTCCAACGTCATGAATGACATATTTTAGACTAAGCAGCAAGTCCGTCATTTATACTGCAAGTCCAGTGTCATGAATGACATATTTTAGACTACGTTTCAAGTCCAAAGTCATGAGTGACATATTTTAGACTACACTGCCAGTCCAACGTCATGAATGACATATTTTACACTATATTGCCATTGGTCAAAAAAGGAGTTGAGTGCTGTTGGGTGGCAGTTGACAAGTATGAAATAGAGTAAAGCTGATGCCTTTAGTCTGACTGCTTCCATGGCTCAGTTTATAAATGAAGTGATTTGAATTGTGTCATTGTATAGAGTGGAGGGTTCAAATCCCCCTCAGAGTTGTATGGTTTCTAATATTTTATGCTTCTGGTCAGTAAATATGTAACAATTGCCAGATTTGTGTGGTCTTGACATTTTCAGTGTGAGTGCATCTCTGGTCACCTTGTTACCTCACTGTTTAGGAGAATCTACAAAGTCATCATAGTATCACAGTATCACAGTATCATATTATTGTAGTATCATAGTATTGTAGTATCACAACATCATACTATCATAGTATTATAGTATCACTGCATTGTAGTATCATATTATTGTAATATCATAATATCACAATATCATAGTATCATAGTATCACAGTATCATACTACCATAGTATTATAGTATCATTGCATTATAGTATCAAATTATTGTAGTATCATAATATTGTAGTATCACAATATCATTGTATCATAGTATCACAGTATCATATTATCATAGTATTATAGTATCATTGCATTGTAGTATTATATTATTGTAGTATCATAGTATCACAGTATCATAGTATCATAGTATCACAGTATCATACTATCATGGTATTATAGTATCATTGTATTGTAGTATCATATTATTGTAGTATCATAGTACTGTAGTATCACAATATCATAGTATCATAGTATCACAGTATCATACTATCATAGTATTATAGTATCATTGCATTGTAGTATCATATTATTGTAGTATCATAGTATTGTAGTATTACAATATTATAGTTTCATAGTATCGCAGTATCATACTATCGTAGTATTATAGTATCATTGCATTATAGTATCATAATATTGTAGTATCATAGTAATGTAGTATCACAATATCATAGTATCATAGTATCACAGTATCATACTATCATAGTATTATAGTATCATTGTATTGTAGTATCATATTATTGTAGCATCATAGTATTGTAGTATCATAATATCATAGTATCATAGTATCACAGTATCATACTATCATAGTATTATACTATCATTATAATGTAGTATCATATTATTGTAGTATTGTAGCATCACAATATCATAGTATCACAGTGTCATACTATCATAGTATTATAGTATCATTGCATTGTAGTATCATATTATTATAGCATCATAGTATCACAGTATCATAGTATAATAGTATCACACTATCATAGTATTATAGTATCACTGCATTGTACTATCATATTATTGTAGTATCATAGTATTGTAGTGTCACAATATCATGGTATCATAGTATCACAGTATCATACTATCATAGTATTATAGTATCATTGCATTATAGTATCATATTATTGTAGTATCATAGTATTGTAGTATCACAATATCATAGTATCATAGCATCACAGTATCATACTATCATAGTATTATAGTATCATCGCATTGTAGTATCATATTAATGTAGTATCACAATATAGTATTTTAGTATCATGGTATCATACTATCATAATATTTTGGGTGGCCACGCGGTGGTGCAGCGGTTAGCGTTGCCACCTCACAGCAAGAGGTTCTCCTGTTCGATTCTCGGCTGGGGTGCCTTCTGTGCGGTGTCTGCATGTCCTCCCTGTGGTCGCGTGGGTTTCCTCAGGGTGCTCTGGTTTCCTCCCACATCCCAAAGACATGCAGTAGGTGGATTGGACACTCTAAATTGGCCCTAGGTGTGAGTGTGTGTGTGTGTGTGTGTGTGTGTGTGTGTGTGTGTGTGTGTGTGTGTGTGTGTGTGTGTGTGTGTTTGTGTGTGTGCCTTCTGTGGAAGGTTGGGTGCTGGGCTGGCAACTCGACACCGTAAAACTCCTCTGCTAGATATGAGTGGACAGATGATCTGCTGTGGTGACCCTAAAAAGCCAAAAGAAGAAGAAGAAGAAGTATTGTAGCACCACAGGCCATGGTGGTACAGCGGTTAGCGTTGTCACCTTACCGCAAGAGGTTCTCTGGTTTCTCAGCTGGAACACCTTTTGTGTGGAGTCTGCATGTCCTATCTGCAGTTGAGTGAACTTTAAAGTCATGTATGCAGGTGCATGAGTGTGTTTGTGTGCCTTCTGTGAAAGTTGGGTGCTGGGCTGGCAGACTGACACCATAACAATCACTACCAATTGGTGGTGGACTGGGGATCTGCTGCGGTGTCCCCTAACCAGGAAAAGCCAAAAGAGGACCGCTGTTGTAGCATTGTAGATGATTACTAGACTAATGGCCATAAAGGCCCTTTTTAAGCTTAGCCAAACTCCCCAGTAATATTAGATAGTTATTGGTCCTGCAGGTTTTGTGGGGGAGTAAATATGAGTTAAGCATGAGTGGTCAAACATCTACCAGCTTCCTCTCTCTAATATAGACATAGATGATAGAATAGGGGTATGTTTAAAATTCCCAATGCAATGATCCAAGTTTCAGTTGAATAAGTGCAGGCAAAAACTCTGCTTCTTATGGATGGAAAGCCTATTCTGGAGAAGGGTCATCCTCTGAGACACACACCCGTCCCTCTAGCATGTCTCATTTATGTTGCAGATGAGGTTTAGGTCCCTGGATTGTGTATTTTTTGTTGCTATTTGTTTTACAGATGTGCAACAGATCCATTAATGTTTGATCAGAGGATGCTTTGTAGGCACACTTACCAAATGTCCAGATGTTTGCTTCATATTTTTGGTCTGGTCCTCATAAAATTTCTGGTAAATCACTGATGATTGAAGTAACTAATGACATGCATTTGAATTTCAGACTTTACGTCTTTCAGGAAATGCATCCTAAAACAAATCCTGTTATTCTAGCAACTTTCTTAATTTATAAGATCAATATTAAAAATTTGTCCATATTTTTCAGCCTTTGTTCCCCCAATATTTTAGGCTTTGTCCATATCTCTTATGCTAAGAGGTTGAGAGGTATGTTTTTAGGCCAGACATAGGTCACCTCTCAGCAGCCTGTAGCAGACCGAGTATAAAGGAAAGGCTTTGAGACAGTCTGCACAGGACTTGTTTCCTACACCATGTATTCTTTTTGTGAAGAAGCTCTTTGGATGCTCCAGTTGTTGCCTATCCCTGGTTAGATACATATCAAAGGAGGCAGTGCACTCAAAGACTGATCATATAAGGGCAGAGTACAGTGGAGCAATGGCAGCTTATAAGTTGAGCAACACAGACTGATTGCATGATGGTCAAAGACCAAGTCACTGTTTACATGTTCCCAGATCCCTGGCTATTGGTTCAACTCTTAGGAGCATATTATCAATGTAGAAATTTTGCAGAGGTGACCATCTTTCTGAAAGCTACTAGTATGGACTTTTTGCACTGAGATTTGAACCGTGAATTTAGCACATTATTAGTCTGCATCACACTTTCCTAGAAGGTATTTGTGCTTATGGAAGATTCAGGGACTGCACCTAATTTACAATCTTCTACAATCTCGGTTACCCAGAGACTTTGACATTAACTTGACTAGAGAGAAGTAGATGCCCTGAGGCATCCACTAGAGACCAGCCTTTTTTTTGGAGGTAGATTCCTCTATTCTAACTTTTTCGGTCCTATCTGCGATCTAGCTGGGTATCCAGTGGGTGACATAGGGGTGTATGCCTAAAACTAAAGGAGTTTATCTACAATGCCTGGGTCGGATATTGCGCCAAATGCCTTGGCCACGTCAAGGAAGGCAATATGCATCATTTTGTCCTCACCTATTACTTTGGTGACCTTCTCAAAGAAGTCCACCAGGTTGAGTAGGCATGATCTGCCCTTGACAAACCTGGACTGTGTTAGATCCCAATATTTCAAGGTTTTCCATGTTTTCATTTAACATATCCATGATTATTCTTTCCATAGCTTTTTAGATTAGGCTGATATGTCAGTATTTCCCAGGGTCCATGGATGGTCACGCCTTGTTTAGTGGAATATCTACAGTCCTCCATTCATTTGGATTGAAGCCTGTTTGGAGACTGTTAGTAAATAGTGAATCTAGTGGGCCGAATAGTTCAGGTTTTATGCTATTACAGAGGCATCCTGGGATATTACTGGGGCCCATCAATGCAATTGTCTTGGCACTGGAGTTTACTTTGAGGACTTCTTCCCTAATGATAGTTGGGGGAGTTATGGTTGTGGGCTTTTGCTGACATGTGTATGGTGGGAGACGAAGGTAAAATTAGAACTACATTTGTCAGCTAGTAGATTTGCTGATCTTCCAGCTCAGTATAGGGGGGTCCATTTATAATTCATTTTGTACATTGTTGTGTATTGCCTTTGATGCTGCAGCCATAGCTGAAGAAAGGTTTGTGATGGACCTTGGCCTGGGAGGTTATTTTTATATCCAACTGACTTTGACAGTCTTAAGTAGCTCCCTGAGTTACTTTTTAAAATCAATGAATTATTACCTTGCCAGGTATTTTTCCACCTAATTTTTGGCATGATGTTCTTCCTTTTGTTATGCAGCCTATTGATGTTGGGATTCCACCAGAGTGGCTTGTTTTTTCGAATTCTCTCCGTGCATGTTTCAGTTCAATTCAGCTGTCTCTATGCAGCTGTTAAAATGATTATACAGGGTTGCCATGAAAAGTTTCACATAGGCAGCAGTGGTCCCAGGATTTGTGGCAGCTTGAAATTTTGCCAGGGTGTCACTTAGTAGCAGCAAGTATGCCTTATAATTCCTGAAAGTTTTGGGGTTAACAGAAATCTTGGTTTTATTTTTGTTTTTCCATATATATTTGATAGTTTTGACGAAGAACAAGATATGCACAGTACCATTTCTTTTCTCCCTTGTAAATGGTGAAACGATAGCAACTAATCAATCTGTAAGACATAGCAGGATAATACACAAATTATTAAACAACTCATCGATTTACCAAAGAGGTGCCCCATTTGAACTAACTAAAATATATAAAATATATTAGAAAACATTGTCTAAGAAGTAGTAAAGGTTGTAACAACACTGTAGAGTTATTATAATGTCAAAAAGATGTAAGAAGAAAGAGTTCTTTAGCAAGGGAGTGTAGAATAGGGTGGTGTAGAATTGTGCGCTGTACCTTTAAGAAGCATTTCAAGGACAGCATGTGCATATAAATAGGAAGCACATGTTCGCTTCAGCGCCATTTTGAGAGTGCAGCCAGAGAGTGAGCATGTATGAGTGTAATAGTTTGTTTATAAGATTATTGAAGTTAAAGTTATTAAATCTCAATCCTGATGTGCTTGTACATAATAATGAGCTGCAGAATTGGTCAAAGCTGTAGTTCAAACAGTCTCTTCAGCAAGAAAAAACACGTCAGGAACAAAAACAAATTTATTCTGCAAAGCTTTCAGGTTAACACCCTTCCTCAATGCATTATAACATCAATTAATACATCCATTTTAAATAAGAGCATCAATTAATCATGTCAGCCAGCTAACCTATCAAACCTATATACCACCCCCCTTTTTCACATATACAAATTCTTATAAAATTTAAAGTCACAGAATTCTTCAAAAGTCACAGAGTTATTAAAACACTTATTAAACATAATACAATCATAGGTTCATAGGTTCATAGGTAGGTACTAGGCTATTGGCCCTAGGGCCTATACAAGCCTAGCCAAAGCCTAGCTTTCGCCACCCAAGAAAATTATTTTCCTGTGCCCCTGTCAAGCAGAACCACAGATGTGATCCCCGGGGTGAATTTCCTATTACCCATCCAATCATCAAAATTTTTCTTGAAGAGTGCTAATGAGGAGCATAGGTAGGTAGTCTGTTGCAGAGTATGGGAAGTGTCTGGGACAGGAATGTATCGCTCCAGCATGTTCTGTTTATTGTGGTGACAAGGTTTAGGTCCCTAAAGCATGTAGCTCAGAGGGATTGGGATTTCTTTAAGTGGAGTATGTCCAACAGCTCTGGGTTTGACATAGCTTTGTATGTTAGCCAGAGGTCGCCTCTGAGTAGGCGATATGTGACGGAGTAAAGCTGGAGTTTTTTTAGATGGTCTGCATAAGGCATCTGTTTGAGGCCAGTAATCCTCTTTGTGAGGTATTTTTGCAGACTTTCCAGTTGTTGTAGATGTCTTGTGAGGCTAGGCTTATAAATGCCCTTGGGCAGATAGCCTAGTATGAACCTATGAACCTATACATACCAAAAGGGGTGTTGTATAATGGGTCTAATGAGTGATGAGTAGAGGGGAACAATGACCTCTTTTTTCTGGATGAGAAACCTTTTGTGATGAGGTGTGCCCCGTAGAAGGATTTCCTGACCACTGTGGTGATGTGATTATCAAAGGAGTGACTACTGTCCACCTGTGTCCCAAGGTCTCTTATCACACTTTCGGTGTTAAGTAGACTACCGCCTATGTGGTAGTTCATGGGTAGAGAGTTTTTACCAAAGGGGATGACAATGCACTTTTTAGCATTGAGCTTGAGACCATGTCTTTGACACCGGGCATCTGTCTCAGTGAGGCCCTTTTGTAGGATGTCCACATCATTAGGAGTTTCGATTATGGCTCCTAGTTTGCAGTCATCTGTGAATTTAGTTATCCAAAAATATTTTGTGTTAACCTGTACATCAGAGAAGTAGATACAAAACAGGAGAGGACCCAGGACTGAACCCTGTGGTACTCTACTTGTCACTGGTCTGAAGTCTGATTTGGAGTCTGCTGCTTTCGCAGTGTGGGTTGTGTCAGTAAGCCAGTTGGCAACCCATCTTGTGACATAGGGATTTGTACCTAGCTTAGTGAGTTTATCTATAATTCCAGAGTGGGGGATGGTGTTGAACACCTTGGCGAGATCTAGATAGGCTGTGTGAACCACCTTACCCTCATCTATGGTTTTGGTGACTACTTCAAAGAAGTCTATCAGGTTTAGGAGACATGATCTGCCTTTTACAAACCCATACTGTGTGGGGTCCAGAGTTTGGAGATCTCCAATGTCTTTGTTTATGAGTTCCATGATGATACGTTCCATGGTCTTGCAGACGAGGCTCGTCAGGCTAAAAGGACGGTAGTTCCTGGGGTCTGTTGTGCGCCCCCCCCTTTGTGGAGTGGGATAACTGTCATGGTGTGCCATTCAATGGGCACAAAGCCTGAGGTGAGGCTATGATTGAACATGGTACTTCGGTGAGGTGCCAGTTCATTCTGTAGTTCATGTAGAAGGCAGCCTGGGATGTTGTCAGGTCCCATGGATACTGTGTTCTTGGCTTTGGAGAGTGAGGTCTTTACCTGCGCAGTCGTGATTACAGGAACATTACATTCTTCTGGTATAAAGATGGGCCCTTTAGGGGGTGAGAGGGGTGTAAAGTTAGCACTGACCCTATTGCCAGGATGTTGGCAATATCAGTTGGTTCTGTATATTTAGTGTCATTGTGCTGTAACTCAGAGCAGATCTGAGTGTTGCCATTGAGATTTTTGACATAGCTATAGAATGCTTTGTGGTTGTCTTTAGAATCAGTGGCAATTTTTTTCATAACTAGCTTTGGAGGATTTTATGAGGGATCTCAGCTTCTTAATGAGGCTGACCTGGGAGTTCCTCCAATTGTGGGATTTTACTCTTTTTTGCAACAGTTTCTTTCTTCTGTTGTAGAATTTGGTTACGGCAGAAGACCACCAGATTGGCTTCCTTTTTTTGGAGGATAGCATCTTGGTTCTGTTAGGGATAGCACGATCCATGCACTCGTGTAACTGCTTATAAAGTGCATTTGTGTAGTATTCAGCAGTCGTACCTCTATTGACCATCTGCATGGGTGTCGTGAAGTTTGCCACTTCTGTCTTAAGAAGCGTGAAGTTGGCTTTGGAGAAATTATGTACGGTTGTTTTCCTAATGGTGGGTGGGAGCGGGATGTGGATGCCTAGGGTGATTAGCTTGTGGTCGGATCTGACCAACAAGGAGTTGACCTCTGGTGTGGAACACCGGTCACCCATGTTGGTGATGACCAGGTCTAGGATATTGCTGCCCCTGGTGGGGGTGTGGATAAATTAATCCAAGGCATTGGAATTGATGATTTCCAGAAAAAGTTGAGCAAAAGAGTTGGTACATGAGTAGTTTTCCCAGTTAATGGTAGGGTAGTTGAAATCACCCATTATTAGAGTGTTGGGTTGTACCTTAATATTTTCCAGTGTATCAAGAAAAGACGAGTGGGAATCCTGGGGCATGGTGAGGGGTCTGTAGTAAGCTACAATCTGGATTGCGGTTTTGCCCAGAGTTAGCTGAACCTGGATAATCTCGGATGCATTATGCTGAGCAACTAGCTTGGAGGTGTGGATATCCTTAATGAATATGGACACGCCTCCACCTTTAGTGTTTCGGTCCGGGTTTGGTGGCCGAAAGGTGTGGTATGAATTATAGCCTGGTAATGCAGGGGTGCTCTCTGGAGCTTTGAACCAGGTCTCTGTCACTGCACAGATGTCAATGTTCTCCATTTTAAGGAGTGCCTCGAGTGAGTGCATTTTGAGGTTTAGACTTCTAGCATTGAGTAGCATTACCCTCAGATTTTGCTTGCTTGTACCTGTTATGGTGGTGAATTTGTCATTTGAACCTTGCCTAAAAAAGGCACTATAGGGGTGGCAAGAGCCTTTGCCAGTATCCGGAATCCCAAGGGCGACAGGTGCAGGTCATCTCTGGGAAAGCAGCATGGTCTGTCAATCATGTCATCCCAGGCAGACAGATACTGGATTCCCTTAGAATGACACCAGAAGCTTAGCCAATTGTTAAAGTCAATCATTTTGTCCTTGTACTGTGGTGTCATTCTGGGTGATGGCAGGATGCTACTCAGGGCTAGGGTCATACGGGCCTGGGCTACAAGATCGGAGAGCTCCTCCATGTCTCTTTTCATGTAGTCCAGGGAGGTATGTCTCAGTTCATTCTCACCAACATGGACAATGACAGAGTCATATTTGTACTTGTTGTGGAGTGACCTGAGTGCGTGAATTATGTGGCGGATCCTGGCAACTGAACCACGATACAACACCAAGAACTTTATTAGATAAAGTTTTCGGTTCTTGGTGTGGTACCGTGGTTCAGTTGAATTATAGCAGTAACACCTACTGTTGTTTCTACTTTGGATCCTGGCAACTGACAGGCAGCTGACAGAAACCTTTTCCTTGTTTAGCCTGGTGAGTGCAACATTGGTGTGCCTGACTATAGAGTCACCTGTGACTAGAGTGTTGGGTACATTATGCCTTATGGGCTGTAGTTGAGTGGCACACTCAGTATGTGGGCTATGTGTCATTTGGGTTGTGTTGGGGGGTGGGGGTTGCATGCATTTATGCTTTGGAGGTCTCTGTTGTTTGGGCGGATTTGTACTGAGAGCCTCCACGAATGTAGGTGTGTGTTTTGTGCTTCTGTGTGTGTGTTTTGGTGGTGTAGGTTTTGAGGGACTATGTGATGAGTGTGGTGTGGTGCAAGTGTTTACCTTCTCCTCTTGACTGTCTAGGCCAGTCTTTGGTGAAGAGAGCTTTGATTCCAGTTTGGCTGTATAAGTGCATCTCTCACAGGTCATAGTGTTGGGTGGTAGGAGGAGTGGGTTGTCTGTGTACATGAGGCAATTGCTGTATTGTCCCAAGATGCCAAGATTCATCAGGTAGACAGGAGAAAACACCGAGAGCTGACCTTTAGACATGCCTGAATAGGTACTTATTTATTAAGTGCTAAAAACTGTTTTCCTCTAGACAAGTGAGGAAAGTTGAGTGCTGTAGTAATTTGTAACTTATTTAGTGCTTACAATGAGTTCTGAACAAGTGCTGAGATCAAAGAAACAGATGAGTGCTAAAACTAAAAAGCTGGCAAGTTGCAAGGGAAATTTTGAAGAACAGACTTTATGGCACCAGGAATAGTTTAACCCCAGTTAAGTGGGGGGGGGGCTTAGGAGCCCACAAACAGTCCTGGACACAGCAAATCAGTATCTGACCTGCCACAGGAAAGGGGGGGAGCAAGCTTAGATTTTTTTTTCCAGTAAAGTGGAAATGGAGAAAGCTGGAACAGAAGTTAATTCAACGGTAAGAATTTGAGTGGGTTGTCCTTAACAAATGTTCTCTATTAGATAGAGTGAACTAATGACACTAGACTGGGAGGAGTGTCACAGATCAGATATACAGTATGGGCAGGCAACTGCAAAGCCACCAAGTATAAGAATACACAACACTAGGGTAAAATTACAGTTCCTAGCTGTAGCCACTAAATGAAAGTTTTAAACAGATCAAGGAGCAGACTCGAGAATGCTTTTTACTCTAAGCAGACAAAAAATGCACAGAAAAGCTCAGATAGAGCACTCACAAACAGAAAATACAACTCTCAGTATGAAAAAGCAGTTTACAGTTAAGTAATGTTAAAACAGTATAAAACAGTACATAAATTCAGTGAAACAATAAAAAAAGCTTTATAACAGTGCAAAAATACAGTAGATCAACTGTCTAGCACAATTATAAGCATTTCAGAAGTGCAGTTCAGTGAAATAAGTGTAAGAAATAACTTAGCCTGCTCTTGGAATCTTAAGGAATTTCCACTTATGCAATGCAATCCAGAGCCTGACAATACAAGCAGAACCTTTATAAGACACAGGGTTTATATAGCAGTAAGAATGGAAGAGTTGGAAGATCAGATTACTACTCAGCCCCTTCTATTACCCAATCACTCGTACCACAGATGGTCAGGAGGCCTTGTTAGTTTCAATAATAATGAAGACAATCAGCAGAAAATGGCTGCCAGAAACACAGGAAACTCAAACAAAACTACTAGCCTAGAAAGTTAATAAATTAATAGATATAACTACAAATATTTCATTCTTATTTTATTTCTTTTTGATTTTTTACTAAAATAGGTTTATACTTGCCATGCTATTAATACCTGGTTTACTATCTGCTCTCAACCTTACTATCCATTCATAGTTTCTTGTTCCTAAAACATTATTTAAATCACTACCCCTCATACTCATAACTGCTCTATCCATCACTCTGAATTTAAAATAATGCCCTGAACCATTATCTGTTATATGTTTACTTAATGCATTCATGTTTATGCTTCTCCTAATGTCTGATTTATGTTCCACTGTTCATTCCATTAGTTTCCTGGTAGTCTTTCACACATACAATGAGGGGCAGGCTTCACAGGTAGCTAGGTATATAACTTGTGTTGTGTTGCAGTTTGCATAACACAAGGACTTGTATTCCTTTTTTGTTACAGGGTGCACAAACTTATTCTCCCTCTCATAGATATTTTCACAGCAGCTACAGTTAAAACACTTAAAAGTACTTGTTTTATTTAATACGTTCTTTCCTTTAATATGTTTAAAATCTTTATAACATAACTTTAACTTTAAACTTTCAGAATTTCTATAAGCAAATAGAGGTCTTTCTCCTATTATTTCCCTTAATTCTGGCATTGCCATCAATCTTGTCCTATTTTTATGTATTATACGCTTTACTTCTTCAATTTTCAAGTTGTAAGTTGTAACATATCTAATTACATCATTTTTATATACTTCCTTTCGTGTCTTTGTTATATTTCTCAATTTATTCCCAAACATTGGAGTGTTTTCACTCATTCTCCCATCAGTAACTTCTTTATATACTTGCTGTACCATCTCAGAATTATATCCATTACTAATAAATTCATCCATCATCTCTTTAATTTGCTTTTCAAAGTTTTCCTGATTTGTATTTAACAGACTTGTTCTAATCATTTGTGCTTTCAGTATACCTCTAAAGATATGGGTGGCATGCATACTGCCCCTATTATCATATCTACTGACATGAACCTCTTTCCTATGTATACTTGTTTCAATATGTGTTCCTATTTTACCTAGCTCAATATCCAGAAAGACATCTAGAACGATATAGCTTCGCAGCTTAACTGTCATTTCATAAACTCAATTCAAACTCTGTCCAACCAACAATCTAACACTAATAACTCACCAGCCGCGACTGTAGAGAGCACTCCAAGCAGCTCTACCAACCAACCATCCTTTTCTCTTTCAACTCTCTCTACATCTAAAATTAAAAAAAACTCCTCCTCATCCTAAAACCTACCACACTTGCAGCAGATGGTATACCTGCAAACTTCCTAAATATAGCAGTTGACTCCCTATCATATCCAGTCTCAATCCTAATACACAGGTCCATTCAGGAAGTTTATGTACCACAGCTATGGAAAATATCTTACATTATACCTCTTCACAAAGGTGGTAAATCTTACGACTTTTTCAAGTATCGGCCTATAGCTATTCTTTCTCCCTTATCTAAGCTCCTAGAGAAATGCATTTACTTGCAAGTCATGCAATTCTTGAATACAAAGAATCTTCTCTCCTCCACTCAACATGGATGCTGCCCTCACAAAGTACAACTACTGCCCTTCTCTCCTTCAGCAATCCAGTTAATCATCATAGAAACAACAACTATGTATCTGCTATCTTTTTAGACCTCTCTAAAGCAATCGACATGGTCTCACACCCTAAATTACTGGATGCTCTCTACTCTCTATCCTTTACTTCCCCTACTGTCTCCTGGTTCAAAAGCTACTTATCAGATAGACAACAATCTGTTCAATGGCAAAATGAACTATCCCCTCCTCACCCTAACTCCATAGGAGTACCACAAGGCACAATATTAGGCCCACTACTTTTCTCTGTTTTTACAATCTATACACCTCCTCCAAACAAGACTCAGTAATTCAGTATGCAGATGAGTCTACACTCAACTGCGCTGTCCCATCTGTCGACACCCTACAAGAACTAGGCCAAGAATCAAACTCTGTCCAACCAACTATTTAACACTAATAACTCACCAGCCATGACTGTAGAGAGAGAGAGCTAGTGAAACTTGAATCACTGACATCCAATTCATTCTCAACCCCAATAAAACCAAATTACTGTTGTTCACCCCTAATATAACAAAGTCTACTCCATTAACTTTCTCTATCTCATCTAGAAATGGCACTATCATTTCTCCATTCACCCATACAAAAACACCTAGGAGTTGAAATAACCTATCTTTTAATCTACACATAACATAAGCCATCCAGAAAGTTCATAAAAAAAATGGGAACCCTTTATAGACACAAAAACTTTCTCACAGATAAAGCAAGAATCACCTTCGCTCAAACTCACCTCTTATCAACACTTACTTATGCAGCACCAATCCTGACCCATATTAGAAAAACAGATCTGGACAAGTTAGAGTCATGCTATACCAAAATTGCCAAATTTGCCAACAACTCTCCCTTTAGAACCCATCACTGCCAAGTACTAAAAGAAATTCAATGGCTTGAATTTATTCACTTACTAACTTTCCAATAACTCACTTGTACCTTTAACATCATGAACTACCCAGAGAAAACTCCAGCCCTAAAGCAGCTACTAACCTCCTACTCTTCCAGTCACCCCCTGTGCTCATCAATAAACCTCTCCTCAGTATTACAACTGCTAACAATGCTGCAGGTAAAGCCCTATACTCCCACCCCCTGCCCTCATCCAATAAACCCCTCCTCAGTATTGTAACTAACAACACTGCAGGTAAAGCCCTATACTCCCACCCCCTGCGCTCATCCAATAAACCCCTCCTCAATATTACAACTAACAACACTGCAGGTAAAGCCCTATACTCCCACCCCCTGCGCTCATCCAATAAACCCCTCTTCAGTTTTACAACTGCTAACAACACTGCAGGTAAAGCCCTATACTCCCACCCCCTGTGCTCATCCAATAAACCCCTCCTCAGTATTACAACTAACAACACTGCAGGTAAAACCTTATACTCCCACCCCCTGTGCTCATCCAATAAACCCCTCCTCAGTATTACAACTAACAATACTGCAGGTAAAGTCTTATACTCCCACACCCTGCGCTCATCCAATAAACTCCTCCTCAGTATTACAACTAACAATACTACAGGTAAAGCCCTACACTCCCACCTCCTGTGTTCATCCAATAAACCCTCCTCAGTTTTACAACTAACAACACTGCAGGTAAAGTCTTATACTCCCACCCCCTGTGCTCATCCAATAAACCCTCCTCAGTATTACAACTAACAACACTGCAGGTAAAGCCTTATACTCCCACCCCCTGTGCTCATCCAATAAACCCCTCCTCAGTATTACAACTAACAACACTGCAGGTAAAGCCTTATACTCCCACCCTCTGCACTCATCCAATAAACCCTCCTCAGTATTACAACTAACAACACTGCAGGTAAAGCCCTATACTCCCACCTCCTGTGTTCATCCAATAAACCCTCTTCAGTATTACAACTGCTAACAACACTGCACGTAAAGCCCTATACTCCCCCCCCTGCACTCATCCAATAAACCCTCCTCAGTATTACAACTAACAACACTGCAGGTAAAGCCCTATACTCCCACCTCCTGTGTTCATCCAATAAGCCCTCCTCAGTATTAAAACTGCTAACAATACTACAGGTAAAACAAGTAAAGCCCTATACTCCCACCCCCTGCGCTCATCCAATAAACCTCTCTTCAATATTACAACAGCTAACAATATTTCAGGTAAAGCCCTATACTACCACATCATAGCCAAATAAATGGAAAAATCTCCTCACTAATATAACCTCTGCAACAACAAACACAAACTTCAAAAAACTACTCAAACCACATCTCAGGGAAACGTGGATCTGCCCATGTATCACATGACAATCGCTATAACTTTTCTTCTCCTCCTCCACACAACTCCAATTAGAATTGAGACTATTTTACACAAATATATATATATATATATATATATATATATATATATATATATATATATATATATATATACACATACATGCTTATAATAAGCTGCACTGGTCTTCTTTCAGTGTACACTTACTAGAAAATGTAAACTGTCTTAAACTGTATGTACTGCTAGGTAAAATAGCACATTTACTCATGTCTAGTGTACTTATTTGTAAAGGTTAATTTAATAATATCTCAATTCTGCAATGCCAGTGAACTACAGATAGCTATTTTTTAATGTCTCTGCTTGTAAGTAATCTGTTGTCTTTTCATTCTGTGTATTTCTCATTGTCTTAACTACTTACTATATGTTAATTGTGGAGCTTTTCTCCCCAGGAATCCACTGAAAATGGACCTGCTTCAGCTGGATTTTCCCAGTTAACAAATGTGAAATAAAAATAAATAAAAATAAAATAAACAGTATTTTAGTCAGAAATGCCACAAGTGTAAAAAATGGAACTGTTTTCCAAAGTTTTGCAAATCAAGTAAACCTCACACAGTTATAAAGAAAAATGTCACTTAAAAATAAGTTAGAAAGCTGCAACTCTACCTTCTAAGTAGATGGTGTATCAGTAATTGGTGAGAAGGTTGATGCAGTGAATTTGCTGGCAAAGAATTAAGTGTTTTGTACTGTCCAGATGAATGGTAAATCCACCGAGCTCAAAGTAGACACTGGTTGAAAGTGTAATGTTATGTCAGCAGACTCATGAGCAACTTAGTGTGGCCAGTTGTGCAAAACTTGTTGCTTATGCAGGCGAAGAGATTCAAACCAAAGACTTACTAGTGCTTTAATGTTATTTGACTAGAAACTGCTACAGCTTATTGTTTTATGTAGTCCAAAGACCTGTGCGGTCACTATTGTGTCTCAGAGACAGTTTGAAAATGAACCTGCTTTCCTTTACCAAAGAAGTTCGTTATATAAGCATGTATCCTAGCTCCAATTTTACTGAAGCTATTTTCTCAGAGTATGCTGATGTTTTGGATGACAAGTTAGGCAAACTTCCAGTTCTGTACTCTATGAAGTTAGCCCCAGAGGTCTGTCCACCCATCAGACCAGCAAGAAAAGTCTCAATAGCTATGCAGAATAAAGGTAGACCTCAGATGGATAAAATGGTGAAGCAGGGTGTAATTTCTCCAGTTAAAGAACCAATTGAATGGGTGTCGTCCATGGTAGCAGCCCACAAGAAAGGCTCAATGAAATCAGAATATGCATTGATCCAAGAGATTTGAGCAAATCATTAAAGAGACCTCATCATCCTATGTGTACAGTCGAGTTGCAGCCCTAATACCGAATGCCACTGTTTTTTCTGCTTGGATGTATAAAGTTAGTTTTGGTAAGTGATCTTGATCGCAGATCTTCACTACAGACTACTTTAAGTAACCCATTTGGAATATATAGATTCCTCAGAATGCCATTTGGAATAAATTCTGCAAGTGAAGTCTTTCAGCATGCAATGGAGCAATTTTTTTCAGGTTATCATTGTGCCATAATAGTAGATGATTTATTGGTTGGAGGCAATGCTGAAGCAGAGCAGGACAAAAACCTTAGGAAAGTTCTAGACAGAGCACATGAAGTGAACTTAAAGCTCAATCCTCTACAGTGCAAATTCAGGCTACCAGAAGGTACATATGTAGGTCATTTATTTACCAGCACTAACTTGTGACCAGATCTGTCCAAGCAAGCAGTCATTCTTGAGATGCCAGCACCAGATAATGTTCAAGCTCTACAACGTTTTCTTGGTATGGTCAACTATTTAGGCTAGTTTATGCCAGACTTCAGTGAGTTGACAGTGCCTTTGAGAGAGCTGACAGCACCAGAGAGCACTGAAGTCCTTAAGCAGAAAATCGCCACCCCAACTACATTAAGATACTACAATGTTAATAAACCAGTCACTCTTTCTTGTGATGCTTCAAAATTTGGTCTTGGTGCAGTTATTCTTCAAGAAGGTAGACCAGCAGCCTGTGCATCTAGAACCCTTACCCAAACTGAAATGCAAAATCCTCAAAATTACATGGTTATATTTATGGTCGATCTATTCAGATTGAAACTGATCATAGTATAACTTCAAAATGAAGGCAAGAGGACTAGTATTTTGGCCTTCTCTAGTAAAAGTCATTGATAAAGTACTTTCTTCTTGTTTAGTATGCAAAAGTACTAAACCACATTTACAAAGAGCACCACTTCAGCTAAGTCAAATTCCTGAGCTATCTTGGTCAACAGCAGCCACTGATATATTCGAGTGGAACAGTCTGAGTTACTTGGTATTGGTAAACTCTTATTCAAACTGGTTTGAGATCAGTTTACTACCTACGTAACATCCACTGCTGTTATAACCAAGTTGAAACATCATTTGTCAGTCCCTGGTAGTCCACACAAAGTTATTTCTGACAATGGCACCCAATATACCATTCAAGGGTTTCATAAATTTGCAAAAGAATGGAAATTTGTACATGTTACTAGTAGTCCAGAATATCCACAGTCAAATGGACAAGCTGAATGTGCAGTACAGAGTGCAAAGCAATTACTTGAAAGGTCAAAGTGTGATAATACCAATGTCTTTTTGAATTTACTTAATCTCAGAAACATATCCCGTGATGATATACTTGGCTCACCTGCTTAGAGACTTCTATCCAGGCAAACTAGAACAACCCAGTCTATCAGTTCCAGTTTGTTGAGGCCTAAAGCAAAGAACAGCAGAACAATCAGACCCCAACTATTCAGGAAGCGTTCTTTCCAGAAGTCCAGTTATGATAAGTCGAGCAGATTTCTTTGTCCACTGAATGAAGGAGAGACAGCGAGGATACAAACTGCAAAAGGTTTTGACCAGATTAGTCAAGTGACAGGTATATGTACCAAGTCGAGATCCTACTTCATAGAATCTGAGGGTGTGTAGTACAGGAGAAATCACAGACATCTTCTTCCTGTACCAGAATCGATATCATAACATTGCTCCTGTGATACAGACTGTAGATCTCAGAGCAATCCAGACAATGTTCCTGTTGCAGAACGTGTCTTAACTTCTACTTCCATTCTTGATGATGTTCCTGATGTCCCCAAAGTTGAACATTCAACAGAGACAGACCTAGTTAATAGACCTAATTCTAATTTCTATGTCACATGATTTGGTCATATTTCCAGACCTAGTGTGAAATACAGAGCAACCTGGACATAATTGTCTATATCTATTCAGTTCTATATATTTGCATGACGAAGAATTATTTGTATCAATTGCATGTCAATTAATGTCGTTAATAATGCATGACTCATTTCTCAAAGAAAAAGTATATAGAATAGTGTGTATGTGTGTGTGCGTGTGTGTGTGTGTGTGTGTGTGTGTGTGTGTGTGTGTGTGTGTTGTACCTTTAAGAAGTATTTCAAGAACAGAACATGCCTATAAATAGCAAGCACGTGCTAGCTTCAGTGCCATTTTGAGAGTGCAGCCAGCGAGTGAGCATGTATGAGTATCATAACTAGAAGCATTTTGTGAAAGCGCTAGTGTGTTGTAATAAAGCAGTTCTGCATAGATTCGTTTCCTGGTATGTTTCAAGTTCATTGTGGATTCTGGAGCCTACTCTCAGTAGCTTTGTGTGTATCCTGTTCTTCGTGTTTTACAGCTGCAGAGGTTTCTGGTGCCTGGCCTTTTCTGTTTTTCTAGTTTGTTTATAAGTTTATCTAAGTTAAAGTTATTAAGCCTCAATCCTGATGTGTCTGTACATAATAAAGCTGCTTGAACAGAACCCATGAATGGTTGTGGTCTTGCTAGCAGATCGCATAGTCTCTGTGGTGTTTCAGATGCTGCCGTGTTGATAACTCCTTTATTTGGTGGAGCAGGTACAAAGAGAGTCTAAATTCTCCTTTGCCTTTGGAATAATTTTTCAAAGCTGTATATACTTACTGTGAATGGCATACAACATTTATTTTACAGTTTAAATTCTAAATAAGGCTAATACCTGTGCTAGTGTAAGACTGTTCTACTTCCCACCCCCCATATATATACAAGATCATGGCTGCTCAGGACTTGCAAGATTATCTCTTCCACTCACTATCAGAAGTAGTCAGTTTCCCTGTCTTTATGCATTGTTCTGCATAAAATCATCTTACTTCCACAATGAGAATTTTTAGCCTTCAAAATATGTCTTTCAGTGTGGACAGTATATAGACTGACACCTTTGGGTGCCATTAGGCTTGCAAGATTGCCCCTTCCACTCTGTATTGAAAACTATCAGTTACTCTCATTTTCTGCATCATTTTGCACTAAATTATCTTTCTTCCACAAGGAGGATTTGCAGCCTGCAAAAAATATTTTCAGTGTAGACAATACATAGACGGACACCTTTGGGTGGCACTAGGTAAGCTGCTAAAACCATCTGTACCACTGGGCAAAGGGACACCATGTGTTAATCTACTTTGAGCCTCTTAAAGCCATTATATATTGATATGTATGACTTTCTTACCTATAAGCAGCTTGTCCAGTATTAATGTATGACTTTCTTACCCATGAGCTACTTTTTTCAAATGTTCCCTCTTCTGCTGTCCTCCTGAGTTACTCACATCACAATATCAAAGGCACACTGCTGTTTAAACATTTCCTTACCTCCTTTGTCATAAATTGTTTTACTTGTACTAACAATTCTACCTGTGAGGGTTTCCAACCTGCTCCATTCACTCTCGCTACACTTGGGGTCATTACACTCCACTACCTGACCCCAAATCTCCACCCCCCCTCCTTATCTAAACATATACTGCAAATAGCCCTCCACATCCTCATTCCTATCCCCTCCTCTTCCTACTAGTCTAACCAATCTCTGCTTCTACCTCTGTCCAATAAGATTAACCCAAATGCTGTACAGTCTTCCGTCACATGACCTCTGCACGTACTACTCCTCATGTCATTTACTCCTCTGTGTTGTTACAACATTGCAATTTATATGTTTATTCCCCTTTTCTCCATTTACAATATCCATGTCTTGGTCCTTAAGAAGTCCTTCTTCATTACCTGAAATGTATTGCCCTCAAACCTTTTATTATATACATCTCCCACTTGTATTGCCCTCAAGCCTTTTATTATATACATCTCCCACTTGTATTGCCCTCAAGCCTTTTATTATATACATCTCCCACTTGTATTGCCCTCAAGCCTTTTATTATATACATCTCCCACTTGTATTGCCCTCAAGCCTTTTATTATATACATCTCCCACTTGAATTGCCCTCAAGCCTTTTATTATATACATCTCCCACTTGTATTGCCCTCAAGCCTTTTATTATATACATGTTCCACTTGTATTGCCCTCAAGCCTTTTATTATATACATCTCCCACTTGTATTGCCCTCAAGCCTTTTATTATACACATCTCCAACTTGTATTGCCCTCAAGCCTTTTATTATATACATGTTCCACTTGTATTGCCCTCAAGCCTTTTATTATATACATCTCCCACTTGTATTGCCCTCAAGCCTTTTATTATATACATCTCCCACTTGTATTGCCCTCAAGCCTTTTATTATATACATCTCCCACTTGTATTGCCCTCAAGCCTTTTATTATATACATGTTCCACTTGTATTGCCCTCAAGCCTTTTATTATATACATCTCCCACTTGTATTGCCCTCAAGCCTTTTATTATATACATCTCCCACTTGAATTGCCCTCAAGCCTTTATTAAATACATCTCCCACTTGTATTGCCCTCAAGCCTTTTATTATATACATCTCCCACTTGAATTGCTCTCAAGCCTTTTATTATATACATCTCCCACTTGAATTGCTCTCAAGCCTTTTATTATATACATCTCCCACTTGAATTGCCCTCAAGCCTTTTATTATATACATCTCCCACTTGTATTGCCCTCAAGTCTTTTATTATATACATCTCCCACTTGAATTGCCCTCAAGCCTTTATTAAATACATCTCCCACTTGTATTGCCCTCAAGCCTTTTATTATATACATCTCCCACTTGAATTGCCCTCAAGCCTTTTATTATATACATCTCCCACTTGAATTGCCCTCAAGCCTTTTATTATATACATGTTCCACTTGTATTGCCCTCAAGCCTTTTATTATATACATCTCCCACTTGAATTGCCCTCAAGCCTTTTATTATATACATCTCCCACTTGAATTGCTCTCAAGCCTTTTATTATATACATCTCTCACTTGTATTGCCCCCAAGCCTTTTATTATATACATCTCCCACTTGTATTGCCCTCAAGCCCTTTATTATACACATCTCCCACTTGTATTGCCCTCAAGCCTTTTATTATATACATCTCCCACTTGTATTGCCCTCAAGCCTTTTATTATATACATCTCCCACTTGATTATTCTCTTCCTACTACTTTCTCTATTTCACCCTGCAACACCATTGTTTATTCAACAGTTCTCCAACTGACTTCATTCTATTAAAATGTTACCTTTCTCCTTCCCCACAGAAATGGACTGCACTGTCTGGAATCTCCAGCAAACCATTTCCACTCTTTTTTCCCCCTAACCTTTCTCCCGTCCCCTTTAACAGCATTTCCTTTTCACTCAGCTATAATCTCCTCGTAACTACTCTGTAATCCTCTCTACCATGTTATTCTTGTGTGTCTTCATGTCTCTGCTACTCATTTTACATTATCCTTATTACCTACCATGGTGCTCTTGCATTTTATTCAGACTCACACACTACCAGCCACTCGACCTATGCTCAGGATAAACCCTCCTTTATATCTATTTTCTCAAATTTATTTAATTTCCAACCTAGTCACCTTTTCCAATACAAAACATATAACCATTCAGTTCACTTTGACATAACCTGGAATAAATTCATATACTTTATAAAAAAACAAACTAACACTACTCCTCTCTTCGCTAAAATCCTTCTTTGTGTTGACATCCATCCCAACCCCGGCCTCTCAGCTTCATCCATTGCACCATCCTCTGCCCCTAACTCCTATACAACTTCCCATTACTTCCATTAACATCCGTAGTATTCTAAAACTTACCATTACTTCCATTAACATCCGTAGTATTCTAAAACTTACCATTACTTCCATTAACATCCGCAGTATTCTAAAACTTACCATTACTTCCATTAACATCCGTAGTATTCTAAAACTTACCATTACTTCCATTAACATCCGCAGTATTCTAAAACTTACCATTACTTCCATTAACATCCATAGTATTCTAAAACTTACCATTACTTCCATTAACATCCGCAGTATTCTAAAACTTACCATTACTTCCATTGACATCCGCAGTATTCTAAAACTTACCATTACTTCCATTAACATCCGCAGTATTCTAAAACTTACCATTACTTCCATTAACATCCGTAGTATTCTAAAACTTATCATTACTTCCATTAACATCCGTAGTATTCTAAAACTTACCATTACTTCCATTGGCATCCGCAGTATTCTAAAACTTACCATTACTTCCATTGACATCCGCAGTATTCTAAAACTTACCATTACTTCCATTAACATCCACAGTATTCTAAAACTTACCATTACTTCCATTAACATCCGTAGTATTCTAAAACTTACCATTACTTCCATTAACATCCGTAGTATTCTAAAACTTACCATTACTTCTATTAACATCCGTAGTATTCTAAAACTTACCATTACTTCCATTGACATCCGCAGTATTCTAAAACTTACCATTACTTCCATTAACATCCGCAGTATTCTAAAACTTACCATTACTTCCATTAACATCCGTAGTATTCTAAAACTTACCATTACTTCCATTAACATCCGTAGTATTCTAAAACTTACCATTACTTCCATTAACATCCGTAGTATTCTAAAACTTACCATTATTTCCATTAACATCCGTAGTATTCTAAAACTTACCATTACTTCCATTAACATCCGTAGTATTCTAAAACTTACCAGTACTTCCATTAACATCCGTAGTATTCTAAAACTTACCATTACTTCCATTAACATCCGTAGTATTCTAAATAAAGTTAGAGACCTACAAGTATGGCTTCTTCAATACTCATGAGATATTACTGTCAATTCTGAAACATGGCTAAAACCTTGTGTAAAAAATTCTGAAATTCTGGCCCCTGGTTACAGTATAATTCCATGTGACAGAGTACAGAAAAAAGAGAGGTGTTGCATTTGCATATAATAACTGTCTAACCTTCTCACCTCTCAAAACTAACACACCAACCTTCCAAAATACAGAAGTTCTTATTTCTCTTCAATATTACTAAAAATAAGAAACTTTGCATAGTTGCCCTCTATATACTACCAGGTAATAATATTAGCTTATTAGAATAAATTCTTTGCTGGATAACTACAAATTTTATTACTGAAACTATTTTCTTAGGCAATGTTAACATTGTCTGGTTATCTGCATCTTCTAATACCCCAACTACTAGTCTTAACTTTTATGGTTTCAAACAGCTAATATCTTCTCCTACTTGACCCCAAAAAAAATCGAAGCATAAAAATTCTATTCACAACTGGATAGTTGTCTCCAAACTCAGCAAGTATGCTAACTCAGGGGTAGTACCTGATTCCCTTACTGTCATCACCCAATATTCATTAATGGGGTAATCACACACATCAATATAGAACTACCTAAAATCTTTCTAACTTTCATACTAACACTCAATAATTTGCTAAAACCCTTTAAATGGTCTCCACTAAAATCCATACCCCTAGACAAAGCTTAAAAAATTCAACAAGATATTCATGAATACTATTAATGCCTTTGCCCCAACAAGAAATAAAAGAGTAAAAACTAGTCAAACCCCCTGGTTGATGCATTCAACTAGAATGCTCGAGCAAAAATACGACAAAGCATGGAAACAATGACATAATGATAAACCCCTCAAATATTACATATATACGAGTTGTGTAAACTCACCAAGAAGAAAATGTACCTAGACTGAATAACAAGATAATCACAATATACCAGCTTTTACTTAATCCCAGAAAGCTTAAAGTAATACTGTGTTTTCCAATGTCCCATGCCAATACTTAAAGGAACTTCCATATTACTTCTGTTAGCAATACAGCTGTTGAAGTAGTTACCCACACCAAATTGCTTGGTGTCACCACAGATAACAACTTAAAGTTTGATCTTTACTTACAAAACTGTATAAAATAGACTCATCAAAAACTGGGTCTGCTATATAGAGCAAAAACATTCCTTGCTCCTTCTAGTAGACTCACCCAAGCTAACACTTATCTTTATCCTCTGTTATGAATGGCTCCCCTATATTGACTGACATCCAGATCTCTATTAAATCACAGCTGGAGCAATGTTATAATAATATAGCTAGATCTGCAGGTAACCTGCCACATAATGTTCATCACTATCACAGTTGTTATAATAATATAGCTAGATCTGCAAGTAACCTGCCATATAAAGTTCAGCACTATCACAACTGTTATAATAATATAGCTAGATCTGCAAGTAACCTGACACATAATGTTCAGCACTATCACAACTGTTATAATAATATAGCTAGATCTGCAGGTAACCTGCCACATAAAGTTCATCACTATCACAGTTGTTATAATAATATAGCTAGATCTGCAGGTAACCTGACACATAAAGTTCAGCACTATCACTACTGTTATAATAATATGGCTAGATCTGCAAGTAACCTGCCACATAAAGTTCATCACTATCACAACTGTTATAATAATATAGCTAGATCTGCAAGTAACCTGACACATAAAGTTCAGCACTATCACAGTTGTTATAATAATATAGCGAGATCTGCAAGTAACCTGCCACATAAAGTTCATCACTATCACAACTGTTATAATAATATAGCTAGATCTGCAGGTAACCTGCGACATAAAGTTCAGCACTGTTTTATATTACAAGCTTTTAACTGGTTAGACGTCGCACATCAACTAGCCCATATACAACTTCTTCTAAACCTAAATACTATATAACCTTTCTATCTGCCCTTCTGTTTCATCGGTGCTTTATCATTAACTCTCAAATTGCCCTCTGCTCTCTCAAGACAAAACATGCTTGAAATGTATAAATCAAAAAAGTATGGGGCAAAGTCTATACTCACACTACATAGCCAAATTATGGAAGTCTATCCCAGATTCATTCAGAACTATATCCAGCCTCCATGTATTTAAGTCTTCTCTCAAAAAATGTCTCACTGACTAGTGGCTAGGCACATATACCTCTCCTGTGTGACCTACACCAACAAATACCATAAAAGGAAATCCTGTGGTTACCTTTTTAAATCCCATGGCTACCTTTTTAAATCCCGTGGTTACCCTTTTAAATCCCACGGCTACCTTTTTAAATTCTGTGGTTACCTTTTTAAATCCTGTGGCTACCTTTTTAAATCCTCTGGTTGCCTTATTAAATCCAATGGTTGCCTTTTTAAATCCCATTGGTACCTTTGTAAATCCTGTGGTTGCCTTATTAAATCCAGTGATTACCTTTTTAAATCCAGTGGTTGCCTTTTTAAATCCCATCGGTACCTTTGTAAATCCTGTGGATACCTTTCTGTGTGCTGTGGGAGCCAGCAACAGCTTGGTAGCTTCTGGGATAGAACACGATGAAACAGCTTCTGGAAATGGATTAATAGCCAAAAGGCATGGTTTATTCACTTAAAACAATAAATATGAAGCACTTTTCATTTGATCAGTGATACAAACGTCATCAGATACAAATTAATTTGCTTTCCATCACTATTTAAGTTAAAATCAAAAGTCATGTGATACTAATCATTTGAATAATTAATTACTTAATTGATTATTAAAAAGCTGGTTGTGCAAAACAAGTTGTAAAAAGCAATCACACATCTTTTTAACATAAAACAGCCACAAACAACTACCATGGACTATCATAGTATATGATTTTAAATTATTTAAGTGGTATAGGTTCATAGGTTCATAGGTTCATAGGTTCATACTAGGCTATCTGCCCTAGGGCATTCATAAGCCTAGCCAGAGTGTGTGTGGCTTTCACCACCCCTTAGGATGAGAATACTATACCCATTAGTTTGCTGTGCCTCTGTCCAGCAGTGATACAGAGATGATTCCCGGGGTAAACCTACGATCTCCCATCCACTCGTCAAGATTTCTCTTGAACAGAGTCAGTGAGGGGCTCTGCCTCACATGGACTGGGATTCTGTTCCATAGTGTAGGGAGTCTCTGGGTGATGAATCTGTCCCTCCAGCATGTCCTATTTATATCCGTGTTGAGGTTTAAGTCTCTTGCTCGTGGCTCTGGTGGATTTGGATTTTTTGAGGTGGAGCATGTCCATTAATTCCGGGTTGGACATGGCCTTGTATGTCAGGCACAGATCACCTCTGAGCAGATGGTATGCGACTGAATAGAGCTGGAGTTTCTTCAGTCGGGCATCGTATGACATATGTTTGAGCCCCTTTATCCTTTTGGTGAGGAACTTTTGGGGTCTTTCCAACTGCTGCAGGTGTCGGGTAAGGTACATTCCGAATGGGGCGTTGTACTCAATCATTGGTCTGATAAGTGAAGAGTACAAGGGTACAATTTTATTTTATTTTATTTTATTTGCAGTTGGTTTACCAGGATAGTCCATTGGGTCAAGAGAACCCGTTTTCAATGGAGTCCTGGGGAGAAAAGCTCCACAAAGCAATACAAAGTACGTACAAACAGTGTCATGATAAATACAGTATTACAAGATATAAAACATATGAGTTGAGTCTTTAGGAAACAACAAACAATACTCAAAATATTTAAAAAATATAAACTTGAACTTTAGGAGTTCAAACAATACTATTTAGAGAGGAGTGATGTTGCTTTACACAAACAGAGTGGTTAATTTGTAAGGAACGAGCTTATAAGGTAAAATCAGGTAACATGAGTGTGAAGGAAGATGTGAATATCATATTTTATGAGGGGTGGGAGCAGGAGCATTCCCCTTTGGCCTTTTATGAGGGGTGGGAGCAGGAGCATTCCCACTGGGACCTTAGATGCATCTGAAGGGATTTTTTAAACATGTTATGATTGAGAGTAGTGCGAATCGATGGTGGGAGTGAGTTCCAGAGGCGAGCTAGGTTAAAGGATAGTAAGTTTTTTCCAGGTGGACGAGTTGGTTTGCATACTTCTAATAGGTTTTGATTGTTAGACCTTAAAGCCCTATTGGGTAGGTGCATACGGAAGGCGGAGGACAGGGAGGGACAGAGAGATGGGTTGAGTATGAGCTTGTGGGCTAGAGTTAACTGAGTGTAGTTGAGTTGATTAGGTAACTCAAGCCAGTTTAGTTTTTGGAGAGAGGTGCAGTGGTGGGTGGAGGACCTGTGGCCATTTGCGAATTTAGCGATTTTGTTATAGCATGAAGAAAGTTGTTTTTTTAGAGAGGACTGAAGATTGGTTAGCAGAGGAGCTCCATAGAGAAGGGAGGGGATAAGAAAAGAAGAGGAGAGAGAGCTTTTAGAGGAACGTGTAAGGAATTGATTTTGACGATAGAGCATGCCTAGTTTTTGATGGGTTTTTTTGATATTTAGTTGTAGATGGGAGTTGAAGTTAAACTGGTTATTTTTTTTATTTTTATTTTATTTTTATTTTTATTTTACATTTGTTGACCGGGATAGTCCAGCTGGATACATATCCGTTTTCAGTGGAGGCCCGGGGAGAAAAGCTCCAAGGAACAGAGGCACAAGAGCACATATTACAAACATTACAATGGAAATTGAACATGTAGTATAATGCGTTAAATACATTTATGATATTAGAGAAGTACCAAAAAAATAGTGATACAAGAGCAAATATTCCAAGCAGTACAATAGAAAATAGACATTTAGTACAGTAAGTTGGTACGCTTCTAATTATGGTTAGACAATAAGTAAGTAAAAAAGATGGAATCCTAGGATGAAAGGAGTTGGTAAGATAGAATGTAAAGGTTATAAGGTGACCCGTTTGAGTTGGGTTACATGGTGGCTAGTCTAGGCCATAAGGGGTCGTGGGCAAGGGATATTAATCAGGGTTAGGGCATGGGCATAACCATTGGGTTTTTAGAAACGCTCGGATGTGAATTTTAAATTGGTCCAGAGTGGTCAATTGTCTAAGGTTGCTTGGAAGGGCATTCCATAACTTGCCAATGGAATTGGCATAGAGAGCATCCCCTCCTGAATTGTTTGGTTTGATGGTCAATACTTGACTAATTTTGGATGACCTAAGGGATGATAGATTTGAATAGGAGGTGAGAATGTTGTTGAGAGAGGGAGTTTTGTCAGGGTGTTTAATGATTTTTAATGCCTCGGTAAGCTGGTTGAGTTTCAGAAGATTAGGCAATTCTAACCATCCTAGTGTTCTAAGGTTTAGGCAGTGGTGGGTTCGGTAGGGCATACCGGTGATAAATCTAGCTATGTGGTGATAGGCAGTGGATAGTTTATTAAGCTCTTTTTTGTGAAGGAAGGAGAATATAGGGGAGGCATATAGGAGGGTGGAGAGGAGGTGAGTTCTGGCAATGGTTAGCTTGGTGTGAGGGGTTAGGAATTTCTTTATCCTGTACATGGATCCAAGTTTCTTGTTCAGTGTTTTAGTGGTCAGGTTCACGTGCATGTCAAATCTAAGTTTGTGGTCTATTGTCACCCCAAGTAGTTTGGTGTGGGACACTGGATAGATTTTGGTGCCATTGTTAGCAGAGACAACAAAGATAGGAGTTTGGGTGCTGGGAAATTGTAGACTGGGAGGTATTGCTGGAGAAGGGAAGAATAAAAGTAATTTGGTTTTGGTTGGATTGAGTAGGAGTTTTAGGTTTGAGAACCATTTTCTACTAATGAGAAGCAGATTTGGGTAGTAGCTTGAAGGTTGGTGAGAGAGGCGTCAGAACAAATAAAGGGTAGAGTCGTCTGCATATTGGATGCAGGTGGTATTGGGAAGGACTGAGTGTAAGTCATTAATAAAGAGAGAGAAAAGAAGGGGACCAAGGATAGATCCTTGAGGACACCGATATTAGTGGGAAGAAGGTCTGAGATCCTATTATGCCACTGTACTGCTTGTTTTCTATCAGAGAGGTATGCGTTGAACCAATTAATGGTGGATTTGCTAAGGTTGAAGGTTTCAAGTGTGAGGAGAAGTTGTTTATGGTTAACCATATCAAAGGCTTTTGAAAGGTCAAGAAAGAGGGCAGAGGAAATTAATTTGTTGTTCCGGTTGCAGTTAATTGAGTCAACAAAGGAGAGAAGAGCAGTGGTGGTGCTGTGATGTGGAGGAAAGCCGTGTTGGGAATTAGATAGGAGTTTGTTTTGGGTAAGGTGGGTGATAAGTTGCTTGTGAATGCAGCGTTCCATAATTTTGGATAGAGGAGACAGGATTGCAATGGGTCGATAATTAGATGGATCAGTGGAGGGACCTCCTTTGTGGAGGAATAATAAGGAGGTTTTCCAGATAGAGGGATCGAGGCTTCAGAGATTGCACGATTAATAAGGATAGATACAGGGTAAGCAATGGCATCAGCAGCTATTGCAAGTATTTAGCCGAAGTAGGTCAGCCGCTAGGGTGGTTGGTTTAAGTTTTTTTAGAAGGGTACGGATATAGGAGGTAGAGGTGGGTGCTAAGCTGAAGGCAGGTTGATTAGGAACCTTGAGGGTGGTTGCGGCCGAGGGGGGGGAGGTAAGCTGACTGGCGAGGGACTGGATAGTCTCAGTAAAAAAAGAATTGAAAGAGTTTGCTATCTCACTTGGATCTTTATCCATAAGTGTTGCAGGTGTGGGGGTGGAAGATTTACCTGGATGGAGGAGTTGGTTGAAGCCAGCCCAAAATTTTTTAGGGTTGTGTTGATGCTTATCTTGGAGGTGATAGAAATATTGCTTTTTATCGGATGTAACAGCTGCTTTAGTTGAATTTCTAAGCTGAAGGAATTTGTTACGGTCTAGAGGGGTTTTAGTGGTTCTCCATTTGTTCCATGCCAGGTTTCTGAGTTTAATTTTATTTTTGAGGAAAGTGTCATTAAAATGGGATACACTTTCTTCTAGGGGAAGGGTTTTTAGGATAGACCAGTTGCATGCTTTAAGGTCAGCAAGAAATAGATCCGGGATGAAATTCTTGCTGTTCCTAACAAGTCTGGTTAGGGGGGGGGTAAGTATTTGGGCATTTATGTTTTGTTATAAAGGTAATGAGGTGGTCACTAAGGTCATTGGGGAGGGTCCCCACGGAATAGTTGGAAGGGTCTTTGTTTGTAAGTATCCAGTCTATGGTACTATCTTTTGTAGGGATAGCCAATTCTAGTGGGAGAAAGAATAAGTTGGGAAAAACCATGTAAGTTAATAGGGAGAGGGTTGGAATGAGAGGAGTATAGAGACCAGGCAATGTTAACGCCTCCTAAAATTATTGTTTCTTGTGGGTAGAAGGTGGAAAGCCAGTTGAGGGTTTGTTCAAGGATTTCAGTGTTGCTCCTGGGGGTAAGTAGGTGAGTATGAGATTAATACTTTTTTGGTTATTTAGGGTTAGTTTTAGGGCAATCAATTCTTGGTTACGGAGAATTGGAGGTTGAAGGGATGTCTGGTAATGTTCAAGGAGTTTTTGAATAAGACTGCTATTCCTCCACCCTTTCTTGTAACTCTATCTGCCCTGAGGATGTTATACCCAGGTGGGATGATTTCCTCATCCTTGGTGATAGGTTTGAGCCATGTTTCAGAAAGACACATGATGTCAGGGGAGTGAATTTCTAGCAGAGCGTGAAGGTTGTGAACTTTGTTGTTGATGCTTCGTACATTGAGGTGAAGCATGGAGTGAGCCTAATGGGCTTCTAGTAGTGCTACCGGAATCTAGGTTTAGGTCACTGGGCCAGGGTTAGGTGGATGTCACCGTCTCTAGTTATGGATCTTTTAAATGGTCAAGTCTCTTGGAGTTTAATTTTTTGAATGAGATTATCTCTAGATGAGGATAATTTTGGGTTAGAGTGGGTGAGGTCGAAGCAGTAGAGATTGTTGTTAGAAGTTGGGTAAAAGAGGGATGAGTACAATTGAGGGTGACATTGGAGTATAGGGAGGTTTGGCTGTTGGGAAGGTAGGCGTCTGCAGGGTTTAAGGTGTCATAACTTGTTAGCAGGTAGGTTGAGATAAGTAGAAGCATAATAGGAGGGAGGTTAGTATAAGAGTGTCCTGCCATGGTGTGGGGGGGGGGGTGGGCTACCTTGTTACAACTAGTGAGCAGAGAGACTAGGAGATGGGTGGTGAGAGTGTTAATGAAGGAGTTATAATGGAAAATAGGGGGTGGTCCTTGGAGTAAAGTCAGCTGATGAGTGGGGGAGTGGTATTCAAGAGAGGGGCTGTAGCGATTGGGTGGAGGGAAGGGGGATGGATCTAATGAGCAGATAAATGTAGAGGTAGTGGGGCGGTGGGAATAGGGGGCAGGGTGGGCGCGATGAGCGAGCGAGCGAGGGCTGCTTGAGCGGGATAACACCGCCAAGGATTTACCTTCTTCCAAAGGTAGCCTGTTTTTCTAGTAAAGGGTCCACTGTTATAATAGACTTGAGTTAACAGATAGGAGGTAACTGTTGGTAGAATTCACAAAGCAGATGGCTTTCTGTTAAGCAGAAAGTTAGATTAGAAGAGACTAATCAAGTCCCAAATCTTTCCGTTGTTGCCTGACACAACTGACTGTACAAAATGCTGTGAGAAGGTATATTGTTTTACCTAGTCAGGTTAGTTATATTGTTTTGCTAGCTGTGTGCATTCGCACAGGAGAGGGTCGTCTTAGGGCTGCCGTGTTGGATAGGTGCCACACGTTACTTTAGGGTAAGGGGCCAAAGTACTCCAGAAGGCGACCGCAAATATACAGCGGTCTGGTCGGATCTGGTCCTTTAGACAAAGTGACCTCTCCTGATCTGGATGTGAATCCCTTCATGATCAGTTGGGCAATGTAGAAGGTCTTCCTAACCACTTTGGCAATGTGAGTGTCAAAAGAGAGGTTACTGTCAACTTGGGTCCCCAGGTCCCTGATAACTTCTTCCGTGTTTAATGGATTACCACCTATGTGGTAATTAGGGGTTACCTTGTTTTCCCAAAGGGTATGACTATACATTTTTGGCATTTAGCTTAAGGCCATGGCTCTGGCACCAGTTATCCATTTCTATGAGACCTCTCTGGAGCATGTCTGTGTCTGATGGAGTGTCAATTATGGTGCCCAGTTTGCAGTCATCTGCAAATTTTGTCAGCCACAATCCCCCTATGTTTGCCTGCACTTCAGAAAAATAAATGCCGAACAAGAGGGGGCCCAGGACTGAGCCCTGTGGGACACCGCTCGTGACTGGCTTAGAGTCTGACATGGCACCAGCAACTCTAACCCTGTGTGTTCTGTCCTTGAGCCAGTTTGCAACCCATCTTGTGACATATGGGTTTACATCTAAGCTGGTGAGCTTTTCTATGATGCCCGAGTGGGGTATTGTGTCAAACGCTTTTGCTAGGTCAAGGTAGGCTGTGTGAACTGCCTTACCCTCATCAATGGCCTTAGTGACTGTTTTGAAAGAGTCGACCAAGTTCAAGAGGCAGGATCTGCCCTTGACAAAGCCAAATTGGGTAGGATCCAGTGTCTATAGGTCCCCATTGTCTTTATTTATGAGTTCCATTATGATCCTTTCCATAGTTTGCAGACAAGGCTCGTCAAGCTTATGGGGCGGTAATTTCCAGGGTCCGTAGAACTGCCTTTGTGGAGTGGGACCACAGTTGCCATCGCCATTCTTTGGCACGTATCCTGTAGTAAGGCTAAGATTAAACAGCAGCCTTATGTGTGGGTTTAGTTCCTCATTGAGTTCGTGTAGCACAGCGGGACACCGTCGGTCCCATTGATGCTGTGTTTTTGCTTTAGAGAGAGCAGCTCTCACCTGGGCATCTGAGATGTTTGGGAGGCTAGACTCTGGTGGGATAGATATTTCTCCTTTTGGGGGAGGAGGAGAAATTTGCACTGAACCTGTCTGCCAGTATGTTGGCAATGTCTGTGGGTTCAGTGATTTTTTATCATTTTGGACTAATTCTGAGCATATCTGGGAGTTTCCACCCAGGTTTCTAACATAGCTAAAGAAGGCCTTATGGTTGTCTTTTGTGTCATTAGCGATTTTTCTCTCAAAGTTGGCCTTGGATGATTTTATGAGTGATCGTAGTTTTTTGCTAGTATTGATCAGAGATGCCTTCCCTTTTAGGGATTTTGCTCTGTCATGTAGTAGCTTTCTCCTCTTGTTGTAGAGTTTGTTTATGGCTGGGGTCCACCAGACCGGGCGCTTGCCTTTGGTGGAAAGGGTCTTGATTTTATTAGGGATTGCTTGATCCATACATTCCTGGAGGTGCTCATAGAAGGCATTTGTAAAGATTTCAGCAGGGTGGGTTGTGGTTTCCACTGGCTCAGGGGCCTTGAAGGATACCACTCCAGTCTTAAGAAGTGTGAAGTTTGCTTTTGAGAAGTTCTTCACTGTGGTCTTTTTGCTGGGGGCGGGATATGGATCTCCAGTGAGATTAATTTATGGTCTGATCTCACCAATGAGGGATATACTTCCAGTGTGGAGCATTTTGTCCCCATGTTTGTGATGATCAGGTCTAGTATATTTTCTCCTCTTGTGGGAATGGTGACTAGTTGTTCCATAGCATTTGAGTTTATGAACTCCAGGAACCTTTGGGCTAGGGTGTTGGGGCTTGAGTAATGTTCCCAGTCTATGTTTGGGTAGTTGAAGTCACCCAATATGATGGTGTTTGGAGAGACATTCATACTCTCCAGTGTCTTCAGGAAGGCTGTGTGGGTTTCCTGAGTTTGAGAAGGTGGTCTGTAGCATGTTACAAACTGTAGGGCAGTTTTACCTATTGTTAATTGCACCTGGATGGTCTCCGATGCTTCGTTGCCACTAACCTGGAGGTGTGGGTATCCTTATGAATATGGATACTCCCCTCCTTTTTGTGGTTCGTCCGGATTTTGGGGGAACGCATGATATGAGGTATAACCTGATAGTGCTGGGGTGCTCTCAGGAGCCTTGAACCAGGTTTCAGTCACAGCACAGACATCAATGTTCTCCATACTGAGGAGGGCTTCGAGGGCTTGCATCTTGAGGTTCAGACTTCTGGCATTGAGCAGTATTACCCTTAGTTTTTCTCCATTTTTGTTTTCTAGGGCGGTAGGTTTATCATTTGAGCCTTGCCTAAAAAAGGCACTACGGGGGTGGCAAGAGCCTTTGCCAATATCCGGAAGCCCAGGGGTGACAGGTGCAAGCCGTCCCTTGCAAAGCAGAGTGGCTTGTCAAGCATGTCATCCCAGGCAGACAGACATTGGATCCCCTTAGAATGACACCAGTAATTAAGCCAATTATGTATGTGTTGTTCTGAACTTGAAATGTCTTACCTGTCTCAATATACTTACAATAGTTACATATTTCCCATTTAAACATCGCTATATTCTGTGTCAAGTTAACTAAAAATTGGTTGTTAAGGGAGAACTGCTAAGAGCAGTAAGAATGGTATCCTTACGAAAGGATTTTGAGAATGAGTGTCAAAACTGGAAATCTATGTTTTTAAAAAGAGGCTACCCAAGAGGACTTAGAATTGATTAAAGAAGTTCAAAATAAAAGGAATTTAGGAATATATACCAACCAATTTTAAATTCATAACTACTTAGAAGAACATCTGAAGAAATGTCCACATCCCTTACTGGATCTGAGGTACCTAACGTTAACTATTTAGAAAGCCGTTTTAAAAAGAATGATAATGGAGTTGCCACCTATAACATCAGATGTTCATCGTGTTACACTGCTGCAGTCATCACACTTGGGTTATCCTGCCGTCAGGCGGTTCCGCAGTCGGTCAGAGTTCCAATGTCTTGGTCCGGCGTTGGTTGCTGTCGCTTCTTCCTTGACGTCAGTGCGCCAGGGGTATATAATATGCATCCAACGCCATTTTCTTCAGTCTTTCTTTCCGCGCGGTGCCCGAAGCAGAAGCAGTTCGCAAGTACCGGTCAGCCGACTCCTGAGATTTTCAAATTCAAATTTCAGATCCGAAGTCTTCAATAAAGCTAAGTACCCCATTGGGGAAACCTTTTTCTTGCCTCAGACCGATGTCAGAAAAAGCTAATAATTGTATTTCTTGTGGGAAGCAAATACCTCATAAGGACTTCCACTCTTACTGTATTCCATGCCTAGGCCCTGATCATGACATCACAAGTTGTCGGTTTTGTGCTAGATTTAACAAACGCACTATAAAAAGACGTTTTGATTTTGCTTTACACTACTTTGGCCGAAGATTCAATTATACCATGCCGTCGGATCAGCTGACTACCTCAATACCAAAAAAACATAAAGACAAGGATAAAGACAGGCATCTGAGGTCCAAAACCGATGACGAAGCCTCTTCTAGGCCAGTCGCCAGTTCACCGGTTCTCAGTGAGGCACTTTCACAGCCCCTGACACCCGCTACCTCAGAACCACAGGCCGCTTCCGACTCCCACGTGGAGGCATCTACGCCTCTGAAAACTCAAGGTATTGGGCCTATGGAAACTAATCCCTCAGATGGGTCTGGAGCCGCTGAGCAGGCATCGGCTTCTGAGGGTGTTTTCAGACCTTCACAACTTACCATTAAAACAACAGCCAAGACAAAGGTACCATTAAAGACACCAAAACAAGTACATCATTCTACTGGACAGTCCTCCATGCCTAAGAAACAGATGCTTAAAATGGCCAAAGACCTCATTACTCTAATCAGGGGTTCCCATCCCCCTCCTGAGAAAATGCCTAGGCAGGATACAGACTATGATTCCTCTGATCAGGTTTCCATTTCCTCTGATTCCTCTTCAGACCAGGGATACTCTCTACCCCCCTATGAGGACTCTGATGCTGAGGAATCTATCCCTTCAGCCTCTCCTCCTGAGGATTATTCTTTTGGGGAAACTTTACATACCATGAGGGAGAATTTCCATTGTGAAAGTCAGGATTACTCGGAATCCAAGAAAAGGCTCAGGGATTTCCTCTTATTGCCTCAGCACAGGCCCCTGGCTATTCTGCCTGTGCTAGATATTGTGGATGATGTGTTCTCTGAATCCAGCTTATCTCCTGACTCTTTGCTCCCTGCTCCAGCCAAGCCAGATAGGTATTATAGAGTCCCTGACTCTCACAAGTTTCTTTATAAAAACCCTTCTGCTGATCCAGAAACTATTTCCCAGGGTCCAAAAGGGGTTAAGGCTTCCATTGCAAAAAATCCAGTACCCTCTGACAGAGATTCCAGAGCTTTGGATAGATGGGGGAAGAAAGTATACAGGTCTGCAACTTTAGCAGTAAGAGCTTTAAATTGCCAATTTCACATGCTTAAGTACCAACAATATTTAATGGCTCAGTTAAAACAGAAAATGCTTGCAAGCTCAGAAGCTCCTGATTGTAAAGAAATGCAGGATTTATTGCATGCAGTTGAACAGGTGGGAAAACATACTCTGCAATGTGGTTTTGATTCTTTAGAGACCTCTTGTAGAGCCGCTGTTACTGGTTCTGTTATTCGAAGACATGCTTGGTTAAAAGAACAGAGTTTACCTGATCATGTTAAGGCAAAATTATTGGATGCTCCTTTACAGCATGATACCTTGTTTGGTGTTAAAGCAGAAGAGGTGTTAAAGAAAATGGAGGATAAAGCTAAATCTATGCAAACAGTCAATGATTTATTACAGGTACAGCCACCTCGGTTTAGCAGAAATTGGCCAACAAAGAATTGGTCCTTTCCAGTGTCAGACAAGCCACAGAGAGGCAGATACAGATGCCCAAGAGGCAGATCTCAACCCCAAGGCTCAAACAGACAATGACAGTGGGGCACCTCAACCCCAAAAGGAGGTGAGGACAAGTCTCAACCTTACAGGAAACAAGTCACAATGACTTTCCTCTGCGTACGCCAAGCACGTCCCTTTTGGAAGCCCCCTTAGGGGGGAAAACTAGCACTTTTTTCTCAAAATTGGCAAACAATCACCCAAGACAAATGGGTCCTGAATATTGTGTCTCAAGGTTACAGATTCCACTTTCATACTTTACCAAAGCTAAAAGGAATGCCAGACCTGCCACACAATCAATGGGCAGAGGCACAAAAACAAATTTCAGCCCTCATGGACATGAGAGCTATACAAAAAGTACTACAACAGGAACAAGGACAAGGATTTTACTCAAGACTCTTCCTGGTCCCCAGAAAGGACAAAGCCTGGAGGCCCATACTGGACCTTTCAATTCTGAATACTTACCTGGATATTCCGAAATTCAAAATGTTGACATTACAGCAGCTTCTACCCATGCTGGGCAAGAAGGCTTGGCTCATTACTCTGGATCTCAAAGAGGCCTACCTGCATGTCCCTATCAGACAAAATTGCAGAAGATACCTCAGATTCAAAGCTGGTACAATGCACTACCAATTCTCTGCACTGCCCTTTGGCTTATCTACTGCGCCCATGGTCTTCACAAAGTGCCTGGCACCAGTAATTGCATTTTGCAGACAAAAAGGAATTCACATATATCCATACCTGGACGACTGCCTCATTCAAGCAGAGACAAAGGACATTCTTCTACAGCATCTGGCATTTGTGAAAAAGTTGCTAATTTCTCTAGGGTATACAGTAAAGGAAAAGAAGTCAAAACTAGTGCCCTCACAACAGATTACATTCCTGGGTGCCAGCTTAAATACAACGGCCCAGATGGCTTACCTCACGCCAGATAAACAAGTTCAACTAACTCAATATTTTCAATTACTGGCAAAAAAGTCCCATCTCCCTGCAAGAAAAATTCTGCAGGCCCTGGGTTTCATGGCATCCTGCATACTACTAATACCATATGCCAGACTGCATATGAGGAAATTGCAATGGTACCTAAACAGTGTTTGGACTCAACACTCTCACAGCTTAGAAGTAGTAATTCCAATGATTCCCTGCCTACAACAGGAGTTTCGATGGTGGGCACAGGCATGTCACCTAAACAAGGGTCAGCCTTTTACCTAACCCACAGCCAGCCAAACTCTAACAACAGATGTTTCGGATTATGCCTGGGGAGCACACATGACAGGAAAATGCATTCAGGACAGGTGGACCACAGACCAGATGCATCTTCACATCAATCAAAAAGAGATGTTGGCTGTACAAAATGCACTAACAGCTTTCAAGGACCTTCTACATCCAGGGCAAATACTTCTAAACACAGACAACACCACAGCAATGTGGTACATAAACAAGCAAGGGGGCACTCATTCTTATCCCCTATGCAGACAAGCCATGACCTTGTGGAACACAGCTCTAACGTACCAAGTTCACCTGCAAGCACAATTCCTGCCAGGAAAGAAAAATACTCTGGCAGATGACCCAAGCAGAAATATAATGGACCCTCACGAATGGAAATTGAATCCACAAATCTTCAGCATTATAACACAAAAATGGGGATGCCCAGACATAGATTTTTTTTGCCTCCCCACTGAATTGCCAACTACAAAAATTCTGCACAAGGACTTATCATAAACAATCATGGAAAGTGGATGCTCTTCTGTTCAGCTGGAAAAACCTAAAAGTCTATGCCTTCCCACCACTGCCTCTCCTTTCAAAGGTACTCCTAAAAGTCAGACAAGAAAAACCACAGATGATCCTGATTGCTCCAGACTGGCCGCGCCAGCACTGGTACCCTATCTTAAGGAACTTGGCTCAGGGCCCACCATGGATCTTGCCCCAAATTCCACATCTTCTGACTCAACAAAACAGTCAGATCCTACACGGTCAGCTCAAAACCCTAAACCTGGCTGCATGGCAGATATTTTAGTCAGTCAAACCGGCAACACCTCTCTCTAAAGCTGTTATGGATGTCATTTTGGAGGCCAGGAGGCCTAGCACCAGAAAAGCTTACTCAGAAAAATGGAATAGATTCTGCACCTGGAACCAGGCTCACAGCCTTGTCCCTCTTGTTCCAAACATTCCTCAGATTTTACAATACTTAACTGAGATGCTGGACAGAGGCCTATCCTTTTCATCAATTAAGATCCACGCCTCTGCCGTTTCTGCACATTACAACACAGATCCTCCTTTATTCTCTCATCCCTTGCTAAAGCAGTACCTCAGAGGGGCTAAAAACATAAGACTGCCCCGGAGAGCTCCAACACCAACTTGGGACCTCAATTTCGTTTTGGAAAAACTGAGCCTACCACCTTTTGAGCCAGCCAATACAGCCGATCTAAAATTTTTATCATGGAAAACAGCTCTGCTCCTGGCAGTAACTTCAGCACAAAGAGTCTCAGAGCTACTGGCATTAATGGCAGTGGAACCTTTTATAATTTTTCATCAGGACAGGGTATCTTTAAGGACTAACCCTACCTTCATGCCAAAGGTGGTATCTAGTGTGGCTCTTAACCAAACCATCCATTTGCCAATTTTTATCCAAACCCCCAAAATAAAGGGTAAAAACTTCTGCATTCTTTGGACATACACAGACAGCTACGCTTCTACTTGGACAAAACAAAAGCTTTCAGGAAAACTGAACAACTGTTTGTAGCATATGCTGCAGGATCATAAGGCAAGGCTATCTCAAAGCAGACTATATCCAAATGGATAGGACACTGTATTCAGTACTGCTACACACAGCATGGAAAATCAGTCCCTAATAACATTATTAGGCCTCATTCCACCAGGGCAACAGCCACTTCAACAGCCTTTCTCAGAGGAGTACCTACCAATGAAATTTTGGAGGCTACAACTTGGAGTTCAGTGCACACCTTCACCAAGCATTACCACCTGCCTCTTTACTCTAAATCCAGAGCAGGATTTGCCACTGCAGTTCTGCAGGGCCTCATAGCCAATCCTACCTCTTTATAGACCAGCCACCCAAGCTTAGCTTTGGGATTCAACCCAAGTGTGATGACTGCAGCAGTGTAACACGATGAACATAGTACAGTTTTGTACCTACCATAAATGTAGATGTTCGAGTGTTCACACTGCTGCAGTCCAGGTTACCCTCCCTCCATCCCCTCTGAACTAGCTGGGCTTATCTATACCTTTCTATCCTATACAATCTTTGGGGTGTATTTGCTGGTAACTGAAGGTATTGTTTTTACTTTATATGTATATTTTTGATTAGCAATATGTATTGCCTACCTACTTGGGGGCACCTGACATCTGGGGCAAGAAAAACTGAAGAAAATGGCGTCAGATGCATATTATATACCCCTGGCACACTGACATCAGGGAAGAAGCTACAGCAACCGACGCCGGACCAAGACTTTGGAACTCTGGTCAACTGTGGGACTGCCTGACGGCAGGATAACCCAAGTGTGATGACTGCAGCAGTGTGAATACTCTAACATCTACATTTATGGTAGGTACAAAACTGTACTTTTCATCACTACTTTCAGTTTACAAGCAGGGGAAATTAGAAGGATTTTACAGAAAAAATGGACTTTAATTAGTTCATAGAGAGAAATTACAAAGAAAATAGGTGAACATCCAATAATTATTTTCAGGAGGGACTTAACTTAAAATTGTGGAAAAAATACTAGTTAACTTGACAGAAATATAGGGATGTTTAAATGTGAAATGTATAACTATTGTTAAGTATATTGAGACAGGTAACACATTTCAAGTTCAGAACAACACATACCACTTAAACAAGAAATATAATTGTAATTCTAAACTAGTGGTGTATTTAGCTCAGTGTCAGTCTTGCCTCACTTTTTATACTGGAAAAACTGAATGGAAACTGAAGAAAATGTATATATGAACACCTGTATTGTATTAATAAAATTAAAATGGAAAATGCACTGGCAAGGCACATCAGCAGTGCTGAACACATCACTTTAAATTCAAGGTAATAGACCAAGTACATATAGATCTGAAAGGGGTCCTATTAATATTTAATTAGAAAAACTAGAATTATTATGGATTCTATGAACCAGTGCTTGTATGTACCCTGGTTTAAATGAAAGTTGTTCCATTTTATATTTTCTTAAGTTAAAGAATTTAACCAGATGAGACATGAAGTGTTAATGAAGATGGAGTTAAAGAGAACAAATAACTATATACACTGTACATAGGTAGTTGTAATTTTACATTTATTGTATATTCTATGATAGTCCATGAAAGCTGTTTGTGACTGTTTTATGTTAAAAAGATATGTGAGATTGTTTTTTACAACTTGTTTTGCACAACCAGCTTTTTAAGAATCAATTAAGTAATGATTATTCAAATGATTAGTATCACATGACTTGATTTTAACTTAAATAGTGCTGGAGAGTAAATTAATTTGTATCTGATGAAGTTTGTATCACTGATCAAACAAAAAGTGCTTCATATTTATTGTTTTAAGTGAATAAATTACGTTTTTTTGGCTATTAATCTGTTTCCAGAAGCTGTTTTATCGTGTTCCATTTGTGAGTTGTGGCATTTCTGCAGCTTCTAGCATAGAAACAGCTTTGTTGTCCCTTTATGAACAGTTCTGGTTCCTGATGCAAGGTTCACTTCGGTGGCGAATCTGTTATAAATGCCTCCTCAGCTAGGAGCTCATCTCCTTAACAATCATCAACAGAAGGTTTGAACCACAATGAACCATCTCTAGACTCCTTTATGATGTGTAACCAGTTGTTTTATATTCTGGCCAGGAACTTTGTTTTCCCTTTTCAGCTGAGGGTGCATTTAAATTGGATTCTATCCCAAAAGCTACCAAGATGTGGCTGGCTCCCAAAAAAGGTTAACAGTAGGATTTTCTTTTACACTATTTTCTAACCCTTTGCCACAAGGAGCAAGGTTGCCAGCATGTCATGTAACACTAGGTTCAGGTGAGTACGGTATTTTAACAGACTGAGATCTACAAACACTTCACATTCATACTAACCACTCATCATACTATCTATTTATACCTTTCAAGACCTGCCTTCTCTGCATCTGGGTCTGTTTGTAGTGGTTCTTGTATTCTAAAATATCCTCCAAGCTATCTTTGGTTGGAAGGGGCCCTTCTGTATGCTTGTGAGAGACGTGTGTTGATTGGAACCTGTCTGGTGAAGGGTGACTGGTCTAGGGCTTGGAGTAAGCACCCTCACTGGTTCTTTTGAGGTTTTTTTAATTAATTTATTTTTTTTTAAGTTTTAGCTTCCGGTAATTAAGCCCCGTGTTTGACCAGGTTTCTCCTTATTTGGTCATTGCACAGCACCACACACTGCTGCTCAATTGTGTGCTATAGCCGGGCAGATAATTTTGACAACTTTTCCCTTAGATGCAGCTCTAGTACATTAGTATAGTCCTCATCTTTAGTACATCTCTGGTCTAAGCAGTACTGCTAGTGAGCTGTCACCTGTTAAACCACCAGCCAAAAACTCAAACAAAAATATCCATCTACAGAGCACCTCCTGGATTAGGCAGTCAGCATTATGGACAGTTGGACTACCCCTGCTTCTCCTGCCAGCCTTGTTGGCTTGGGCTTCCTGAGGCAGTGTAGCAACTGCTTCATGTACACTGACAACCCTCTGCTAATAACTCACTCTAGTACAGAGTGCAAGAAACTTGAATCCCTGCTCTTTAACACTCGAAACAGTAACACTGAAGTGGTTGTCAACTTACCCACCACCACTCATGTACATAGTAGCAGTACTCATACACATACTACACATCCAACACATAAATCAGCATACTCAGAGGCTCTCTCAAAACACTTGCAGAAACATCAGACACCTCCAGAACAACAGACTGCTACAACTAACACAGTTCCCACAGCATCCAAGACACATAGCGACATCAGTGTTTTACCTACCAAGCCCTCAAGGTGTAACACTCATAAACCAAATTTTCTTGTCATTGGAGACTCCATAGTGAGACCTACAAATGTCCCACTTAACAGGCTAGATAAGGAGAAAGTCATAGTCAGCTGCCTGCCTGGTGCCAGAATTCATCAAATCATGCATACACTCAGGTCTGTTGTCAACAAGTACCATTATGACTGTCATAGCTCATGTTGGAGTGAACGACCTGAGATGTACCTCACTGGACTATTTGAAGCGGGACTTGATAGAGCTCTCTGAGTATGTGTAGGCAGGTATGTCCCTAGCCTTTAGCAGTATATTACCCTCACCTAGAATGATACTACAGTGTAGACAAAAATGATTAATTACAATAACTGGCTTAGTTTTTGGTGTCGCTCAAAGGGAGCCCATCTGTGTCAGCCTGGGATAACGTGGTTGACAAACCTCACTGCTATGCCAAAGACGGTTTGAACCTGGCACCACTTGGCTTTCAGCTGCTGGCAAAGGGTCCTACCTCCCCCATAGTGCCTTTTTTAGGCAAGGTCTCAAAAACAAAATTGACAATGTGAAAATTGCCGTTCATAACAAAATAAGGGTTATACTGCTACATGCTAGGAGCCTAAACCAAAAACTGCACACCCTGGAAGCACTCCTATTACTGGGGGATGTAGATGACTGTGCAGTCACAGAAACCTGGTTCAAGGCTTCAGAGAGTACCCTGGCCTTGCAAGGCTACAATGCCTTCCATACCTTCAGCCCACAAAACAAATGTGTGAGAACCAAAGGAGGCAGTGTGTCTGTCTTTATTAGAAATAAGTTCACCTCCCAACTAGTTAGACAGGACAAATCCATGCAGTTACTCCAAGTTCAGATTACTGTGGCTAAGACACCCATTCAAGTCATAGCTAGTTATAGATCCCCTTCCATGAATCATGATACGCACGAAGCCTACTCGACCAAACTGGAGTCAATCGAAATATTGCTACATACCCTGGTCACAGGGGATTTCAATTATCCCACCATCATCTGGGAAACCTACTCAAGTCCTAACTCACTAGCACAAAAGTTCATTGACTTTATTAACTCAAATTCCCTGGAACAAGCTGTTCAAAACCCAACAAGAGGAAGAAACATACTACATCTGGTTCTCACTAACATGACAAAAAGATGTACCACTGCAACTGCTGGACCCTCATTAGTTAAATCTGACCACAAATCAGTTGCCTTTGAACTGGCACTAACACCAGAACTCAAAAAGGGTGAAGTCAGGCTAAAAAACCTCATCAAGGCAAACTGTACCCTCTTAGAGGAAGGTATAAAAGCATTCCAAAGCCCACCCTCAGCTGGAAGTGGTAATTATACCAACCTTACACTAAAGCCCTGCACAATCACTTGTATAAGTGTATTGACTCCGATCTTCCAGAGAGAATCAAAGCCAGACCCCCAAGTAAAGGCAAGACACCCTGGTGGGCATCCGGCATCGACAAACCTTACAACAAATGGGAAATGTTGCTGTCTAAGGAAACTAAGGCAAGGGCCCAGCAATGGAAAAGCACCCTTCTCTGCCTCAACAGGAAAATAAGACAACATGTCAAATCCCCTAAGGGTAGCTTTGAGAAAAACTTAGCAATAACAGCTAAGCATAACTATAAGGCCTTTTACAGCTACATATGCACCCTAAAAGGTAAGACCGAAGCATGTGCTGAACTTGTGACTAACAGCATCACACACACTGACCCCATAGAAATAGCAAACCTCCTGGCAGACAGATTTGGTGAAAATATTACTTATTCCCTCCAAACTAATCACAAACCTTGCCCCCAACTCCCCCTGCCCCCAACATATCTGAAGAGCAGGTCACTAAAGCCTTGTCTAAGGCAAAAAACACAGCCTCTATGGGGACAGACAGCAGCCCAAGCTGTTTTCTAAACAAATTAAAACATGAACTAGTATCACCATTAAGTACCATATTCACTCACAGTCTAACCGCAGGCTTTGTTCCTGTGGAATGGAGAACAGCAACAGTTATTCCCCTACACAAAGGTGGCTTAGCAACAGACCCAGGGAATTATAGACCCATAAGTCTGACCAGCCTCATCTGTAAGGCCATGGATCGTGTCATCATGGACCTCATAAATAAAGACATAGGTCTAGCCTTGGATCCGCCCCAATTCGGCTTTGTCAAAGGCAGATCTGGCCTGTTAAACCTGCTGGATTTCTTTGAAAATGTGACCAGAGCCATTGACAAGGGCAAATCTGTGCACACAGCATATCTTGATTTAGCCAAGGCCTTCGACACAATCCTACACTCAGACATTATTGATAAACTTAGCAAACTGAATGTAAACCCCTTTGGAATAAGATGGGTTGCCAACTAGCTCACAAACCAGTCACACACTATCAAAGTGGATGACCACATCAACCAGCAGACCTGTCACCAGCAGGATGCCACATGGATCAGTGCTGGGCCCCTACTGTTTGGTATATACTTCTCAGAAGTTCAGGTCAAAACTAGGGGGTTGTGGCTGACTAAGTTTGTGGATGACTGCAAACTGGATGCAATTATCGAATCCCCAAATGATGTCAGTATACTTCGGGAGGGTTTTATGCAGACCACTAACTTGTTTCTTAGTCACAGTCTCAAACTAAATGTAAAGAAATGCATAATCATTCCCTTCAGTAAAAACAATGTCCCTTCATACTATCAAATTTACAACAATACACTATGTATCTACAAAGTGGTACGGGATTTGGGATCACAAGTAGAGTATGACCTTAACTTTGACCACCATGTATCTACTGTAGTAAGGCAGGCTTTCTATGTAGCACATTTGATTAGCAAAGACATCACCTCTAAAGTAAAGGGGACTATAACCCCTCTGTACTATCGAGCCCCAAATTGAGTATAACACCCCTTTTGTCATGTACTGTAAAAAGAACCTGCAGCAATTGGAGAGACCTCAGAGGTTTTTAAGAAGATCAAGGGGCTCCAGCACCTGCCTTACACAGACTGACTAAAGTCCCTGTCACTATACTCAATATCATATAGAGTTCTAATGGGAGACATATGCCTGGCTTACAGAGTAATCTCCAACCGCAGCCTAATGAATTAGCTGCTCATCCGTAAATCAAATGGGACTACAGCTACCCATTCCGGGGACCTAAATATGGCCTGCAACTTGAAAAGGACAGGCTGGAGGGACAGATTTGTCTCCCAGTGACTGCCGCATCTTTGGAATAGACTGCCAATTCATGTGAAGCAGAGTACCTCTGTGACTCTGTTCAGAAGGAACCTGGATGAGTGGATGAGGCACCATAAATTCTTATTCGGGATAGCACCCACAACCCTCCTAAACATGGGCAGTCATTACTAAATACATTCCTGGGTACTGACTAGAGTATCATTGGTATTACATTGGGATGAAATGGCTGGGCTTGAAATGACCTCCGGACTGGTAGCCTAGTAATCTCCTATGAGCCTATGATCCATTCTTAGAGGATAGTTGTATATTTCTTTTATATATATATATCTATATCTATATCTATATCTATCTATATCTATCTATATATATACATATATAGGGTTCCCCTTCACAAGATCGAATGGATGGAAGCTCGAAATTCATAATCTCGAGACCAGAATCTCAAACTTCCATTCACTCGAAATTCTGAATGGGAGCCTTAGGTTTAAAAAAATAAAAAAGTTAACTTACCTTATTGCAGGGGGCCAGGTCCCCCTGTACCCTAGCAGTTTAAATGTGAATGTTCTGTGACCGTGCTATAGCGGAGGAATGGAAAATCTTCCATTTTGCGCTTACGCATATAGCGCGGAATGGGAGATTTTCCTTTCCTTCACTATAGTGCAATCTCAGAGTAGGTATATTTAAGTAGGGAGGTGTGGGGGAGCAGGGGGGCTTCGCCCCCCCTGTGAAAACATTTGAAAGGTGTTAATTTTTTTTGTCCCTTTCATATGTTCGAGTTTCTCTAAATTCAAGATTCTGGTTTCGAGTTCATGACTTTCGAGTTTAGAGAAATTCGATCATATGAAGGGGAACCATATATATATATATATATATATATATATATATATATATATATATAAAACATTTCCTAGCATAATAAATTATACTTCTAATACTTGTATATATACTACTTCTCATATTTAATTGTTAGTTTTTATTATTACATCACTGATGTCTCCTTGTGTTTTATTATATCTTGTGTATTCCACTGTCAAATTGCATGCATATATGTTTTTTTTAATTACATCTATATTACTGCTGCATTTGATGTTATCTAACTCTCTGCAGCTTTTCTCCCTGGGCCACAGCTGAAAATATACATTTATTCTGCAGTCAGACTTTACCGATAAACAAATGTAAATATCTTGTAGCTCATTGTAGTGTAGCCTCACATTGTCTTTCCCAGAACCGAAAGCCCTGGGTTTTACTTTTATTTCAAAGGAGACAGGTTTATGATACAACCTCATCAATGACAACATTGCATTAGGGAGGATACAATGTTATTCCATGTTTGTGAGGGTCCAGCCAAGGATGTTTGCATCCCTAGTGGGTGTACGGACTAGCTGGTTCAGGATGTTTGTCTTTACAAAGTCCAGAAATTTCTGGGCCTGCATAGTAGGTATCATACAACATTCCCAATTTATAGTGGGCTAGTTAATCTGCCTCTGAATATGGTATTAGGCTAAAAAAAGAGTGTTTTGAGTACAGTTAAGTATATGTTATGCTTTCATGGGTCATGGTGGGGGACCTATAGCTTGCAAGGATGTGGCTTCAAACTTTGCTTTGGTAGTTTGGATATAGGGAAGCAAAAGTGCATTGTACTAGGTAATAATATCTCTACACTCGAAGAAATTCTCTTAATGGCTTCTACTAGAATTCACTATGAAACATACATTCTAAGAGGAGTAAATATTGATTGGAAAAAAATAAATTGCCACTCTCCCTCCCTAACAATTAACCTCTATAACTTCTCTCAGTTAATCTCCCCATCACCCAACCAAACAAAATAAATTCACCTGGATCCACCTTAGACTGGATCCTAGTCTCAGATCCAACTAAAATAACTAACTCTGGCACTATTCCTGATACCATTAGCGACCACCTTACAACTTTCATACATCACTCAACCAGCTCTTCCCCACACCAGCATCAATACATCTGAGCTCGCAACCTCACTAACTACAACCCCACAACTTTCTCAAACATTTTCAAACAGATAAACTGGCAAATTCTAAACACCCTTCCTCTTGACAGAGCTATAGAATACTTCTACTCTGTCTTCTTAGATACCCTAAACTCCCTAGCCCCTCTAAGACACAAAAGGATAAAAGCCAAAACTGTTCCTTGGCTATCAAAAGAAACAAAAAAAATCATGCACCAAAGAAATAAAATATGGAAAGTTTACCAAAATAATAAGCTGCTCACTACACTCCTCCAATATCAACAGCTACGCAACCTTGTAAAAAAACTAATCGCCAAGGACAAAAAGTCCTACTACATCAAACTCCAGTCCAAAAATAATAATAAAAATCCCAAACTTTTCTGGAATTCAATAAATTCTCTTCTCAATCCAGGCTCCAAGAATAACACCTGTTCTGACCCAAGTAAATCTGACCTCGAACTAAGCTCCGAATTTAACTCATTTTTCATAGAAACCATTTCAAACCTCACCAAGACATTTCCTAACAATAACCCAACTTCCTTATACTCACCACTTTCCAACTCACCTAGCAACCCTCCCTCTCTGTTTCAGCTCAAACCTGTGTCCACTAACTTTATACAAAAACATTTGTCCAAACTTAAACCTTGCTCTAATGCTCCTGACAATATCCCTTCCTCATTCCTGAAATGTGCTGCCAATGGCATCGCTCTTCCAATCAGCATCATTATTAAAAGATCCATAAAGGAATCATATGTCCCTAAACTCTGGCGCTCAGCCCATATTCTTCTACTTCACAAAGGAGGCAAAAACACCACCATGTCAAACTGTTGCCCAATCGCTCTGCTCTCACCAATCTTTAGAATCCTAGAAAATTGCATCCACCTCCAACTCATGCCTATTCTGACTCTAAACAGCCTTCTCACTCCCACCCAGCATGGCTTCTGCTCAGGCCATCGCACTCTTACCACACTCCTCTCTTTTCTTGAAACTGTCGACCAAGCCTGAGATTCAGGACATTTAGTTTCTACCATTTTACTTAATCTGTCCAAAGCTTTTGATACTGTATGCCACAAGCACCTTCTCTTTCAACCCTCCAACCTCTCACCCAACACTATATCTTGGTTCTCCAGTTATCTATTCGATATATCACAGGCAGTCAAATGGAAGAACTCCATCTCATCTTTCCTACCCACCCCAACTGGAGTATCACAAAGATCTATTCTCGGCCCCATGCTTTTTAATATCTTCATCAATAACTTTCACTCTGCTATTCTTGACACCTACACAGATGATTCTAACTTAGTCTACTCTGACTCAAACTTTCTGAACTTCTAAACAAAACCCAAATTGCATTTTCAACAACCGAAAACTGGATGTGCCAAAGCCACTTCTCTCTAAATGCTAATAAATCAAAGATTTTACTATTCCCTCCTACAAAGTCCTTCTCCTATGACAAAAACAACTTCAAAGTCTATAGCCATGCCACTTCACCTATAGAAGTAGTTCCCTCCACTAAACTACTTGGTATCACCATTGATGGACACCTCAAATTTGATATACATATTCAACAAAATATCAAGAAAACCAACCAAAAGCTAGGCATGCTGTACAGGAACAATTGCTTTCTCTTCAACTCTACAAGGCATACTCTGGCCACAACTTATCTTCTCCCTTCCTTATTATATGGTCTCCCTCTCCTAACCAATCTGTCCTCCACTATCACCTCCAAACTAGAAGCCTGCTATAACAAAATCTCTAAATTCGCCACTAACTCCAAAAACTATACCCATCACTGCGTCACCCTACAATCCCTGAATTGGCTCAAACTCCCTAACTACCTAGACTATCTCCAAGTCACCTCTGCTCACAGAATCATATTTCACCCAACAAAATGTCCTGCCCTAACTAATCTCCTTTCTGCCTACATTCTTAAATGAACACTAAGATCTGAACATCAGAGTCTAATAGCTATCAATAAACCTAAACATACTGCTGGCCAACTTCTTCTCTCTTACTCACTTGGCAAAAAATGGAATTCCTTTCCATCTACTCTAAGATCTATGCCAAACTCTGAAAACTTTAAAAAACTGCTTTTCAAATACCTGTCCTCCAAGCGAAAATGTACCTGCCTTCACCCCACATAATCCTAGTTAAACCTTCTGCTCCCAGTGTGTTCTTTTTCTTTCTCCTGGGCTCTCTATGCTTTTGATAACACCTATAGCTACTCTGACTCAACTCAACCTGTAAAAAGTGTAAATTGCATCTATGTTTAATTGTGCATAAGCAGAGTGTATTCTCTATGTCTTTTATCTGTAGTCTCTCCCTCTACTCATGTTCATACATATATTGTTGTCAAACTCCACACATTAGAGTGCTTCTTAAATGAAATTGTAAAACCCTGAACTCTTTTAAATACCATGACTCCAAATGTGTTAATTTTTATTGTTGTATAATGTATCTGTTATACCTATGTACCACTTGTAAATGTATTATGCAACTTGGAGCTTTTCTCCCTGGGCTTCCACTGAAAATGGGTCATCTCGGCCCAGTGGACTACCCCGCTAATCAAACTGGAAATAAAATACTAAAAATAATATCTGATTAACCAGCCGTTAGGTTTGCTTGTCTTGATGTAACTAGAGATACCGCCACCTTTTGTCCCTTCCTGTGCATTAGGTGGTCTAAATGTCTGGAGGACATTACAGCTCTGCACTACCACGGTGCTGTCCACCACTTTTGAACTGTTCACCACTTTGAAAAAGTTTCAATTGACTACATTCCCCATGGTGACAATAGCTTTCAGCTGATGGATTTTTGTTTAAACTCCTTGCACTGAGAGTAAAAAAAATGAAAATTTCTTGGGTTGGTTTTGCTTTGTTGGAAGATTTATCAGGTTGGCAGTGCCTAAAACAAAGCATTCTGGTGGAAAACAACTGAATATTTTTCAGTCTTGGTACCCCTCCATGTATTTGTATTCACATTCAGATGATCCCTACTGATGATATGTTCTTATGTTTGTACAGCACATTAACTCCAACATCAACATTATCATTTAGCCGCCTGTCATGTTATCACTTCACACCTTTCTTCTACCACTGCAAATGAAATCTAATTCCACATGGATATGTGCATCATAAAGCATATATTTTGTAATATTGATTTAATAGTTTAGCACTAGCCTGTAGGTTTCTTTAAACTATGATTCCATAATGTAAACTATTTGTCTATAATGCAATTTTGCCTGCCAGTATGTACTGTACTAAAGTGTTTATGTTTAATTTGTACTGTACACATTTACTGTTTAATGTTCTCTGGTCAGTGCTACAGTTCTGCAAAGCTAGATTCTGCAATTCACCTCTCAGCTGGGGTACCTTTTTTCCAGACTTTGTAACTCCCCTCCCCGTGTCTGTGTGAGTTTTGACAGATACTTCAGTTTCTTCCTGATATAACACGTACATCTTCCTACAGTGTGGTAACAGCTTTATGTTGCCAAATAGGCACCAAGCCCTTTCTTAGATTGTCAATGATAAAAAGGGATTATATAATTTTATAATCTACCGACTGATATGGTGTTGCTTTTCATACAGCAGAACTAGTTCAAACAATTTTGAATATATATAAATATATAGTAAAACACCACATTTTTGTATTGTAGTTAGACCCATTATGCAGTTATAGCTAACAGAATACTACAGTATGGAATAATATAGAAACCTGATAAGAATGTAAGCATAAATACATTAAAAAGAGTACAGCAGAAATGTACCAAGGGTGTCCATGAATGTGAACATTTAAGCTATTATGAAAGGTTAAAATATCTGAACTTGTACAATGTCACATATGGATATTTAAGAGGAGACTTTATTCAGCGATACAGAGCATTTAGAGACAACTACCACTGGGGATGGTCGGGGTTATCAGACAGTAGAAAAAACTCATCAGACGACCTATGTTAATAGGTTCATAGGTGTTTACTAGACTAATGACTACAAGGGCCTTTTAAATCCTAGCCATGCATCCCAAATCTCTGACAAGTTCTGGTACCCTTGATACATGTAAGTAGGGTCTTGGGAGATTAAACATTTACAAGCAGGGGCCTGGAAGATGAACCATTTATAGGCTGCCCGTATCCATTAGAGACATATGTGCCAAACCACGGATAACTTTCTTGTTCCCCATCCAATTGTCCAAGTTAAACTTGAATTGGGTTAGGGAGGGACTCTTTCACATGGCTGGGGTGCCTGTTCCAGAGATGATCTTGTCTCTGAAACACATACCTGTCTCTTCAGCACATCCTGTTTATATCACAGTTAAGGTTTAATTCTTTAGAATGGGTAATTCTGGTGCTGTTTGTTCTCTGGATATGCAGGAGGTCCATCAGAGTGGGGTCGGACAATCCCCTGTATGCCAGGCATAAATCTCCCCTCAAAAGTCTGTAGGAGACAGAATACAGGGTTAGGGCCTTGAGGGCATCTGCATAGGACATTTTACTTAAGCCCTGTATTCTTTTACTGAGGAACCTCTGAGGACCTTCCAACTGTTGGATATGCCTGGTTAGGTCTATAACAAAGGGGGCATTGTTCTCAATGATATGTCTGATGAATGCCAGATACAGTGGAACAATGACTTCCTTGGATGTAGATGTCATACATTTGTTTATAAGATGCACAATAATGAATTTTTTCCTTCCTACTGTATACACATGATGGCCAAAAGCTAGATTACTCTCTATATGTGTCTCCAGGTCCCTGACTACTGGGTCAACTCTAAGGGGTATGTTGTCAATATGATAGTTACCACGGGTGAATGACTTCCCAAAGGATTCTATTATGCATTTCTTGTCAAGTCTTTCTGGAAAACATTTGTGTCAGTGCTGGATTCAATTACAGCTCCTAATTTGCAATCATCTGCAAATGTAATCAGCCAGAAGTCATTGACTTTGGCCTTGATTTCAGAGAAGTTAATGCCAAAAAGGAGCAGTCCCAGGACCGATCCCTGAGAGACTCCACTTGTGACTGGCCCATTTGTAGCGGTGGACTCCCGAATTCTAACTTCCTGGGCCCTGTCTGTGAGCCAGTTGGCTATCCACCGGGTGACATAAGTGTTTGTATCTAACCACTTGAGTTTGTCAACAAAGCCTGAGTGGGGTATTGTGTCCAATGCCGTGGCCAGGTCAAGCTAGGCAGTGAGAACCATTTTACTCTCATCCATGGCTTTAGTGACCTTTTCCATCCATTACATTTGTGACCTTCTCAAAAAAGTCCACCTGGTAGAGTAGGAATGACCTGCCCTTGATGAAACCAAATTGGGCTGGGTTCAGTATCTGGAGGTTTATTGTATCAATAGTGATAATTTCCATAATAATTCTTTCCATGACTTTGCATATGAGACTAGTGAGACTTATAGGTCTGTAGTTTTCAGGGTCTGAAGATGGCCCACCTTTGTGCAGAGGGATGACTGTTGCTGTTCTCCATTCATGAGGCAGAAAGCCTGTTTGGAGGTTACAGTTAAATAGCAATTCCTGATGGGTTGATAGGTCATATTGCATTCTATTTAGAAGCATCCTGGGATATTGTCTGGGCCCATTGATGCAGTGTTTTTGACCTTAGACAGAGCATTAAGGACCTGTTCCTTAGTGATAGCAGGGGGAGTATATTTGATGGTATTTCCAGAGGGAAGGTTGAGAGGGAGAGAGGGGTAAAGTTGAAGCTAAATTTGTCAGCCAGTAGGTTTGCTATATCTTCTAGCTCAGTATAGGTTGTTCAATCCACAGTGAGCATTGCACACAATTATGTATTATCTTTGAGACAGGGGTCGTAAATAAAAAATGCCTTGTGGCTGTTCTTGGTTTGGGAGGCCAAATTTACCTCAGATTTGTCTTTGGTAGACATTACTTGTTCTCTGAGTTGTTTGTTTAGTTTGATGAGAAAGCTTTTATCTTGCTGACTGTTGCACCTCCTAATTTCTGCCATGATTTTCTTCCTTCTGTTATAGATGCTGTGGTTCTGCCAAGGTGGCTTGTTTTTTGAGTTAGTTCTGTACTTCTCCCTGGTAGGTACAGCTTCCTCTATGCAGCTATTAACATGCATGTATAGGTTTTCTGTGAACAGTTCCATATAGGCAGCAGTGTTCTCAGAGTTTATGGGGGCTTGAAATTTTACCAGGTTATCACTTAATAACAGGAAGTTAGCCTTACAGTAGTTCCTGTGTATTCCAGGGTTAGCTGGGGTTCCAGGTATTATTTTTACTTCAAAGGAGACCATTTTGTGGTTTGACTTCATCAGAGAAGACATTATACTAGGGAATGTGGAGCGCTTTCCCATATTAGTGAGGACCAGCTCCAGTATGGTTGTACCTTTGGTTGGTGTAGTGACAATCTGGTCCAGGGAGTTTGTGTTTACAAAATCCAGGAATCTATGTGCCTCGACATTTGGTATTGCATATGATTCCCAGTTAATAGTGGGTTCATTAAAGTCACTCATGAATATGATATTGGGTTGGATGGTGAATGCTTCCAATAAGTTTAAATACACAGTATGGGTTTCCTGGGTCATAGAGGGGGACCTATAGCTTGCAAGGAAGTGGTATTGGATTTTGCCCAGTAACTTGTATGTGGAGAAGCTCAAGTGTATTGTCTTGTTTGACCAACCTTGAGGTGTATTTATTTTTGATGTAAGCCAAGACACCTTTGCCTTTAGTCCTGTCTGTGTAGCAGCTGGTCTAAATGTGTGGAAAGCATTATGACCTTGCACTGTCGGTGTACTCTCCATGACTTTAATCCACATCTCAGTAACTAAGCAAATGCCAGCATTCTCTAGGGTAAAGAGAGCTTCTAAGGGAGTATTGTTTTTTGTTTAGACTCCTAGCATTGAGCAGATTTAGATTTTCTTGGTTTTGATTTGCTATGTTGGAAGTACTTTCAGTTTGGCATTGCCTAAAAAAAGGCACTATGGGGAAAGCAATGTTTTAGCTAATATTCTAAAATCTAGACAGGAGAGGTGCAGACCATCCCTGGCAAAGCATCATGGTCTGTTGATCATCTCCTTCCATGCTGACAAATATTGCACCCCCTTAGAATGACACCAGAAACTAGGCCAATTATTCAGTCATCTTTTGTTTGTATTGTGGCATCATCCTTGGAGAAGGTAAAATGTTGTTCAATGCTAGGGTCATAACAGCCTGAGGCACATATTCCGAGAGCTCCATGATGTCTCTCTTCATATAGCCTTGGGAGGTATGTCTAAGGTCATTCATTCATTTACTCCCACATGGACTATGACTGAGTCATACTGGTACTTTTGGTCCAATGACCTGAGTGCATGTGTAATGTGGCAGATCCTGGCCCCTGATAAGCAGTTGACCATGACTTCCTCCTTACTCAGCCTGGTGAGAGGTACATCAGTGTGTCTCACAATGGAGTCTCCAAGTATTAGAATGTTGGAGTGTGTGGTGACTTGTCTTATGGGCTTAGAGTTAGAGGCTCCATGAGATATAGCTCTATGTGTTGATGTGGGTGTTGTTTTGAAAGAGTGCATTATGGGCTGCTGAGGGTATTTCCTATGTGTACTTCATCTATGAGGTCATTGTGGTTTAGAAAGGTTACATTTAAGTGCCTCAGCATATGTGAGTCTATGTGTCTGCTTTGAATTTTGTATAATGGGTGCAGCTTGTGTACTACTGACAACCTGCTTAGCATTAGTCATGCTTTTATGTGAGAGCTTTGCCTTCAGTGACATTGTGTAAATACATCTTTAACACACCATGTCAGTTTGAGAATTAACTGGTTGTCTGTAAACAAGAGGCAATTTCTGCATTACCTCAGGATGCCCAAATCCACCAAGCTGGTGTCCAGTTTGCAACTCTGGGGGCAGTGATTGTCACTGCAGACTTGTCCTGTGTGTGACTAGGTATTGGAAGAAGTATGGAATGTAAAAGATTCTTTTGGAATGGGAGATGTACTTACTGGTTCTCTGATTGAGGAGATGATGTATAAAATACACTACTAAATTGTGTTAAAGCTAGCACTAATTTAGATATTTTTTAAAACAACTTGGAGACATATTATAGGAATAACTTTTTTGTTATGTTGGCAGACTAGAAGGGCATTACTGCCTATGCCTGAAATATTTGTATATTTGTATGTTGTGTGTATGCATGCATGTGTGTATGTATGTAAGTATGTATGCATTCATGTGTGCATGTATGTATGCCTGTGTGTATGCATATATGCATGTGTGTATGTATGTATGCATGTGTGTGTGTGTGTGTGTGTGTGTGTGTGTGTGTGTGTGTGTGTGTGTGTGTGTGTGTCTGTATATGTATGTATGTATGCATGCATGTACATATGTATGTATGCCTGTGTGTATGCATGCATGCATGTGTGTCTGTATGCATGTGTTTGTGTGTGTGTTTATGCGTGCATGTACATATGTATGTATGCATGTGTGTATGTATGTATTTGTGTGTGTGTGTGTGTGTGTGTGTGTGTGTGTGTGTGTGTGTGTGTGTGTGTGTGTGTATGTATGTATGTATGATGTGTGCATTTGTTTGTGTGTGTGTGTGTGTGTGTGTGTGTGTATGTGTGTGTGTGCTTATGCATGCATGTACATATGTATGTATGCATGTGTGTATGTATGTATCTATCTATGGTCAGCTAGTAGCGTTAGGCACTGGGGGGACTGGATAAAGGAGAATGGGAGTAATTGGTTGAAGCCAGCTTGCCATTTCTGGGGTGAAGGAGACATCTTAGGTTTACTGCAGCAGCATCAGTGAAAGCCTGGTGACCTCCAAGCTGCATGCATTCTACATCTTGACTGGAAGGTTGTGTGTGCATGGTAGCATTCATGTACCTCCTGAAGCCATTGCATTGGTCTAAAGGCTGTCAGGGGGTCCTGGGGGTAGGACAAACTCCTGGGTAGCAGTATGATGTTGTACCAGTGTCCTTGATCTTCTCACTGGCTTTGGGCATGGTCCAGAAGACCTGATAAATGACCACTGTACTGTTGCTAAGAAGATGGTGGACAAGGATTATGATTCTTGGTTCTGTTCTACTGCCCACCACTAAATTAATCTCAAATTCTAAAATTTTTGCGTTGTATGGTCTCTAAAGTCCACCAAATGTACTAAACAAATTCAAGTATGAGCAGGCACAAAAATCCATCCATCTATCCATCCATCCCCAAACTCTTTTCCCCAATTTTGCACATGGGGTCAGACTGTCACTTCACCACTAACAGTCATCTAGAGCCAAGGTTTACAGCACAGAGTGGCTAGTCCTGCCTTGGTACTTCTTTCACATTACACACTCACATGTATGGCCAGTTTAGAGTGTTCACTCTACCTAGTGCATGTTGCTGAAATGTGGGAGGAAACTGGAGCACCTAAAGGAAACCCATGCAAACACAGGGACAACATGCAGACTCCTCACAGAAAGCATTCAAGCCAAAAATCAAAGCGGGGATTCTCTTGCTGTCAGGTGACAATGACATCTGCTGTGCCACTCTGCCATCCCAAATATGAATATTAAAAACTCAGTAAGTATGACTTGGCACAAGACACTATAAGATACATGCACTGTTGCACTGGATATGAGGCTACATCACCCAGAACAAGGAATAACCTTCACACTGACTATTTCTCTAAGAAAAGCCTCTGGCCTTGCTTCCACAGCCTTCTCTCATCACTCACCTGCCCAAAGTAACTGTACTTTGAATACACATTTGCAGTCACGTGCAGACACAAAGACACACACACACACACACACACACACACACACACATGTACACTGACTTAATAACTTCTATCATAGCCCATGGTCACACTAGAGACTTCTCAGTTACTATTTAATTTATGTTGAATAGCTAAATAAACATAAACACAAATGATAGTATGCAGTACAGCCAATAAGAGGTGTACTCCAGCAGCTTGTCACCATTTAGCAATAAATATCCATCCATCCAGACATCCAACTGTGCATCCATCCATAACCTCCCCTTTCCTGTTTTTGCACTTAGGGTTGGAATGACACATCAACAGCTGCAGTCATCTACAGCTGGTGTTCTCTTATCTATTAATAAGTAAATAGATGACCAGCTGCATGCTTTTAAAAACTGAAAAAAAATGCTTTACATGTGATATTAATGAGTTAAGTTGGACTGTTAACAGTTACAAATGCAGAGAAAATGTACAGAGAAAACCATGAAATAATATGTTTCAGCAAACAGATTACAGGAAAGAAACACTTCTGTCAACATATAACATTTTCCAATCTATTCTTAGTTGAAAGAATTATTGAACCCTAAGCTAATCTGTCTGAATTTCCAGGCAGAGATACAATAGCATAGATGGGGGACATGGCTGCCATATGGATAAGGTCTTCGTTTAATAGAAACAATGTACAGGATAATTAGCTTTGTAATAATTGTATATGGAGCTTTTCTCCCCAGGCCACCATTGAAAATGGGCTCATTCTGGTCCAATGGACATTCTCGGTTAACAAACTGCAAATAAATAAAGAAATAAATAATGTCCAAGATCTTTGCCTCAAAGATACAAGGTATGGGGTTTGATCCTGGATTCTGGTCAGTGTCTCTGTGAAGTTTGTCTGTTATCTCCATGTCTGTGTGTGGTTCCTCCAAAACACAGTATGCACCGCAGTGATAAAAGGCATTGGATTCAAACCAGTGCCAGCAGAGGGCACGCAAAATTAAATGGAGTCCTGAGCAGCTACACAGACTCTAGTTGGTGCCTAATGTGGGAAGAATTGTGCAGACCAACTCCTTTATGCATCAGCTGTGGCACATAGTACCCTCTATACCATGTCAGGACTAGGCACGTGGCAGTGCAGAAACTGATCAGGGCTATAGCCACTTGGTAGTGCAGAAACTGGTCAGGGCTAGCCATGTGGCATTGCAGAAATTGGTCAGGGCTAGCGCCACTTGACAGTGTAGAAACTGGTCAGAGCTAGCCACCTGGCAGTTCAGAAACTGGTCAGGGCTAGCCACATGACAGTGCAGAAATCGGTCAGAGCTAGTGCCACTTGGCAGTGCAGAACCTGGTCAGGGCTAGCCACTTAGCAGTGCAGAAACTGGTCAGAGCTAGCCACATGGCAGTGCAGACATCAGTCACAGCTAGCGCCACATGGCAGTTCAGAAACTGGTCAGGGCTAGCCATGTGGCAGTGCAGAAAATGGTCAGAGCTAGCACCATTTGGCAGTTCCGAAACTGGTCAGGACTAGCAACGTGGCAGTGCAGAAATCAGTCAGAGCTAGCGCCACTTGGCAGTGCAGAAACTGGTCAGGGCTAGCCATGTGGCAGTGCAGAAATCGGTCAGGGCTAGCACCACTTGGCAGTCTAGAAACTGGTCAGGGCTAGCCACTTGGCAGTGCTGAAACTGGTCAGAGCTAGCCACTTGGCAGTACAGAAATTGGTCAGAGCTAGTGCCACTTGGCAGTGCAGAAACTGGTCAGGGCTAGCCACGTGGCAGTGCAGAAATCGGTCAGAGCTAGCGCCACATGGCAGTGCACAAACTGGTCAGGGCTAGCCTGTGGCAGTGCAGAAATTGGTCAGAGCTAGCACCATTTGGCAGTTCCGAAACTGGTCAGGACTAGCACGCAGCAGTGCTGAAACTGGTCAGGGCTAGCCACTTGGCAGTGCCGAAACTGGTCAGAGCTAGCCACATGGCAGTGCAGAAATTGGTCAGAGCTAGTGCCACTTGGCAGTGCAGAAACTGGTCAGGGCTAGCCATGTGGCAGTGCAGAAATCGGTCAGGGCTAGCACCACTTGGCAGTGCAGAAACTGGTCAGGGCTAGCAACTTGGCAGTCTAGAAACTGGTCAGGGCTAGCCACTTGGCAGTGCAGAAACTGGTCAGGGCTAGCCACTTGGCAGTGCTGAAAATGGTCAGAGCTAGCCACTTGGCAGTACAGAAATTGGTCAGAGCTAGTGCCACTTGGCAGTGCTGAAACTGGTCAGGGCTACCCACTTGGCAGTACAGAAATTGGTCAGAGCTAGTGCCACTTGGCAGTGCAGAAACTGGTCAGGGCTAGCCACTTAGCAGTGCTGAAACTGGTCAGGGCTAGCCACTTGGCAGTGCCGAAACTGGTCAGAGCTAGCCACATGGCAGTGCAGAAATTGGTCAGAGCTACTGCCACTTGGCAGTGCAGAAATTGTTCAGGGCTACCCACTTGGCAGTGTAGAAATTGGTCAGGGCTAGTGCCACTTGGCAGTGTAGAAATTGGTCAGGGCTAGCCACTTGGCAGTGCAGAAACTGGTCTAGGTCGCATTGACTAATGTCATCAAAACTAAGCAGTGGTAAGTGAATTATGGAGCTGGCCTACTCTGACCTATGCTATGGGCTCATGTTAACAAACAGAGAGATCTGCTCTTCCCTGTTGGCCAGTGAGTGCCTGTTTTAAAGCCCCTTCAGCCAATAAGCTAGTGACCAGCTGTATTGCCTAATGAGCAGGATTCGAAATAAAACACTATACACCAAAAGTTAACTTATACTAACTTTATTTCTACTGACACAAATATAACTAACAAGCTAATAAACTCTATTTGTCTATTAAAAACAGAAAAGTAAATGCACTCTATTCTACTAAAATAGAGAATTCAATAGAAAACAGAATTAGACAATACATATATAAAGAAAGCTATACATCACCGATAAAGAGAAAGCTTCATCCTGTCTTCAGTCTCAACTGGGAAGCCACGTTGCAGTCAGGCAGGAGTCTTCATCGGGAAAACAGTCCTGGGCAGTGCGTCCACTCCACAGGTGAGGCTTCTGTCTGAGTGTGGAGAATACCATCTATATATAACCAGGTTGTTTACCACAAGTCATGAGAATCAGTACTTTTCCAGTTTAGGCTGGATCTTGCTAGAGCATTCTGTGGTGTTGGCCAGTCCCCCCAGAAGGAACAGCACATCCTGCCAAGTACAATGATTCTGCAAATTTCAAATACTACACTGGAATATTCCAATAACCTTGCAAGTTTTAGTACATTACTAGAAAACTCCAGACAAGTCACGTTTCATAATCAAATGTAATAAAGAAGTCATATGTCGTAATCACATGTAGTAACTTGTTGAAATCATCAGAATGTTCCTGGAACAGAGCATTACCTCATATGCCTGCTGAAAAGGTTAGGATGTTTCAGAACATAACATCATTCTATATATCAAAAAGAAATAAAGAGAATAAAAAGAATGTTGAGATATAGTGAGGCAACAGTCAAATCTTCGCACTCTCTCAATATTCCTCTCTTTTGTATCACATTCTGCCCCTTGACTATTGACTCACTTATATCCGACATTCAAAACTGTATTCGCCTTCTTGTAAATACAGTAAGTTAAGCCACAATTCCAAAATGTCAACAGAATCAAAACAATCATTAAAATTAATATTGGATGTATCAACCAATTTAACAATTTGGTACCAGATGTTGACCATCTAGTAAGTATGTCCCACCAATTGTGTGCAGTATCAGATTCTGTCTTCTTGGCTAAACTAACCACCTTGTTCCCTATAATAATGCTTACCATTTAATGATGTGAAATACTATAATTTACTGTCTGGAAATGTTTTTCAAGATGTTGATTATTATTTAACACTTCCTGTAAAAGATTTAAGCTAAATTATGATATTCCAGCTTGTCTGGTAACCAGGTATGAAATACATTAACATATGTTTTAGGAGAGAAAATGTAAGTTTTATTGTGCCAATGTAAATAGGTTACATTATTTAAACAACCTACAAAAGGATGCGTTAAAGCATACAATAATGTTTGGTTTGTCACTAAACATATAATCCCTCCCACCCACAATTACCTCCGTACCATCATGCACCCATTTCAAAACTTTACTAAAAGCGCACCTAAAACATGCTGGCTATGCCCTTGCAACTCCCACTCTAATATCACCCACCCCATCCAACCACTACCTTTTTTCCACCCCACTAACTACCTTGATTATAGCAAGCTCAGATGCTCATAAGCCTAGTACTTATTATACAGCAGGAACTTCTTATTGTAACATTTGTTAATATCTGTTATGTACTTCGCAGATAAAGATTCTAGTTGTCTACTGATGTATTATGTTCTTCATCTGTAAATATGCTTGTAATTAATTGCTATGTTAAATTGTTAATCGCTATGTAATCCAATGCAACTACTGTCTGTTTATTTTAACTGTGGAGCTTTTCTCCCCGGGCCTCCGCTGAAAATGGACCTACGTCCAGTCGGACATTCCCGGTCAATAAATGTAAATCAGTAAATATAAATTGTGGTGCTATTTCTACAAACATTTCAAAAGTAGGGGATAATACAGTCCACTTGCAAATATTGATGGAATGTTGAAGAAAACATGGTTCATATATAGGGGAATGTTGTCCACAGATAAGTCCATCCATTGTTTCAGTACAATGTTCCAGTTTGTGCATTCGGTTTGAGAAATCAATATAATTTCCTTCCAAGTGGGGTAGCCAGTATTGGAATAGATACACAGAAGGTATGAATACCAATGGCAAAGTTATAAACTGACACATTATTTTTGCATTTGTGATATTATAATGTATGATATAACCTGTGCAAAAATTATCTGTGCATCTTGTTTTTTCAAAGAACAGTCTTATCCAATTAGTACTGGGTATCCACTTGTTGAATAATTGTATCCATATATGCTCATTATTAAGCATTAACTTTGTACAAAATTCTTTTGTATCGAAACATAAAAAGATTGTAAAGTACACGTTGTCCAATTTACAAACTTAGTAATTTTTTTTCATATTTCAAATTATGAACTACGGAAGCATTAAATTGATCCAAAAATTATTTTTCATAGCTAAATAGCTGCTTTTGTGTATACCAGACTGTAGGATTCCACTATGCTTGTAAATGTATAATTTGTGAAACATCTTAACCCACAGCTTTGATTTTATTAGCTAAAACTTCGACATCAATAGCATTTAAAGTTACTAACCCTGTACCAATGCCTCCTAATAAGGTGTTATACCAAGCTCGTTTCTGTCTACATTTACCTGTTTTTGGAAAATTAACATTAAAATATAGTACAACCTTTTCATATGTCTGTCCTACATATTTACATGTAGAAGGCACTTTAATTATTTGGTCAAAATGAGCCCTGGGATTGTTGTTCAATACAGTTATTTGAGAGGCCCATATTCCATTTATAAGTACCATTCATACAAAACAATACCGTAATGTTCTGTAGATTAATTGATTTATTATAAATATCAGCTCCATTCTGGCAAAAGTAATAATTTTCTCATTATGTCTGTTCATATTTACAATTACAACATCTTATATCTGTGTCAATTTGAATTATTACCTTAGCTTGTCTGTCATCCAGTAACTGAATATAAAGATGACCTCTTCTTACCCTCCAAACAGTTAAGTTTCCTTCAAAAATCAAATTGATATTAGCACATCCTTGTCCAGCAGGGCAGGTAAAATTTCCTTGTGTTCTATTCGGTGTACTAGCAGCCCATCCCCACTGGAGTACCGTTGAATTAATTCTAACTGCTTTTACTCCTGGTGTTACACACTCTGCCAAAGGGACTTCATACAACACGAAACCAGCAATAATTAGCATTGGAAATGGAATCTGAAATCAAAGAAAAGTAGTATGATTATTCTCACAAATAACACCTGGTACATATTCCCATTTTTCCTTTCCTGGTTTAATAATTAAAACAGTATTATCATTCCCAGTAGCAATGACTTCTGCTTGTTCAGGTTGTTTATTGGGTTCATGGACCTATATTTTTGCACCTGAATTAATTTCATGCGCACTGGATATTTATTCCCTCTCAAAGGCAGCAACAGGCGGTGACTGCCCTCTGGTGACTGTGTCAACTAACACAGGTACAATAAATATTTGGGCTACCCTATCCTTTTTCTGTACATGAACATTCTCATCTGAAGTATTTAACAAAATAATTTTAAGTTCCCCTTGATGACTTGCTTCAACAATTCCATCCACAACCTGAACACCTTTCAAACCAAGTATTGATTGAGGTACTATCCAACCAAAATGCTTTTTTGGAATTTGAATTCCAATTCTAGTCTTGATCAGTTGAACTGAACTTGGCTGTATTTGGCAAGCATTTATTGAATATAAACTCAGTCCTGCAGTCTCAGGTGTAGCTCTAGTAAGAGCTAATGCACCTGCCTGAGTTTCCCAATATGTAATTATTTCAGTCGTCACATATGGTTTGATCTGCAACGCTGGAGTTAACATTCTCATTAATGGTGCTTCTGTTTCTGAAATCGGTCTATTATTTAAAATCTGTAATGCCATATTTAAATTATCTCTCCAGTTTTGCAGAGTCCCATTTCCTAATTTTCTTAATTGGTCTTTAAGTAATCCATTCATTCTTTCAATTAACCCTGCTGGCTTCCGGTAATAGGGTAAATGAAATATCCATTCAATATTATGTTATTTTGCAAAATCCTGTACCATTTTTACCCTTAAAATGAGAACCGTTATCACTTTGTATTTGCAATGGCATTCCATAATACAAAATGAATAAACCTAAGGTTCTTAGAGTACTTACCTGTGTCACTTGACATGAAAAACCAATAAGATACCCAGAATAAGTATCTACTGCTGTACATATATATATATATATATATATATTTATATATATATATATATATATATATATATATATATATATATATATATATATATATATATATATATATATATTTATATATATATATATCTAGGTAACCTTTATTTAATGGTAAAGGACCAACATAATCAATTTGCCATATTTGTCCTGATAACTTTCCTCATCCTGTATGTCCCTGAACTATATGAGGTATGGATCTTTGTTGGGTATGCAGACATATTGGGCATTGTAATATAACAGTTTTAATTAAATCTAATGAAAGTGCAATTCCTCTTGTTTGTGCCCACCTGTAAGTGGCCATTTCTCCCAGATGTCTGCACTTCTGATGTGCCCATTTTGCCTTCTCCATTTGCTCATAATCATCATCATTATCTTCTGAAATTCTTGTTTGTTCATCTGTAACAGAATTAAACCATCGTTCAAGAGAATCCACAGAATTACGTGCATCAACATGTTAAACTGTTACAGTACCTCGATTTATCACTTCCCAGATCGATTAACATAATTCTTTTCCCCAAATTTCTTTTGAATGGATTTTCCAGTCATTTTTTCTGCCAGGTAGGCAACCAGGTTGCTAACCCATTTGCCACTGACCAAGAATCAGTATAAATATGACATGTTAATGAGACGAAATAATATATCTGCTCCCAGCGAGGTGAGTGCATCTTGATTTTCACAGAATAAATATAGATCAGTCCAATAAATATAACCAAAAGACAAACACAGCAAACCTGTAAATTCAGTATAAAAAAGGATAATCCAAATATACTTTGTTTCCGTTATTAAATACTAAGCGTTCTGTTCACAAATGATATTCCGTTTGTAAAAACTGGTTTATTAGCATGCAACAAGTAAGTGCTTTCACATTAGCTTCATCAGACCATTAAAATTCAAACACTTATCAATTACAAACCTTTTATATAAAACAATGACGTAACACAAGGCAAACACAGCAAACCTGTAAATCCAGTATAAAAAAGGATAATCCAAATATACTTTGTTTCCGTTATTAAATACTAAGCGTTCTGTTCACAAATTATATTCCATTTGTAAAAACTGGTTTATTAGCATGCAGCAAGTAAGCGCTTTCACATTAGCTTCACCAGACCATTAAAATTCAAACACTTATCAATTACAAACCTTTTATATAAAACAATGACGTAACACAAGGCAAACACAGCAAACCTGTAAATCCAGTATAAAAAAGGATAATCCAAATATACTTTGTTTCCGTTATTAAATACTAAGCGTTCTGTTCACAAATTATATTCCGTTTGTAAAAACTGATTTATTAGCATGCAGCAAGTAAGCGCTTTCACATTAGCTTCACCAGACCATTAAAATTCACTTATCAATTACAAACCTTTTATATAAAACAATGACGTATTGATGAATGAAGCAGCCTTCACTTACTCATTTAAAGGTGTATTTACAAACACCACAGTAAACCATCTTTTGCAGTTTAATATGTAAAAAGTTTTTCATCCTTTCACATGAATAAATGTGCTACTCATACAGTAATTTTAAAATGCCATTATTATTACTATCAGTTTTACGGTATAAATTAGAAGCTACAAAAGGTTGTGCAGACTTAATAGCACGTTGACGGCTCACTTAGTTAATCCTATAATTATACATTTCCTTCTATATAAATAAAATAACATCATAATACAGTGAAAGCCTTTTGCAAACTACTGTATACATTTGTTAGCTAACCATTGTTATATGCAGTATATACCTGATGCACTCTCCACAACTTAACTTATACTCCCATAGTAATGATCTTGCTAATACAAATAAACAGCGTCTCTTTTTAGAGACTGCTTATACAAAAGCCAACTTAGGCATCAGCCAACATGAACCCGCTGCGATCCCTGGACGGCATACATGACAACCACCATACATTTTCACCCAGAGCAACGCTGCCCAAACATAAACTTCTCAAGCTAGAAAAGCTCCAGATACAAAAATACAAAAATAACGCACCGACACAAGCCGGTTATCATAGCATCTTTGCTGGCAATAGTGTATTGTAAAATAAAATCCTATATTTTTAACTTCTTCTTCTTCTTCTTCGCCACAGTGGATCTCCATGTCCGCACATTGATTTGGTGGTGTTTTTTTACAGTGTCGAGTTGCCAGCAGCCCGCAACCTTCCACAGAAGGCACACTCACACACACACACCTAGGGCCAATTTAGAGTGTCCAATCCACCTGCAGCATGTCTTTGGGATGTGGGAGGAAACCGGAGCACCCGGAGGAAACCCACGCGACCACAGGGAGGACATGCAGACTCAACACAGAAGGCACCCCAGCCGAGAATCAAACCAGAGAACCTCTTGCTGTGAGGTGGCAATGCTAACCACCGCACCACCGTGGCCGCCCTAAAATCCTATATTTTTAACAATCCTTCAAAATTCATTAACCTTCTTAGTAAATTCTTTGTAATACCATAAGACTCAATCAGGAGTAAGAATTCAAATCCTAATTATATCCATTGATGTAAAAGTACTTATTAAGGCCTACCATAGAGTCCAGCAATCAATCTAAAGAATATCTTCTCAAATTCATGTAATGCAATGCATGGATATATTTAATAGGTGAAATATATACAATGCCAACTCTATTCTGCAGCTACTCAGCATCAAGTTGATGTACCTACGTTAGCCAGTTCTCAGTACATTGCTACTAGTTAAATAAATTGTATACTCCTGCTGTTGCTCCTATACTTGATGAAAAATATAATAACACTGTAAACGCCTTCAAAACAGACTCTCTATAATACAATGAATACTTAACAAATAACGAATTGCATTACAAATTCAACTCTGGAACAAACTAGAAAATGGTGTTATGAAGACCGTGTTGACAATAAAACATATCTCACTTGTGTTGGATACTTTATAAACGGCATTAACTTAAATGATGTCAAAAAGTATAAGGTATGCCTTAAATAAATGTGAGAATGAATAATAACTTCGATGCAGCAACTTATCACTTCCTCAATGACCAATGGGATAGAAATGGTAATGAATTATACAAGAATATATTTTTATGTAATTCATATGTAAAATTCATATATAAGAGGGACCTAACAAGGGCATAAAACAGAAAAACATAATGGCTTATATATCATCACTACTCTGAACTCTTCCATAAGGAATCCAAGATTAGATGACACATTATAATATTACATGAGTGGATAATGTCTGTTTATAAATACCATAAACTATTCACCCACATAGATTTTTTTTTATATATAAATTATCATTAAATAGAATACTTAATGGTGATGGTAAAAGGGGATACAATGGTAAGGGACTATCCATTATGTTTCTACTTAGCGACAAGGAGTCTAGCCTTTAATATGGGCTTAATTGATGCCCAATCGTTTAGCTCTTTTCCTTTGTCTGCCCTCATCCTCATAATCCATTTGATTTCTTTATTTTCTGTAGTATTCCGTATGTTACCCTCTCTTATAACAGGAGTAACTAAATCTATTACTTTAAACCAAAAAAAATTTTCTTGGCCATGTACCATGATGTGTTTGGCCAGGGCATTTGTAGTATGACCTATCCTGATAGCATATAGATGTTCTCTGATTCGGGTACAAAATGTTCTGTCTGTTTTGCCAACATAATAAGATTGACATAGTTGGCAGACAGCTAGGTATACTACATGCTCAGTACCACAGTCTGCAGATACATGAAACTTATAATGGTATCCTGTATCTGGGTGAATAAAACAAGTGGCACCCGCTTTGACCCCTGTTTCTACCAAAGGCTACAATTAGCGTAATGATCCTGCACGGATACATGTAAATCTACTTCCCCGTCCTGTAGGGGCCATAAATTGAATGCTTTTTGAATAGTCTGATTTGCTTGTTCAAAAGCTTTTTGCTGATCATCCCCCCAGACAAACTGATATTTTTTCCTAGTCACTTTTGCAAAATTTCACAGTACGTTAAAAATGAAGACAGATACATTTCTTTCTCTCTTTCAGTGGCTTTTATTAACTACAGTACACACGTGCGGGAGCCTTATAGAAAGTACCAGGGAGACTCCCAGAACAAAGAAATAAACAAGCTTATATACTGGTGATATTGCTGACAGTGCAAAAATGTAAAATTGGACCAATTAGATTATTACACAGGGCAATTAACCAATCAAAGGTTTACCCATAAACATAAGACAATTCACGTCATCATATCTCTAGGCAAAAAAGAAAATCGGATATACTTCCATAAAAGGCACATTTCCTGCCTTCAGGCAGAATTTAGCTTGATCAGTATTTTTCCATTGTTCACAGTTCAGAGTTAGCAGTACTCAGTACATCTCAATTTATTCAAACTGTCACATACTCAATTCCCTTGAAACACATGCTTTGGCTGTTCATATTCTACAATCCCCCATTTGATGCTGTGTAAGCATCATCATTTAATCGGTCATACATTTGCCACAGATCTAGCATAACCATACTACTAGTCTTTTCATCATTGAGAGACATTTTCATTTTACTATCTACAGTCATAGATGCAGGCATATAAAATTTAGGCACTTTTTTCACAGTTTTTGAAGATATAAATTTCAAGATCAGTGCTTTGATTAGAAATAAGACAATGAAAGCAACAATTGCTAATACTGCAATTAACAATATCAGCTTCAAAAGTCCACCATCCCAACCTGAAAACAGATTGGTTAACCAAGCCCATGTTGAGCTATCAGCCTCTTTGGCCTCTGAAAGTTTGGAAATTCTCTGAATCAGTTCAAGGTGACTCTCAATTTCATGCTGATTGTCAGGAATAAAAGTACAGCAGTCCTCCTGGATTAAAGCACAAGTTCCTCCTTTCGCCAGTAGGGTGAAATCGAGGGCCATACGGTTTTGAAGTACTACAGCCCTCATAGCAGTCAGTTCATCAGTTACTAATTCTAGGGCAGAAAATGTAGCATTGCTCAAACTTTCGAGCAGTTTAGATAACTTTCTCAGTTCCCAGATTGATTTCACTGCTCCGTATGATGGGATTATACCAGCCCATGATATTACATCATCACCCAAGTCCATATGGTACAGTCCTTTGGTACTAGCATGAGCCAGGTCGTGATGATAGATCCATGAAGCATCAACTTTACCTGTCAGACTGGCAGGCTTCTTGACTTCTTGTACGTTCCAAATTTTTCCTTTAGGTAATGTAGATACATGTCGGATAACTGGAACTAGGTACCCCAGGAAACAGCTGCCAGACCAGTTTCCTGGTAGCCATTTATATGCTTTTCTTCCACACACAAAATAACAGTTCTCTACTTTGATAGTGATATTAATAGGTTTAAAGTGATTCTCAGCATTCTGCTGCCCTTCAAATATTTTCCAGTAAACAGTTTCTATTTTCCGGGAAAAGTTAGCTATAGAGTTTTTCACAATTCTTGATATAGGTGAGAAACTGGTTACACAACCCCATGCAGTGCAGTTATATACCACCATTTTGTTGCAATGGCTCCACCCTACACTGATTTTATCCAGTTTCTGGAAACACACAGTTCCATTTTGACGGACAGACAACTGTAATGCTACTTTGTGTTTTGAAATAACTCTTGATGTGTCATAGATCAGATTTGTCCATGTCTCTTTAATCCCTAAAGGAACTATATTTAGCATCAATCCCCCATGAACCGTAGGAATGGCAGTGCAGATCCAGCAATTGGAAACATTAAGGGATGATGCATAAGTATATTTTATGGCTTGGTAAGTACTGAATGGTGGATGCCATGCAGTTCTTTTGGCATGAGGTATTACTGTAGCAGAAAATAGGAATGACCACAGTAAATATAAGAACAACAAAAATAACCACCAAGATTGTTGCACAGTACTTCAGTGGAAATGGTGGTCTCAGTGGTACGGTATGAGAATGGAGAAGTGTTCCAATTGAAGAAATGTCAGACATTGTTAGCTGCAGGAACAGTATGGCTGCGAGTACGGAAAGCGATAGGTGGAGAATCTGATGCCATGAAAGGTAGAGATGTTTGATCTTCGGAAGGGACGACTTTCTTAACGTGTGATATATGAATCCAGGTTGGTGAGCCTTGTAATCGTACTGCTGAAGAGGTTGTCAATACAACCAGGTAAGGCCCTTTCCAATGAGGTTGCAGTGCTGTTTTTCTGGAAAAAGACTTAACATACACCCAATCGCCTGGTTGTAGTTCGGAAGACATGAAAGGATCAGGGTTATTTTATTTATTTATTTATTTATTTTATTTTACATTTGTTGACCGGGCTAGTCTAGCTGGATTAATGTCCATTTTCAGTAGAGGCCCGGGGAGAAAAGCTCCACAGTAAGACATAATTTTACAAACATAGTTGTACAGAGGGTGTATTTAAAGACAGACTGTAATACATAACATTTTCATAAAAGTCTAAAACTACTAGCAGGATCAACAGGAAAAAGTACATTAGATTCTTCTTTTAAACATCCATCCATCATAGTGGTATTGAGAATCCAAGATTAAAGGAGAAATAAAGAAACAGTAAGAGAATATCTTGTTATAGCTAGCAGGAGAAAGGAAAAGGCATGGAACAAAAAAGGATTAGTCAGGGTTAGAACAAGGGCAGAGCCACTGGGAATAAAGCCATGATTGTATATGCTTCTTGAAAGTAGGTAAAGAGGTAATAGACATAAGTTCACTTGGAAGTTTGTTCCAGATGGGTGCAATACAGCTGGAGAACAGACTATCCCCAGCTTTGTTGTTGGATTTGTTGGAGGCAGCTAGTAGTTTGGTAGCAGAGTGTAGGGAAGAGATGTTTTTATATGGGGTAATAAGGGAACAGAGTATAGTGATATTAGTGGGCTGATGAAAGATTTTGTGGGTAATGGTCAGTTGCAGAAGTCATATATGATTTTGTAATTCTAGCCAGCCTAGCTGTTTGAGATTAGAGCAATGGTGGGCACGAAATGGGGCTCCTGTTGCAAATCTGGCTATGTTATGGTAAGCTGTTATGTTGTGCAGCTGCTACTTGGCGGTGATAACACTGTAAGAAAGAAACAAGAGAAGTGCAGTATACACAACATCATGATCAAAGGCATCGTACTCAGAAAAGTGTGGTGGTGGAGTCATGGGCATTCGCATAGGTCGGCCCATTAGAATTTCATGAGGAAAAAGACCTTTAGTAGGATGTACTTGTGCTCTCATAGAGAGCAAAACTAGTGGTAAGGCCTGTACCCAAGTGAGGCCTGTTTCAGTAGTAATTTTTGCTAGTCTAGTTTTCAGTGTTTGATTCATGTGTTCTATAATTCCAGATGTCTGCGGTCTATATGGTCAGTGAAATTTTAGAGTGATGCCCAACATAGTACACAGTGAGTCAATTAATTGAGCTATAAAATGTGTTCCACAGTCTAAATATATATAACAAGGAACACCAAATCGAAGTATAAAGTCATAACAAAGTTTCTTAGCAACTGAGATAGCATAATTTTTCGCACAAAGGTATTCTTCTAACCATCCAGAAAAAACATCAACAACAGTTAAAACATATTTAAAATGTGCACAAAGTGGTAATTCAATAAAATCCCACTGCAAAGCAAAAAATGGTCCCAATGGTTTTGGTAAGGGTTGTGCGGGAGCCATTGAAACAAATGGAGCATTTGCTCACAAAGTGCTGTACAGAAGCAGAAAGCTTTGGGGCAAACCAATCCTTTTGGATTTGTTTTATTAAAGCTTGTACCCCAACATGGGCTGGCAAATGATAAGCTTTAATGAGGGAAACTAGCATGGATAGGGGGCAGACCAATCTGCCATCTGGATATTGCCAAATCAAATCAGATCGTTTAAAACAATTTTGAGCCAGCCATGTTTTTCTTTCTGATTCTGAGACCTCATTCTGTAAAGCTTTTAGTACTGTATCATCAAAAGTTTTCATATGTTGTAATGGCTGCAAAAAGTGACCCTGAACAGTTTGTGACAAAGCAGCCTGTTTAGCAGCCCAGTCAGAAAAATTATTGCCTTTACTCTCGAAAGTGTCATTGGATTGATGGGCTGCACATTTAACAACAGCAATTTCAGAAGGTAACAGTAAGTCTTGTAATAAATTATTGATATAAAAATGTTTTTTAACGGGTGTTCCGGAAGATGTTAAGAACCCTTGTTCTTTCCATAATGTACCAAAATCATGAACAACACCATGGGCATAACGGGAATCAGTATAAATAGTAACAGACTTGTCTTTAGCTAGTTTACATGCATGTGATAATGTCACTAATTCCGCAGCCTGTGCGGAGGTGCCAGTTGGTAATCGTGATGATTGCAATACTTCAGTCGGTGTGCAGACTGACCAAGCAACTTGGAATTTTCCGGAGTTTGTTCTTAAACAGGATCCATCAACGAAAAGAACTAAATCAGGATTTTGCAAAGGAGTATCAAATAAATTCAACCTAGGAGAAAGAACAGAGTTAACTACTAACACACAATCATGTGGTTCGCCCTCGTCTGAGGTTGGTATTAAAGAGGCAGGGTTTAGTGGTGGGCAGTGTTTAATTTGTAAAGCAGGATTTCCCATTAAACTTATTTCATACTTAGTAAGACGTGCATTTGAAAGATATTGTGTTTTAGTTTTCAAAAGTAAGGCTTGAACAGCATGCGGGACTGCTAGTACAGTGTCATGTCCCAGGGTTAATGGAGCTGCCATAGCTACCAAGATGGCAGCAGCAGCCACAGCCCGTAAGCAAGCTGGATAACCAGAAGCAACTGGATCCAACTGAGTGCTATAGTAAGCAATTGGTTGGTATCCTTCAGTGCGTTGCTGGGTTAGGAGACCCAGAGCAGTCTTATTTCGTTTGCAACAAAAGAAAATGAAAGGTTTAGAACAGTCCAGTAACCCTAAGGCAGGAGGATTGACCAGGGCTGTTTTAATTGCCTGAAAAGCCTCATCATGCTGTGACGTCCAGGGTAGAGGGTCTGTAATGTCCTTTTTCAAGAGTTGCAACAGAGGGGCGGTAATTTCTGAAAAATTAGACACTCACTGTCTGCAGTATCCTGCTAGACCAAGGAACCCTATAAGTTGCCTCTGGGTTACAGGACGAGGTGCAGTTTGAATAGAACTGATACTGTTTGGGAGTATCCGACGAGAACCCATTTCAGTTATGTGTCCTAAATACTGTACTTTATCCTGACAATATTGTAATTTTGATTTATTGACTTTAAATCATGTGTAGCTAGAAATTTTAGCACTAAAAGAGAATCTTCCTTACAGGAGTTACTGTCTGGTGAGGCTATAAGGATATCGTCCACATATTGGACTAGTACGGAATGGGACGGTAGCTGTAAATCTTGTAATTGCCTATACATTTCCCTTGAAAATAAAGTCAGGGATTCTACATACCCCTGGGGTAATCAAGTCCAAGTATACAGTTGCCCTTTGTAGGTAAAAGCAAACAAATATTAACTATCAGAATGTACTGGGATAGAGAAAAAGGCTGATGAAATATCTATTACTGTAAAACATTTAGCTGTAGGTGGGATACAACTTAAAATAGTGGCAGGGTTTGGCATAATTGGGAAGACAGGCATAACTGCTTTGTTAACTTCCCGTAGATCTTGCACAAATCTGTAAGCTTGTTTACCAGGTTTCTTAACTGGTAATATTTGAGTGTTACACGGACTTATGGTGGGTACTATTATTCCTCGCTGTGCTAGTGCAGAAATAACAGGGGCTATACCAGAAATAGCCTCGGCTGTCAGAGAGTACTGTGGTACTCGTGGTAATTTTGCTCCAGGTTTTAGAGTTATTTTTACAGGGATTGCTGAAGTCAAAAATCCTACATCATTATCATGAGTTGTCCACAAGCAAGAGGGCAGGGAGTGTAAATCTTCATTTCTGTTAGAATCTGACTGAATACACATTGATTGCAATGTGATAGTATCATCCAAGGCCGCTAAAGTAGTGTCCTGTTGGTCTGAAGGTACTTGGAGATAGACTCCATCAACTGTGCAAAAGATGCTGGCCCCCATTTTGCACAATAAGTCTCGTCCTAATAAATTTAAAGGTGCTGAGGGTCCTACTAAAAAGGCATGATTATCCTGCAATGGTCCCAAAGTTATTGGGATGGGAACAGTTTCAGAATACTTGATAGGTATACCGGAAACACCTACTCCTTTAGTCACTTTATTAGAAAGTGGAATATTCATGGCTCTTCTGCTAGTTAGCATAGATTTAGTTGCTCTGGTATCAATCAAAAATGGATATGGTTTGTTTTTAACCAGTAACATAACATGTGGCCCGTCCTGATCCACAGGAAGGAAGGGGTACAACTGCTGTTGTTTCTGTTCAGGGAACCTTCATTGTGGTTGTTGTCTAGGGTTTAGCATCCAGTTAGAATTCCATTGTTGTGGAGCCTCAGTGTATGGTGCAGGTTGCTCTGCCAAATATGGACACTCATTTTTCCAATGGCCTGTCTGGCCACAATTGGAACATTCATTCTGATTACTTGGATTCTGGGTTTGGGTGGGTTGTGTGCCTTGATAGTTTTGTTTATTGTGAGTAGCTGGACTGTGAGCTCTACCCTTCCCCCGTCCCCACCCTCGTCCTCTACCTCAATGACCGGGTTGGCCCAGAGCGTTACACATTTGGATTTGTGCTTGTACTAATTTTTCCTGTAAATCCTTCTTTTCTTCAGCCAAGTGGTCAGATAGGTATTGTACTTGCTGGACTAACTCATGCAGGCCCAGACTGGGCCAATTCAAACAAACTTCTTTTAATTTATCTCTCACTTGAGGGCGTAACCCATCCACAAAAGCAGCTGACAGCCCATTCTGAGCTGGCCCTTCGGTGGGCTCTGGGTATCCGGAATATGCCTCAAAGGCATCAGTAAGTCATTGTAAATATCCATCTATAGGTTCGTCTTCTCTCTGTATGACTGATTTAATCTTAGACCAATTTGGAGTAGGTGACAGCATGACGATAATAGCATCAACTATTCATTGTCTAACTGCTTCAAAACCATTTTCCCCTTGTGTGTTATGTTTTGGTATTGGGGTGGGGACATTAGCATGATCCCATATACGTTTCATGAGATCAGCTGGAACAGCATATTGGAGGACAGCTTTACCATCTTATATAGTAGGATTTTGTAAACGTGTGTCCTGCTAATACGCGTTGAAACTTTGCTGGGTTATTATGAATGGGCAGAAGTGATTTGGTAATAGCTTGAAAATCAACTGCCGACCACCCCCCAGGTACTACGACAGTAGCCGGTTGTTCCGCATCTCTGGCATGTGCTGGATTTGCAACCTACCTCAGTGGAAATACTCCTGCTTCATCTGATGAGCTCATGCTCGAATCGGAAGTGAAGCTTTGATGAGATTTATCTGGACTAATATAATCATCCTTATCCTTAACCACAATTGGGCATTGCTTATAATATTTATCCTTGTGTGAATAAACCATTTTCCTATTTTGAGGTATTTTCGGCTGACTGGACCTAGGGTCAAAAAGCATTTGCTCTTTTCATTTGTGCTGTTTCTTAATCTTAGAGCGGGTCACTCTAGGAGATGATTTGCCTGTATCTATTTGGTGGGGTTGTTCTATAGCCAGGCAGCTAGACCGGCCTCCCTATCACCTGATCTCCCCATCTGGGGTCCTGAATGATTTGCTCTTTCATCTGCCGGCCTTCACTTGGTATTGTAGAACTAATAGTTCCATCCTGTAATTGTGAAGGTTGATATTGCGGTGGTGGAGCCGTAGGGGGTGGAGGGAACCATGGATTATCATCTTCAGATGATTCTGGTATCTATAGTTTATTTAATTCTTGTACTGGATATAATCCCTTAAAGGGTGGGTCTTTTAAACGTTTACCATTAGCTATGTCTAGCTTCTTAGTAGTTTGTCGCAGTTCCTTTATCTGCTCTTTTAACTTTTGTTGACTATCCTTAAGACTACTAATAACCGAATATTTTTCTTGTTCTTTTGCCTCACACATCCAACCATTAAAAGCTGCCCAGCACAACCCTGGTATTTTTCCTTTCTTTTTTAATTTTTTTTTGTAAATTAGTCAGAACATCTTTATTAAAACTACCATTTTCCAGAAAAGCAAGATCGCCGTCGTCCTTAGTAAGGGCGATCCACTGATCTAAAAACATACAACTGTCCTGGGACACCCGATAAAACATATAACAAGCTGGAATACCTTTTTCTGGCTCATTTATTTTTCCTGCACTCACTCCCATTTTCACTCAGTACCCCACTATCACTCGATGAGCTATACCTGTTTACCACAAGTTTAGCTAAGGCATTATGAAAACGTCTTGTTACCCCACTCTCATGCAAGATGCTATACCTGTTTGCCTCAGGTTTAGCTAAGGCGTTATAAAAATGTCCTTTTCCCCACTGTTATTCCTCCTTTCATACGTATGATGCCAGTTTATTTTCCGTATTAACCCCACTCTCATACTGCGTATTCAAAGCAGAAAAGAAATGCATGCCACTTACCTTAAAACGACTGAAGGAGAGAAATCATAACTTTGTCAGAAAAAAAATTTGTTCATAAAAGTTTAGAAAGCAGACAGGGACAGGAAAATGAAAGAAATACCACAGAAACAGAAAAATCTGTTGTGGGCCCTTTTAGCAGTATTTCGTTCAGTTCTCAACTGCTGCAGCTTGCTCTTAATTCAGATACGAGTAAACGGCACCAACTGTAAAATTTCACAGTATGTCAAAAATGAAGACAGATACATTTCTTTCTCTCTTTCAGTGGCTTTTATTAACTACAGTACACACGTGAGGGAGCCTCATGGAAAGTACCAGGGATACTCCCAGAACAAAGAAATAGGTTCATAGGTTCATACTAGGCTGTCTGCCCTAGTGCATTTATAAGCCTAGCCAGAAGTGTTTGGCTTTCGCCACCCATTTTAAATTTATTTTGCTATGCCCTTTTTCGAGGTTAGTATACTGTGCCTCTGTCTAACAGTGACACAGAAGTGATACCCAGAGTAAATCTATGATCTCCCATCCACTCATCAAGATTCCTCTTGAAGAGAGTCAATTAGGGACTCTGCCTAACCTGGACTGGGATTTTATTCCAGAGTGAAGAGAGCCTCTGGGTTATGAATCTGTCCCTCCAGCATGTCCTATTTATTTCAGTGCTGAGGTTCAAGTCTCTCGAGCACGTGGCTCGATGGGATTTGGATTTTCTGAGGTGCAGCATGTCCATTAATTCCGGGTTGGACATGGCTTTATGGCTTTATACGTCAGGCAGAGATCACCTCTGAGCAGGCGATATGCCACTGAGTAGAGCTGGAGTTTCTTTAACTGGACAGCATATGGCATCTGTTTGAGCCCTTTGATCCTCTTGGTGAGGTACTTTTGGGGTCTTTCCAGTTGCTGCAGGTGTCTGGTAAGGTACATCCCAAAAGGGGCATTGTACTCAATTATGGGCCTGATGAGGGATGAGTAAAGAGGCACGATGACCTCCCCTGATCTAGATGTGAATCTCTTCATGATTAGGTGGGCTATATAAAATGTTTTTCTAACCACTTTGGCCACGTGGTTGTCAAATGAGAGATTGCTATCAACTTGGGTCCCCAGGTCCCTAATTACTTCTTCTGTACTTAATGGATTACCACCTATGTGGTAATTTGTCACTGATTTTGCCAAAGGGGATGACTATACACTTTTTGGCATTTAGCTTGAGGCCATGGCTCTGACACCAGTTGTCTGTTTCTGAGGACCTTTTGGAGGATGCTTGTGTCAGCTGGAGAGTCGATTATGGTGCCCAGTTTGCAGTCATCTGCAAACTTGGTCAGCCACAGTCCTTCCATGTTGGCCTGTACCTCCGAGAAATATATACCGAACAAGAGAGCTCCCAGGACTGAGCCTTGTGGGACACCACTTGTAACTGGTTTGGAGTCCGACATGGCTCCAGTAATTCTAACCATGTGGGTTCTGTCCTTGAGCCATTTTGCAACCCATCTAGTGACATAGGGGTTTATATTTAAGCTGGTGAGCTTATCTATAATGCCCGAGTGGGGTATTTTATCAAAGGCTTTTGTGAGGTCCAGGTAGGCTGTGTGGATCACCTTCCCCTCATCAATGGCCTTGGTGACTGTTTCAAAGAAATCGACCAGGTTTAAGAGGCAGGATCTGCCCTTAACAAAGCCGGACTGGGTAGGATCCAGTGTCTGTAGGTCCCCAATATCTTTATTTATGAGGTCCATGATGATCCTTTCCATAGCTTTGCAGAACAAGCTAGTCAGGCTTATGGGGTGATAGTTTCCAGGATCCGTTGAGGCACCATCTTTGTGGAGAGGGACCACTGTTGCTGTACGCCACTCTTTGGGTACATATCCTGTAGTAAGGCTGAGATTGAACAGTAGATTTATGTTTGGGTTTAGCTCTTCTTGGAGTTCATGTAGGGCAGCCGGGACACCGTCTGGTCCCACTGGTGCTGTGTTTTTTGCTTTGGAGAGAGCGGCTTTTACCTGAGCATCTGAGATGTCAGGAAGGCAGCACTCTGCTGGGATAGATATTTGCCCTTTTGGTGGGGGGGGGGGGAGTTTGCGCTGAACCTGTCAGCTTGCATGTTGGCAATGTCTGTGGGTTCGGTGTATTTTTTGTCATTTTGGACTAATTCTGAGCATATCTGGGAATTCCCACCCAGGTTACTAACATAACTAAAGAAAGCCTTGTGATTATCCTTAGTGTCCTGTGCAATTTTTCTCTCAAAGCTGGCCTTAGACAATTTTATGAGTGCCCGTAGTTTTTTGCTAATACTGATCAGAGATGCCTTCCCCTTTTGGGATTTTGCTCTATCATGTAGTAGCTTCCTCCTTCTATTGTATAGTTTGTTTATGGATGGGGTCCACCAGAGAGGACGTCTGCCTTTGGAGGATTGGGTCTTGGTTTTATTTGGGATTGCATGATCCATACATTCCTGAAGGTGTTCATAGAATGCGTTTATAAAGGATTCTGTGGTCTGGGCCGTATTTTCCACAGGCCCGGGGGCTTTGAAGGATTACACCTCGGTTTTGAGGAGTGTGAAATTTGCTTTAGAGAAGTTTTTCACTGTGGTTTTCTGGGTAGGGGGTGGGGTCGGGATGTGAATATCCAGTGAGATTAGTTTATGGTCTGATCTTACCAGTGTGGAATACACTTCTGGTTTGGAGCATAAAGTCCCGTGTTGGTGATGATCAGGTCCAGTATGTTTTCCCCTCTTGTGTGAGTGGTAGCAAGTTGTTCCATAGTATTTGAGTTTATAAATTCTAGGAACCTTTAGGCTAGGGTGTTGGAGCTAGAGTAATGCTCCCAGTCTATGTTTGGGTAGTTGAAGTCACCCAATATAATGGTGTTTGGAGAGACCTTCATATTTTCCAGTGTTCTCAGGAAGGCCAAGTGGGGTTCCTGGGTTTGGGAGGGTGGTCTGTAGCAGGCTATAAACTGGAAGGCAGTTTTACCCACTGTTAGCTGCACATGGATAATCTCTGATGCTTCGTGCTGTGCCACCAACCTGGAGGTGTGGGTATCTTTGACGAATATTGATACTCCCCCTCCTTTTGTGGTTTGGTTCAAGTTTTGGGGCCGAAAAGCATGGTATGAGGTATAACCTGGCAGTGCTGGGGTGCTTTCAGGAGCCTTGAACCAGGTTTCTGTTACTGCACAGATATCGATGTTCACCATGCTAAGGAGAGTTTCGAGTGCGTGCATCTTGAGGTTTAGACTTCTGACGTTGAGTAGCATTACTCTTAGTTTCTTATCCCTTGCAATACCTATGAAGGTGGGTTTGTCTTTTGAGCCTTGCCTAAAAAAGGCACTATGGGGGTAGCAAGAGCCTTTGCCAGTATCCGAAAGCCCAGGGGTGACAGGTGCAAGCCGTCCCTAGTGAAGTATTGTGGCTTGTCGAGCATGTCATCCCAGGCTGACAGGCATTGGATCCCCTTTGAATGACACCAATACTTAAGCCAATTGTTGAAATTGATCATCTTGTCTTCATATTGTGGCATCATTCTTGGTGAGGGTAAGATGCTACTCAAGGTCAGGATCATACCGGCCTGGGCTACATGCTCATAGAGCTCCTCTATGTCTCTTTTCATGTAGTCCAGGGAGGTATGTCTCAGGTCATTCACACCAGCATGGACAATGACTGAGTCATATTTGTACTTGCCTTGGAGTGACCTGAGTGCTTGTGTTATGTGGCGGATCCTAGCGCCCGACAGGCAGCTCACTGTGACCTTCTCCTTGTTCATCCTGGTGAGCGGGACGTCAGTGTGCCTGACGATAGAGTCACCTATTACAAGTGTATCAGGTGTGTTGTTTAGCCTTAAGGGCTGTGACTGTTCGGCACACTGGCTTTGTGAGCTATGTGTTGCAAGTGTTTTGTTTTGGGGTAGTGGTTGCTTGGGTGTCTGCTTTGGAGGTCTCTGCTGCTTAGGCAGATTTTTATTTAGAGCCTCCGAGTATGTTTTTGTGTGTTTATGTGTTTGGTTTGCTGTCATGGTAGGTCTATGTGAGACTGGAATTGTAGTGAGTGTGGTTTCCTTCTCCTCCTGACTGGTTACGCCAGTCCTGAGATGAGAGAGCTTAGCCTCCAGTTTGGCTATATGGTTGCATCTCTCACATGTGTTGGAATTTGTTGGGAGGTGGAGAGGGTTGTCTGTGTACATGAGGCAGTTGTAACATTGCCTCAAGATTCCCAGATTCACCAGCTGGACCGGAGAGGAGACTGACAACTGACCTTTGGACATGCTAGAATAGTATTAGGAATTCCTTTATAATTGCAAAAAAGGGCCAATGGAAAACAAGGTACTCAAGGGGAGTTTGTGAGGGTGTAGTGCTTTTAATTTTTTAGTGCTGACTTATATAATTGCTTTAGTGAGCAAGTGCCAGGTAACTTAAATGCAATGTGTTACAGGTAACTTAAATGCAAAAATGACAAACAGTAACTTTCTTTCAAGTGAAACAAGGAAATAAGTACCGTAAGCAATGCAGATATCACTAGGGATCCACAGAAGCATTGAAAAGCTGTGTTTTGGGTGGAATTAGCTTTTCAGGGAAATAACAAGCAAACAAACAACAAGCATACAAACAAAGCTAGATTCAGCAGGCCTGGATCTAGTCTATGCTACAGCAAACAAGGTGTACCAACTTCAGTAAGAAGCAGTTCAAATATGCAGGCACTATAAGCCTTTAACCAGAAATTCCCAGCTCAGAAGGGCAGAGTCCAGCCTCTCCTCCCAAAAGAATGTAGACCATGAACCCTCTTAATGTAAAATAACTGGCCTGAAGCCCAAGTGCTTAAACCAGAACTAATACACTTTTAGAATAACAGACACTGAGCCCTCAATCAGCAGTTCCCAACTTAGAAGGATGTAAGCTACCTGTCCTGCCACCACAGTGCAGGCCACAAACCTTCCTAATGTAAAACAACTGGTCTGAGCCCAAGTGCTTAATCCAAAACACTTCGAATGATAGCTACACTTTAATCAAGTTACTACCAAGCAGTATTAAATACAATTGAATACTTTAAAGAATGCCTGGATTAGTGCTCAAGTTATACAAACAAAGCCAGATTCAGCAGGCCTGGATCTAGTCTATGCTACAGCAAACAAGGTGTACCAATTTCAGTAAGAAGCAGTTCAAATATGCAGGCACTATAAGCCTTTAACCAGAAATTCCCAGCTCAGAAGGGCAGAGTCCAGCCTCTCCTCCCACAAGAGTGCAGACCACAAACCCTCTTAATGTAAAATAACTGGCCTGAAGCCCAAGTGCTTAAACCAGAACTAATACACTTTTAGAATAACAGACACTGAGCCCTCAATCAGCAGTTCCCAACTTAGAAGGATGTAAGCTACCTGTCCTGCCACCACAGTGCAGCCCACAAATCTTCCTAATGTAAAACAACTGGTCTGAAGCCCAAGTGCTTAAACTAAAAGGCTTAGAATGAGTTACACCAAGCAGTAATAAATACAATTTAGTACTTTTAAGATGACGCCAAAGCAAAATAAAGTAGGAAGAAACACAAATACAGTAAAAGCAGATACATTTTTTTTAAGTGGAAAGAGAGAAAGGAAAGAGGGAAAGGAGTAGCAGAAACTAAGCTGATTGGCCTTCTCAAATGCTCTCCCTGTATTGGGTAGAATGAGGTAATGACACTAGAATGGGAGGAGGGTCCCAGATCAAATTTACACTAGGGGCGGGCAACTGCAAAGTCACCAACTATAAAAAAACTATACCAACACGCAGGGAGGGTGGGAAACAAACTGCAGAAATGTTACTCACAGCTGAAAAGCAGCAGTGAGCCTTTAAACGAAAGTTTTAAACAGCTAAAGGAGCCTCTAGAAAAACAAGCTTATATACTGGTGATATTGCTGACAGTGCAGAAATATAAAACTGGACCAATTAGATTATTACTCAGGGCAATTAACCAATCAAAGGTTTACCCGTAAACATAAGACAATTCACGTCATCATATCTCTAGGCAAAAAAAGAAAATCAGATATACTTCCATAAAAGGTACATTTCCTGCCTTCAGGCAGAATCTAGCTTGTTCAGTATTTTTCTATTGTTCACAGTTCAGAGTTAGCAGTACTCAGTACATCTCAGTTTATTCAAACTGTCACATACTCAATTCCCTTGAAACACAAGCTTTGGCTGTTCATATTCTACACTTTGTACAATGGGAAAAGTATTTGACTTAAATGAGGAATATGCTGTCTCCAAAATCCAAATAATCCTAAAAAGCGCTGTGTCTCCATTTTGTCCCGAGGGGTTGGAAATTCTAAAATATTTTGTTTTGCCTTTGGTAAAACTTCTCTATGTCCCTGATGCCACTGAATTCCCAAAATTTTTACTGTCTGAGCTGGTCCCTGAATTTTTTTGGGATTTATTTCCCAGCCATTTGTTCTCATGTGATTAATTACTAGTTGTAAATACTCATTCACTTCTTCTTCAGAATTTCCCTGAATAAGAACATTGTCAATGTAATGTGAAATTTTCATATTTTGAGGTAACCTTATTTTGTCTAAATGTTCTGCCACTATTTTGTGACAGACAGTAGGACTATGCATATATCCTTGTGGTAACTGAGTAAATGTATATTGCCGTCCCTCCCAGGTAAAAGCAAATTGTTCATATTTCTTTTCTGCAATTGGTATGGTAAAGAAAGCATTTCCTAAGTCTATTACTGCATATCAGGTACCCTGGTGTTTCTGTATATTCTCTATTAATGCAATTGTATCTGGAACTGCCGCCATTAGTGGTGGAGTATATTTATTTAATTCTCGATAATCTACTGTCATTTGCCAAGACCCATCCGACTTTTTGATTGGCTAAACTGGATTATTTCATGCTGTTGTAGTAGTTTTTAAGACGCCTGCATTTAATAAATTCTGAATTGTTTCACCTATCTCCTTATGCCCCCCCAGGGATTCTACATCCCTTTAAACTAATTACCTTCATTGCTGAAGGTAATTCTACAGGTGGCATTTTAACTTTTCCTACTGTAACTGCTTTGACTGAAAAATATGGCTTAACGCCAAATTGATACTGTGCATCAGATAAATTCAATGTCAGGCCTTTTAAAATGTCAATTCCTATTATGTATTCAAGGACAGGTACTATTAAGACAGATTACTTTTTCTTAGGCAATCAACCTATTTTAATTTCTATCATCGTCTGAACAGCTTTGATTTGCTTTCCACCAAGTCCTGTAATAGTAACTTGTCGGCCTTTAAATAAACTCGGATTACCATAAATTAGTGAGGCCTCCACTCCAGTATCAATTAGAGCTCAGACCTGTTGTTCATTCTTATTTTTCCAAAATATTGTCAAGTCTACATATGGTCTGAAATCCTGCCAAGCCCATTCACTTACTGGAGCTTGGCCAATTTCCTAGTCAAAATGCAAATCTGACAAGTCAGGATACATTGCAGGTGGTGCAGAGGGACCTGCTGAACCTTCTTCCCTGTTTTTAGTTTTAGTGTTGCTGCATACTTCTCCCATCTTTCTACATTCTGGATTTGCCTGCCTTTCTTATTCAAACCTCATTTTGTGTACATGTCCCACACTGCCGGAGTATCTATCCCATCAATCTTATCCTTTGACACCCCGTCTTTCAACAACACAGCAAACATATCTTTTCGGGACACTCAAGCTTCTTTGTGTCCAGCACTTTTATTTTCTCATCTATCATTATTTAACTGTTTTGGTCCCCATTCCCCTAGCTCTCCCAGTTGCCGCAGTCCCTCAATAACTTGAGAAATAGGATTTCCCGTCTCACTAATTAAGTATGTCAATATTACTGTTTTGTAAGCTGGAGGGGCTAACTTAATAATCTTATTTCTAGCAGAAACTGTCAAAGTATTTTGTAGAAATGTATGAGCGGTCCCTACAAGCAAAGCAGTTTTCATTGTCTCTTCCTTACTTCTTTGATTAGCATCTCGTAATATGTACCATGGCCTATCATTAGGAGGCCAGTCCATTTCTGTAGGATATTTTTCAGCACAGCACTCTGCTATAATTTTAAAAAGACTTGTCATTTCATCTTTGCCATAATTTTGAAATGCATCCTGCACTGACAGATCACTACTTTAACATACCAACACTTTTGGTGTCCGTTTTATCCATTTCCACTCCAGTGGCCCCAAACTCGTAAAGTCTCACTAACCATGTTAAAGATTCTCCAGGTTTTTGTTTAAACCTTTCAGTCAAATCACCCATTTCCTGTTGAGTAAAATCTTCATAATGAACTTCTTCCTGCCCTCCTTGCAGCCCTTGTGCCCCAAGAACCATTTGCTTTCGTCGTCAAAGAACTGGTTTTACTTATACTGATCCCCCTTTCTTCTGTTCTTCCTCTCCTGGGGAAATACTGTTTTTATTATCAGAGTCTGAATGGGACGGAGCATCAGAAGAATACCAAATATCTCCGTCCCAATGGTCCGGATCCCAGTCAATACCTGCTTTTGCTATTGACATTTGTACTTTCTTTTTATTAATTTTGCCTCTTCGTTTATGATATTTATATTTCGCTACCTGTATAGCAACCTTTTCTGCTACATGCTGATATGTGTCTGTTTTGTCTGCTAGCACTTTAGTCTGACACTGTAAGATTACATTTTGTTTTTCTAAATCTACTATTTGTTTCTCTTATTGTTTTATTTGTTCACACTTACACATTTTATCTTCATGTAATTTTCGGTATGCAGTCAAAAGGATCCTGCCCCTTCTAAATACGGCACTCAATTCTTTTCCTTTTTCAACTAAAACCTTTTGTAGGCATGCTTGCACCGAACCTGGTTCGTCATCTTTTAAACAAACCATCCCAATTCTGACTTAATCATGTACCAGTTGACCATTCCAAAGCTAATGCTTTGTACAGATCCTGGTCCCATCCCGGGATTTCTACCTCGAAAAGTATTATATCCTTCTTACTTTTCTTTTTAAACATTTTGGATCCTGCTGACTTTACCAAAAATAATGTATTGCCTAATGAGCAGGATTCAAAATAAAACACTATACACCAAAAGTTAATTTATACAAACTTTATTTCTACTGACACAAAGAAAACTAACAAGCTAATAAACTCTATTTGTCTATTAAAAACAGAAAAGTAAATTCACTCTGTTGCATTTAACATTTTGTCTTAAATGAAGACAAGACACCTCTTCCTCTCTTTCAGTGGTATTTATTACACACGTGTGGGAGCCTCATGGAAAGTACCAGGGAGACTCCCTGAACAAAGGAATGCATAAGCTTATATGCTGGTGATACTGCTGACAGTACAAAAATATAAACTAGACCAATTAAATTAGTACAAAAGACAATTAACCAATCAGTGGGTTACCCATAGGCTTAAAGCATTTCACATTATTACATCTCTAGGCAGAGAAAGAAAATTGGATACACTTCCACATAAGGCACATTTCCTGCTTTCAAACAGGCTCTTGTTTTGCAGTGCTTTTCCACTATTCACAGTTCGTAGTACAAAGTTAATCTCAATGCATACAGGTTTTCACATACTCGGTCTCCTTGAACACATGCTTTGACCATTCATATTCTACAACTCTATTCTATTAAAATAGAGAATTCAATAGAAAATAGAATTAGACAATACACATATAAAGAAAGTTATACATCACCAATAAAGATAAAGCTTCAGCCTGTCTTCACTCTCAACTGGGAAACCCATTGCAGTCAGGCAGGAGTCTTCATTGGGAAAACAGTCCTGGGCAGTGCGTCCACTCCACAGGTGAGGCTTCTGTCGGAGTGTGGAGAATCCCATCTATATATAACCAGGTTGTTTACCACAAGTCATGAGAAACAGTACTTTTCCAGTGTAGGCTGCATCTTGCTAGAGCATTCTGTGGTATTGGCCAGTTCCCCCAGAAGGGACAGCAAATCCTGCCAAGTACAATGATTCTGCAAATTTCAAATACTACACTGGAATATTCCAATAACCTTGAAAGTTTTAGTACATTACCAGAAAACTCCAGACAAGTCATGTTTCATAATCAAATGTAATAAAGAAGTCATATGTCGTAATCACATGTAGTAACTTGTTGAAATCATCAGAATGTTCCTGGAACAGAGCATCATCTCTTATGCCTGCTGAAAAGGTTAGGATGTTTCAGAACATAACATCATTCTATATATCAAAAAGAAATAAAGAGAATAAAAAGAATGTTGAGATATAGTGAGGCAACAGTCAAATCATCGCACTCTCTCAATATTCCCTTCTTCCATATCACATTCGTATCACTCCAGCCAGTGTCCATTTGCCCAGCCTGGGTTACATGGGATAGCTCAACCAGCCAAAAATGAACTGAGGGTTACTACACTGACATGGTGCTTTGAAGTGGACAGAACTGAGGATTGTTACACTGACCTTCAGATCACTGACAGGGTGCTTGGAAGTGGACAGAACTGAGGATTGTTACACTGCATTTTGGATCACTGATAGGGTGCTTGGAAGTGGACAACATGATGGTGAGGAGGAAGGTGGGCATGCTGTGTATCCAATAGACAAGGTAAGTTATTTGTTGAGTTTTGTTTAACTATGTTTGTTTCACTATGAATATGTGTAGGGGTTAGTGAAATATTTGATGATGCATAGGATATAGGTTCCACCTGGGATGTCATTCAAATCTCGAGTTGCGTATGGTTTGAGCATGCACGAGAAGAGAGTGTGGCGAGTAAATGGAAGATGGAGTGTTACCAGCTTTAAATATTGGAAGAAGGGGGAAAACAGCAAAAGTGAGTAAATCAGGGATTGGTACAAGCATAATGGCTATGGAATAGCACCTTGGTGAAGATAACTCTTACGCTGATAATGGACCCCTTGATGCATGCACATATGTTAACGAAAAGAGCACACGCTATGTCAACAAATGATCTGCTCATGTAGATTATAGATAAACTGAATATACCCAGGTAATATATAATAAAAGAATATGAGGTATGAGAGTAGTTTTTTAGAAAATGAATTAAAGTTGATGATGGAAATATAGACAGGAAAGTGATGTTCTGAGGATGATGGATATTAATATATTTTTATAGTTTGCATCCCTTTAAGGTAGTTTAGGTGCATCGTATGCACATTATACCAAACCACAGGAATCAATAGAGCAAATTGGGAAGATGAAACTAATTGAACTGATTGGGAAGTAGTTAATGTGAGTATATCTGATGAATTGTATTGTTGTAATTTTATATGGTCTGATGAAACCACCGGGATGGCGGTGAAAGTGCTTACCTTGTAATAAAAAGTTTTTATCGTTTTACAGCCATACGTTACATGACCATTATTTTGCTTTTGTTGTTACTTCAAAATGTTATTGGGTTTTGTTCAAGAGAGGTCTAGTTTGTTCACACTGTGCAGTTATTTGATATGTTTCTTACACTGTTAAAAGATTATTTCTTACAAAACAATATTACAAGAATATCACAATGACAGAGTTTATTTCACTCGCATCGTAAAGTTGTTTGAGATGTTTCTTAAAATTATGATAAATGACTTTAGCATTTAGCATTTCAAATGATATTACAAGAATGTTAAACCACCTGAGAAGTTTATTTTGCAAAGTCAAATTATTCAAAGGTACTGCAAGTTTGGTCATTAACATTATTTCGCAAAGCCCAAAAGAAATAAATTCAGATACAAATACTGGCATACGTTTCTGGCATACGTGCATGAGTGTATGTTTGTACTTATTTGTAAAAATCCTTCACTAGTATGTGTTAATATAGCAGAGGGATTTTGAAAACCTCTACCTCTTGTGTTTGATCAGGATATTGCAGAGAATTGGAGAATATTTGAGCAAGAGTACAATATTTTTATACAAGCAGCTTATTCTGACAAAGATGCAAACATCAGGGCATTCATTTTGCTAACCCTAGCTGGGTCAGAGGCCATAGAAAGAGAGCATTCATTTGTATATGCACCAGCAGTATAGGAGGGAGAAGGCGAAAATCATCATATTGTTGTACAGGCTGAATCAAGGGAAGACCCTGAGTGTTTGATGTACAAGTTCCGAGAAATATGTAACCCTCAGACGAATATTACATTAGAGATGCATTTGTTTTACACGAGAGATCAGAAACCAGGAGAAACATTTGTAGCTTATATAACTGACCCAAGAAACAAAGCTAAAATGTGTCAGTTTGGTGACTTAAAAGATGAGCTGATAAAGGACAGGCTTGTATGTGGTATTAACAGTGCTGCTGTGAGAAAGACTTTAGTTCCTGACAGAGATTTAACAATGAGTAAAGCCATAGAGATTTGTCAAATCCATGAGGTAACAGAAAAACACACAAGTATGCTTGCAAGTGACAAGAGCATGAGTTCAATTGGCTCCAGAGCAAATGTAGATAGCATGCAACACATGGCAGACAAATGTAGGCCCAAGCATGTGGCAGCTACAAGATTTCCACGGAAGACAAGTTGCTTTCCAGCAAGTTCTAAGAAAGGGGCGCGCTCCAGCTCAGTGCAGTACAAGCATGAATCAACGAAACCCAAGTCCAACTTTATTGTTAACTGTCGCAGTTGTGGTGCAAATAATGAATCTAGAAGAGAGAAGTGGTCATATGGTCAGAAACGCTACAAGTGTAAAAAAAATGGAACTACTTTCAAAAGTTTTGTAAATCAAGTAAGCCTCACACAGTTGTAAAAAAAGGTCATGCGAAGAAGCAAGTTGATCAAGTAGAGTCAAAGCAGTCAGCTGTCTATGTGGATGGTGTATCAGTGCTTGATGAAAGAGTCGATGCAGTGTATATAATAACAAGAAGCAAGGTGTTTTGTGGTGTGTGAGAACTAATGAACAACTCAATGTAACCATTAATGTGAGACTTGTTGCTTATGGAGGTGAAGAAATTCAAACCGAAGGTTCAGTGATGCTTTCATGTTATTTGGCTGAGAACTGTTACAACTTGTTACTCTACGTAATCAGAAGGCCAGTGCAATCTTTATTGGGTCTCAAAGATAATTTAAGAATGAATCTGCTTTCTTTTACTAAAGAAGTTCATCACATCAGTGCAGTTCCAAATTCTAATTTTTCTGAAGCTTATTTTCAAAGAGTATGCTGATATTTTCAATGACAAGTTAGGCAAACTTCCAGTTGTGCATTCCATGAAGTTAGACACAGAGGTCACTCCCATAGTCAGACCAGTAAGAAGGGTTTTGATAGCTATGCAAGATAAAGTTAAAGCTTGGATGGATAAAATGGTGAAGCAAGGTGTGATTTGTCCTGTCACAGAACCAACTGAATGGGTATCATCTATGGTAGCAACTCACAAAAAAGGCTCAGGAAAAATCAGAATGTGCATTGACCCAAGAGATCTGAACAAAGGATTAAAGAGACTGTATCATCCAATGCACACAGTCAAAGAGGTCACAGCCTTAATACCGAATGCCACTGTTTTCTCTGTCTTGGATGAAAAGAGTTCATTTTGGCAGGTGATGCTTGATTGCAAATCTTCATTTCTAACCACATTTTGTACTCCGTTTGGCAAATACAGATTCCTAAGGATGCCATTTGGAATAAATTCTGCAAGTGAAGTCTTTCAGCATGCAAGAGAGCAACATTTTTTTTGGGTTATCCTTGTGCCACAATAGTAGATGATTTATTAGTTGGAGTCAATGGTGAAGCAGGGCATGACAGAAACCTCAAAAAAATTCTAGACAGAGCATGTGAGGTAAACTTGAAGCTCAATCCTCTGAAGTGTAAATTTAGACTTCCAGAAGTGTCTTATGTAGAACATTTGTTCAGGAGTGCAAGCTTGAGATCAGGCCTGACCAAGCAAATGGCTATTCTTGATATGTCAGCACCAGATAATGCACAAGCTCTACAACACTTTCTAGGCATGGTCAACTATTTAGGCAAGTTCATACCAGACTTCAGTGAGCTGACAGCTCCTTTAAGGTATGGTCATGGCTGAAACAGCACCAGAAGGCATTTGAAGACCTTAAGCAGAAAATTGCCACCCCACCCACATTAAGATACTATGATGTAAACCAACCAGTTACTCTTTCCTGTGATGCTTCAAAATTTGGTCTTGGCACAGTTATACTTCAAGAGAGCAGACCTGGAGCCTCTGCATCTAGAACATTAACCCAAACTGAGGTGCAGTATGCTCAGATTGAGAAGGAGCTTTTAGCAATAGTATTTGCATGTTCTAAGTTTCATGATTATATTTATGGTCGAGCTATTCAGATTGAAACTGACCACCAACATCTAGCTACTATTCTGAAGAAACCTATGTATTCCTCTCCAGCGAGATTACAAAGAATGATGTTTAAGTTGCAAAAGTACAATTTCAAAATGATCTACACAAAAGGCAAATTGCTCTATCTGGCTGATACTTTATCCAGATCACCCAGAAGTATGACAGAACAGCTTGATGCAGAGAATTTTGACTTTGACCTGATGTCAGTGTGTAATTTTTCCATCACTAGTTTTGATCAGTTGAGAGATCACAGTCAGACTGATCAATCCTATTTTGCAGAAGCTCACTCACTACATTAATGTTGGATGGCCGTCAAGGCAATCTAGTGCATCACCTGAAGTGCAAACCTACTTTCCTTACAGAGTTGAATTGTTGATGGAAGATGGCATTATTTTTGAAGGTCCTAAAATTGTTGTTACAGCTTCCTTTCAACAAGAATATATCCAGATCTGTTACCCAGGGTCCGCATCCACTAATAGAAGGCCAAGAGAATTAGTATTTTGGCCTTCATTACCAAAAGACATTGATAAAGTACTTTCATCTTGTTCCGTATACAATAGTACTAGACCATATATGCAAAGAGAACCACTTCAGCTAGGTGCAGTTCCTGAACTACCAGGGTCAAAAGTTGCATCTAATATCTTTGAGTGTAACAATCAACACTACTTAGTTTTGGTAGTCACTTATTCGAATTGGTTTGAGACTGATCTGCTACCTAACCTAACATTCACTGATGTTATTACTAAGCTGAAATGTCATTTCTCAGTTCACGGTAATCCACACAAACTTATTTCTGAAAATGGTACTCAATTTACTAGACAGTTATTTCAGAAAGACTTTGTACACATCACTAGTACTGCTGAATATCCTCAGTCAAATGGTCTAGCTGAACGTGGAATACAGAATGCAAAGCAGTTACTTGAAGCGTCAAAGCGTGATAATACTGATGTGTTTTTGAATTTGCTTAATCTCAGAAACATACCTTGTGATGATATTCTTGGCTCACTTGCTCAAAGACTACTTTCCACACAAACTAGAACTATGCTACCCATTACTTCCAGTTTATTGAAGCCTAAACCTAAGAACAATAAAACCATCAAGGCTCAATTGGTTAAGAACTGTAATATCCAGAAATCTAGTTACGACATATCGAGCAGATTACTTTGTCCGCTGAGAGAAGGAGAAATGGTACAAAGCCAAACAACAAAAGGTTTTGATTGAATTGGACAGATTACAGGCATCTGTGCCAAGCCAAGTTCCTGCTTGGTAGATTCTAAAGATGTAGAATACAGTAGGAACCATAAAAATCTTCCTGTATCAGAGTCATCATCAGCATCACAACATTGTTTCTATAATGCAAACTTCAAATCTAAGAGTGAATCAGACACTGTTTACGTACCAGAATGTGTTCAAAATTCTTTTTCCATTCCAGAAAATGTTCCAGACATTCCACAGGTCAAACATTTTGCAGAGACAGTTCCAGTTGCCAATTCTAATTCACAGTTTTATGTCACACAATATAGGTGAGTATCAAAGCCCAGTGTGAAATACACAGCAATGTGGACTTGATACATATATATTTATGTGTACTTAGTATTGTGTAATGCATGACAAAGCATTACCTGTGATCTCTGCATGCTAAATTGACTCAGAGTGTCATAGGTTCATAGGTTCATAGGTTTATACTAGGCTATCTGCCCTAAGGCATTTATAAGCCTAGCCTTAAAGTTTTTACCACCCCCCCCCCTTTTCTAAAAAATACTGTGCCCAGGTCAGGATTCTCTGAACAGAGCCAGCGAGGTGCTCTGCCCTCACATGGACCGGATTTTATTAGTGTCTGAGTGATAAATCTATCCCTCCAGCCGTCCCTATTATATCCGATTAAGGTTTAAGTCGCTCGCTGCGTGAGATACATCCCGAATGGGGCATTGTACTTCATCATTGGTCTGATAAGTGAAGAGTACAGGAACAATGAGTAGCTTGGGGTTACTTTGTTTTTAAAGGGATGACTATACATCTTTTGGCGTTTAACTTCAGGCCATGCTCTGGGCACCAATATCCTCGTTTCCGGAGTCCCCTCTCTATCCGTGCCGCCCAATGCACTTTCCACTATGGCATGTCAGCCAAAGTAATCCCATGTTGGCCTGTACTTCTGAGAAGTAGATGCCTAACAATAAGGCCAAGGACTGAGCCCTGTGGGACACCACTTGTGACCGGCTTGAGTCTGACATGCGCCAGCAATGTTAAGCTTATGGGCGGTAATTACCAGGGTCATGAGGGCACCGCCTGGAGTGTGGGGGACCACAGGCCCCGCACGCACCCTTGGGCATGTATCCTGTGGTAAGGCTGAGATTAAACAGCTGCCTTATGTGCGGGCTTAGTTCCTCATTGAGCTCTTGCAGCACAGCGCGGGACACCATCTTCTCCTTTAAGGGGACGAGGGGTGAGTTTGCACTGAACCTGTCTGCTTTTGAAAACATGGCATTTTTCGTTGATTTTATGAGTGCTCTTTTTTTTACTAATAATGATCAGGGGGGTTTCTTTTTATGGATTTTGTTCTATCATGTAATAGCTTTCCTCTTATTGTCAGACTGGACGCTTGCCCTTGGTGGAAACCTCCTTTTGTGTGTGGTCCGGGTTTTGGGGGGGAACGCATGATATGGTAAAAAACCTGATGTGCGGGGTGCTCTCAGGAGCCTTGAAGGTGGCAAGAGCCTTAGCCAATATCCGAATCCAGGGGGACAGTGTGTGGCTCCATCCTTGCGCAGCGCTGTTTGTCAAGCATGCAGAAATTAAGCCAATTATTAAGCTGATAATCTTGTAGGATACTGCTCAGGGTCAGGTTTACCTGCCTGGGGCATATAATCAGAGCAGAGCTCCTGTGTCTTTTCTGTGGTTTATGTGTTGCTTGTGGGGTGTGTGTCTGCTTAGGAGGCCTCTGCTGTTTAAGTAAATTTTTACTCAGAGCCTCCGAGTATGTCTTTGTGTGTTTATGTGTTTGATTCAGTGGTGTGGTAGCATTATGTGAGGCTGGTTTTGTGGTGTGTGTAGCTGCCTTCTCCTCCTGTCTAGTCTTGCCAGTCCTGAGTTGAGAGAGCTCAGCCTCCATCATTGTCGTACAATCTATTTCTCAAAGAGGGAGTATGTAGATCAGAGTGCAAGTGAAGTATGCTGTATCTTTAAGAAGCATGTCAAGGCTGTATGTGCAGGTATAAATTCCAGACACGTCCACTCCCTAGTGCCATTTTGTAAGAGCAGCCAGTGTTAGACCATGCATGATCGAAGTTGTTAGTTTGCATATTAGTTACTTAAGTTAGTCAGTAAACTTCTATAGTGATGTGTTCATATAAAATAAAGCTGCTTAAGCAGAACCTGTGAAGACTCTTCTACTGTGTCCAAAGTAAGATAGTGACAGACAAAATATGAAGACTGTCCGGGTCCATGTGTCTAGGGAAACAGAAATAAAGCAGGAGAGGCTTTCTGGCAAATGGCTTGATGGTGTCCAACAAATGGTTCACCAAAAGTGACAGTCAAAAGATCCCATACAAGAGTGGTAAATATACAACTCGGGTAGACTTCCTCCTACTAAAGAAAGGGCAGTGCAGTAGAATAAGGGATTGCAAAGTCATCCTCATTTAAACTGTTGCCCAAGCCCCACCCCCAGTATAAACCACTGATGGTCACAAACAATGGTCAGAGAAGGCTCTAAGTTTAACAGACACTGGGCTAAAGGCCTGAAAGTTGATTGAAGTGAGTTGAAGGAAGTACTAATGACTCTAGTACCTCAGGAATAAGAGGAATTTGGTGGAGTTACAGAAGAGTGGCAGTCTCTCAAAGCAGCATGAGAGAAGACTGTTGAACAGACATACAGCAAAGCCAGAGATGGAAGTAAGGTACATAAGGAATGTATGTGCTGGAATGCAAAAGTCCAGGTAATTATCAAAAGAAAGAAGGGGGGCAGGAAGAAGTCTGAGACTGAAAATGAAAAGATGGACTAGTATAAAAAGGAAGACTGGCTTGCTAACAAAGAGGTTAACAGAGCAGTTACAATGGTAAAGGACAAGGTGTCAATGAAACTCTACTAGCTTGTGAAAAGTAATTCAGAGACAGCTTAAGGAAATTATATTAGGTTGCAAGGCAAAGACAGAAAAATACAGAAAATTTCAAAAGACATCATTCATAAGGGATGCATACACTAATCTGGTCATAGTCCAGAGGACATCAAAGACCAATGGACGAAGTACTTCAATGGATTCTGAAGGAAGAAACCCCGCAGAAGTTATACTGCTCTATGCACAACCTGCAATAAGTGAGGAAGAATCCACCATAGAAGAAGTAAATACAGTGCTGAAGAAAATGAAGGCAAGGAAACAGTAGGCGCAGATGAGGTCACAGCAGTTACCATCAAAACCTGGGTGACACAGGGGGTAATAGTTCCTGATGGTATTCATTGCAGAATGCAGAGAAAGGTTTATCCCAGATGACAGGGGAAATAAGCATTCTCTTGCTACTGTACCAGAACAAAAGAGTCATTCACAAATGTAGGCAGCAGAGCTGTATAAAAGCCCTGTCACACTGCATGAAAGTGCTGCAGAAAGTAATTGATGAATGAATACATAGAACAGTAGAAAGTAAGCTGGAAGATAAACAGTTTGGATTCAGATCAGCATATAGCACATACGGCTTGATGTTTGTAGTGAGATAGATAGTGGCATAGAAACTGAAAATGAGGTAAAAGTGCAACTGGGCATTTATAGACATGACAGAGTCTCAAGAAAGCCAATTTTAGGCAGTTCTGTGATGACCCAAAGTCATTGAAACATTGACAGAATCAGTGCAGGCTATGTACAAGGACCCAATGGCACAAATACAAACAGCATTCAGACTCGCAGAGACATTTCTAACAAGACTGGGTACACATTAGGGTTCAGGTCTGAGCCCACTACTGCTCAGACTGGTCATGGGCTACATTAGCAAACAGCCTGGAGGGTAAAGATCAATAAAGTTACAGTGTACAGACAACGTGGCATTATAAGCAGATTCTGAGCAGGAATTGGGCAAACGATACTGGACTAGAAGAAGAAAATGAAGGTACAAGGAATTAAACTGAGCACAGAGAAGGCAGTTGTCATGACAACAAACTGAGGAATTAAAAGAAGCTGTACACTGAGATAGTAGTGGAAAATAGTAGAACAGTTTAACACCCCCAGGTATCTGGGAGGGGTGGTTGAGGAGAAGAGAAATCTGAATGAGGAAGTCAAAGCTTGAATCAGACGGGCTGCAGCCGACTGCAACGGAGTGGCAGGTGTGCTGTATGATAGAAGAATGCCAAAGAAGTTGGAAAGTAAGATGTGCAAAACAGTAGTGTGGTCAGGATTAGTGTATGGTACAAACATCGGGGAAGTAAAGGCAGATAAGTTGTGTAAGCAAGTACTGATAGGGATGTAGCACCTGATATGGTGGTTAGATGTAGACTGTGGGACAGAAAACAAAATAAGAACATCTGAGCAGAAGCCAAAGTAGCCCCCCAGTTATGTAGAGGGTCAAGGAGACAGATTATGTTGATGGTTTGGTCACATCTGCAGAAAAGGAGAAGATGATATGCTTATGATTTGGGAAGTATATGAAAAAACAAGACTAAACAGGATATCATGCAAAAAGTTAAAGGGATTGTGTGAGAGAAACCTACCACAGCAGGCATGGAGGTCAGATAAGGTAGGAAAGTGGCACTGAATCAAGAGTTCTGTCAACCTTCACACACACACACACACACACACACACACACACACATATACACACACACACACACACACATACACACACACACACACACATATACACACAAGCACACACATATACACAAGCACACACACACAAACACACACACACACACACACACACAACACACACACAAACACACACACACACACAAGCACACACACACAAGCACACACACACAGATCCCTTTTAGAACAATGGGAAGAATGGGCTTGGTAATGACAATAATTTTTGTCACACTTTTTGTAAGTGTAAATATTCTCCAGACTGACCCCGCAATCCCTTATGTAAAGCATATAGCATGTCGGTACTGCACTGACTAGGTACAAATAATCCAGCCTGATCAACAGCATAGTGTAAACCTATGAACCCATGAATGGAAAACTGCTGACATGGTATTTAACTGTGTTGTCCTTAAAGGAGTGAATGATTAGTAAAAGCCAGATGGTGCTTGTATTACGTAATTGGCAATGAAAAATCATTACTTCCTGTCCCATCTTTGCTGGTTTCCAGCAGCTGTTGCCACGATGAAAGTATTAACACAGTTTTACTAAGTTTTATTAAGAAATGATAGGCTTTGTGCTAGCTTATAAATGGAGGTTGAAGCAGTGTATCTAGGATCTAGGATGGTTAAAATCCTAACGGGTTTTGTGCCCACAAGGGTATTTCACTAATGGAGGCAGAATGGGTGTGGTGACCACTGGATGACTATACAAGTCAAACTTTGAAATAAGTCATTTTACTTTAATTTGTCAACTGTTCAAGCACTGCTGGTACCACTTTCTATGTGGTCTGCTCATGTGGGAGCTATAGGATCAATACTGGACTACATGACTGGTTAAGCTTTAGACTTCACAGAGCCTATTGTACCCCAGAAATTTATGCGTTGGTCTAGATCTTTTCTCTCCTCATTGTAGTCTCTTAAAACAGCATTTTGGTGAAGATTGTTAGATGTTGCCACAAGCATCAGTAAATATCCATGGCTCTTATTACCACTTTCACCTGCAAAGGGGCTCATTCTGTCCCCTGGAAGAGCAGGGTTATTTGACCTCACTTACCTTACTAATCTCCATGCATCACAAAATCAAAACTTGAACAATGTTACAATAAAGTGGCTAAATTTGCAGCAAATACCCCTTTTAGAATTCACCATGGTGTAGCAATTAAAAGCCTAAGTTGGGTAGACTACCCCACCAGCTAATATATACATAGCTTCTTACTAGCTATAACATTATTCAGCATCCGTCTGCTTGTTCAGCACAAAATAACATTCTACACAACTATGTTCCAGTCAGTCATTGTGATCCACTGACCAAGACAATCCTATGAAATCTGCTAGGCATGGTCTGTATTCATACCATGTTGCTAAGGCTTGGAACTCCTTACCTGCATCCTTCAAGTCAATACCCTCCATCCAGTCCTTTAAAAACATTCTGAAAGATTTTCTAGCCAAAATGTGTCTCTTTTCTTGCTCAGTCCCAGGATAAACTATTTCCTTAAATATGAACAAGTATCTATTCATACCTTACAGAGTGGCCTTAGGTCAACTGGTGCCCTAGGCAAAAGGGCTCCATGGTGCCCCCCACCACACCACCCACTGCCCCTATCCTGGTCTACCTACACCAAATAAACACCGAGAAAGTGCCCCTTCTACAGCTGTGCCCTAGGCAGCCACCTAGTTGGCCTATGCCTAAGGCTGGCTTCTCTTCTTCACTCACTTCCTTACTTCAAACTATTTCTCTCCCCTGGAACACTTTCTAAATATGCCATAACCCTTTTATCTGAAGTTGTTAATCTTCTTCCTATTCATCAATGATGGGTTCGGTTCCGAGCCCTCGGAACCAAGTGGGCCTTATACCAAGCTTGCTTGCACCAAAAACTCTCAAAGTAAGCTGCTACCCACAATGCCCTTTACTCCATTACCTCGGATCTCATTTGCCGCGCAGCCATATAGCAGCATTTCACCGAGCTCTCCAGCTAAGTGCTTTTTTTCAGATATATTTACTAGTTTGAAAAGGTTTTTTTCTCCTTTTATAACTTGTTCTTGTTGTTCTATATTGCTACAGCTCTACCCACAGATAAACTCTCTTACCATTGTTGGTAATTTCTTGGTATTTCTAACTTTCCTTTACGGTACCTTGTTACCATTGTTGGTATTTGTTCTCTCTCCTTCATTTCCTCTCTCATTCCCTTGTGTACGAGAGTGTGTTCTGGGATGTCTGAAAAGAAGGGAACTACGGGGTTTAAACACTACTCTTTTTGCAGTGGTAAACTGCTGAATAGTGACCTCCATGAAGAATGTGTATACTGTTTGGGGGTTCCGCATTTGTCGGTGAAACCCCTGTGTGATATCTGTGCTAGTTTCAGTCAGTGGACGCTGAATGAACATCATAACAAACTTATCTTAAAGGGCCTGCTTGCTTTGCCTTTTTGGAGGCCATTTCTGTGACAGAGGTCGCACCCCCTCCTTCTTCGGACAAGAAACATCCTCGATTGGACCCTTTTTACCAGACAGTGACAGAGGTAAAGGTCACAAGCACAAGGCCCATAAGTCATCTTCTGAACACCGTTCTGCCTCCTTGGTGCTGACTACCACATTGGCTCTGAGCTCGGCTCCAATGAAATTTACAGAGGTAGCCTCATCAGCGCCCACCCCGGCACCGACAATTACAGCACTGTCTACAACCTCGGTACCAACCAGTGTATCAGTTTCTTTATCGGCACCAACTTCGCCTGTTTCAACTCCGATATCAGTTCTGACTACCTCGGAACCGTTCCTGTCATCCACCCATATAGTGACTTCTGCTCTGAGCCTGTTTACAGCTCCAACCATACTTTTATTACCTGTTGCAAAGTTGGAATTGTCAGTGCCATTCTGTGATGCACCATGGACCCGATACTCATCCAATATAGACCGTTTGCCGGACAAGCCTGCAGCCCCTTTTGGACTGGCCTGACTCCCCCTCAGGTGCATTGGTGAGATCCACCAGAAGCCTTTCCGAATTGGATGTGGTGCATCTTTTTGATCAGCTACTGACTGCTAGGGGGATCTCAAATCTGCCTAGACCCTATCCCACTCCTGGCTTTGGGTCTATTTATCCAGCAACCCCTACTTACCCTCCTCCCTTGGACCCCTCAGTTCCAAGGCTCATCTATCCAACTTTTACTAGAGGAAGTCCTTTCTTGGCACCGATAACAGCTCTGTCTGAGGCTCCGAGATCCCTTTGGGTGCCGGTTCTGTCTGAATGCACCCTTCCTCAATCTCATGCTTGGGGAGTGGAGTCCCTGGTTCCGGTGTCGGTTCTAATGGTTATGTCGGCCCCGGCTTTGGATCAGAGGGTGACTACCGCTCTGAGCTTGATTGAGGCTCTGTCTCTGAGGGCAGACTATCTGGAGCAGCGTGTGACCCCAGTTCTTATTTTGTCTTCTTCGGTTCTGGGCTCCCATTCCTCTTTGGGCGGGCCCGCTTTCTGGGTGATGGTGAGGGCACTTGCTGCCAGAAATCCTCCACAGTTGGTTATTCCCCCAGTTCCCTCTGAGCTGCAGCTGTCAAAGGCCACATGCCCAGGACTCCAAGAGCACAAGGCCAAGGAGACCCTGTCCAGGGCATTTCACTTTTTGAGTCTACTTCAGATGTTCCCACCAAAGAACTCCCTCGGAAATGGGTGTGTAAGAGGAAACACACGGACTCCCCGGAGGAGTCCCTCACAGAGGATATGGACTATGATGATGCAGAAGGGTCCCCACGGTCACCCCCTGATGATGTCTCTTTCGGGGACATCATGGAAATCTTGAAACAGAGAGGTGACTGGAAGTCCTCAACCCCTTCCTCAGAGGAATCCATATTCCTGCAGGCCTTTTGTTCTCAGCCCTCTACTTCTTGGGTGACCCCCGCCTGCCGATGAGTTGGTTAAACTCATCATGCAACAGGCTTTTAAGAACCCAAACTCCATTGAGGCCATCCCCAGGAGATCAGAAAAAGTACTCGCCCTCCAGAGGATCAACCCTATTGGTCTAGAGGCTTGCCAGTGGACACTTTGGTGGTGGTGGCTGCCATGAAAAAGAACCTTGCAGAAGAGAGTCCTGCTGTTCACCTGCCCAACAGAGAGTCCTGGGCAGTGGACAGGTTAAGGAAGTGAGTCTTTGCATCATCGACCTTTGCGGTTAGGTCACTGAACTTTCTGGCACATTTTACGAGGCTCCGGAGAGATCTTATCTCTGAACTCTCCGGAACCCTCTCGGGTCAAGTATTGGATGGAGCACGAGATAAAGTTGCTTCCCAACTTGCCACCCTAGAATCCATATCTAATTAATCCATGAGGTTGCTGTTGCATGCAACTGAAGGAGCACCTAGAGCTGCAGGTGCAGGCGTAGTCATGAGACGTCATGCCTGGATGCGCATCTGTGACTTCGTGGACTCCTTCAAGTCTTCCTTTCTAAATGCCCCTATCGAGCCTTCAGCTCTGTTTGGTGCTATGGTCAAGGATACACTAGCCAGGTGTGAGCAAGATGGGAAGACCTTGTCTGCCATTGGCCTATGCTTTTCCAAACCTCAGCGTTCCTTCTTCAGGAATCAGAGGTGTGGAAAGATGTGGCACAAGAAGTCTCAAGGTCCTTTCCGAGACACATGTGGTGAGGACTCCTCCAGAGACAGAGGGGGTTTCAATAATGGAAGATGTCGCTTTCAGGGCAGAGGGGGTCCCCAGAACCAGGGCTCCAAAGATTCCTTCTCAGATAGACCATATCAGCACTCCTGAGGCGCTGCCCAATTGCTTTCCTCTGGAAGCAGTCGGGCACATTTCTCTCTGCACCAAGCTGACTGGCTATCCATTACAAATGATCAGTGGGTGCAGAAAATCATTACCAGAGGCTACCATATTCCACTAATATCCTATCCAAGACCTCCAAAATCCCTTCTGGATGTCCCACCCAGACAAAGGGAGGAGCCAGCTTCTAAAATACGAAAGCTACTTCAAAAACGAGCCATCCAGCAGGTCCCCTCAGATCAGTGCAGATCAGGGTTCTACTCAAGATTCTTTTTGGTGCCAAAGAAAACAGGGGACTGGAGGCCCATTCTGTATCTCAGTCAATTAAACAAATCAATAGTTCAGACCAAGTTCTGCATGGTCACGATTCAGTCTATCCTCCTCTTTCTGCAGGAGGTTGTGTGGATGTGCTCATTAGATCTCCGGGATGCGTATTACTATATCAAGATGGACAAGTGCTCCAGAAGCCTCCTTCACTTCTGACTGGGAGGCAATCACTATCAATTCAGAGCCTTGCCTTTCAGAATCTCAACAGCCCCCAGAGTGTTTACGAAATGTCTTGCAGTGGTAACAGCTCATCTGAGACTTCAGGGATTCCAGGTGTTTCCATATCTAGATTATTGGCTCCTATCTGCCGCCACCAAGTGTCTTCTGATCAGGGTCCTCCGCTACACATTGGCTGTAGTGGAGTCATTAGGCATTGCCATACATTGGCAGAAATCAAACCTTCAACCATCACAACAACTGGAATTCATAGGAGCAATATTCAACACGCAGTCAAGCCTAATCTCACTTCCTCTCCACAGGCTTCAGAGACTCAGGGCACAAGTTCAGGTGATACTCTGCCAAAGCAAGGTGTTTGAAAAGGAGATACTTCAAGCCTTGGGATCTATGGCTGCAGCCATCCTCATAGTCCCCTTAGCCAGACTACAAATGAGATTACTAAAAAGGCTCCTTCAGGCCCAGTGGATACCCAATCTCCACCCCTCTGAGCTCAAAGATTCTCATCACCAACATTTGCAAACAAGATCTCTGGTGAATGAGCACAGATGAAAATCTTTGGTGTCGTCCCTTCCAGGTTCCACAGCCCAGCGCCATGGTGACCACGGATGATTCCCTGATGGGGTGGGGGGGCCACTTCCAGGGAAAGTCAGTCCAAAGCCTGTGGTCTGAGGTAGTGGTCAATTTGCATATCCGTGTCCTGGAGTTAAGAGCTGTGCTGTTGGCGTTGCAAGCTTTTCATCTGCTTCTTCCATCCTGAACGATTGCTGTCCAGTCAGACAAAATGTCCGTGGTCAGGTACATAAACAAACAGGGAGGGACCAAGTCTTACCCCCTTTGTCGTGAAGCCATGAGAATCTGGCAGTGGGTGTTAGCTTCCAACCGCTTCCTGATCACAACACATATCCCGAGGAGCTACAACGTGATTGCGGACAGACTGAGCAGATGCATCCTTAATCCTCATGAGTGGTCTCTCAGCCTGAGTTTGGCGACGGAAATTTCAGCCGCTAGGGCCAGCCACACTGTGACCTTTTCACCTCCCCTTCGAATACAAAATGCAGCAGCTACTTTGCCCTCTTTCCCCCTCTCAGGGAGTCACCGAGAGATGCTCTAGTCCATGATTGTCCCACAGGTCTTCTTTATGCTTACCCTCTGATTCCTCTGATTCCCCTTGTTCTACGGAAGGCTATTCAGTTGAGAAGCAAAGTGATCCTCATCGCTCCATTCTGGCCTCATTAAGTGTGGTTCCCCTTCCTTCGACCTCATCTGTTATAACCTCCTTGGATCCTAGACACTCATCAGGACCTAAATTCTCACCCACAAAGGCTGACTCCTCTGAATCTGTCCACCCTTAAGCTGTCAGCTTAGTTTCTCCACTTCCGTTAGTTGCCAGGCAGGAAATCCTTTCTTCACCTGTCTGGGATATTATTTTGGCTTCTCATAAACCATCCACCAGAAAACTTTACAGGGATAACTGGAAAAGATTATGTATTTGGTCATGTAATCAGGAACTAGCCCCTTTCTCAGCCCCCGTAACCACTATTCTTCATTATTTGGCTGAGCTCTTTGACAAAGGTGTCTCGGCTTCAACCATTTGAGTCCATCTAGCAGCTATTTCCAACTTCCATAATGGGTCTGAAGGAGTACCACTTATTTCCTCTCATCTTTGCAAGACCTTCCTCAAGGGTATTTTTCACAGCAGGCCTCCCATCAGACAGTCGGTGGAAGCATGGAATTTGTCCTGAGTTCTGGAAGATCTCTCCCTGCCACCATTTGAGCCGGCTGCCAACTATGATCTAAAATTCTTATCATGGAAATCCTTATTCATGGTGGCTATAACTTCAGTAAGATGAATTTCTGAATTGCAAGTATTATGTATCAAGAGCCCTTATCTGATCTTTCATAAGGACAGAGTATCACTTCAAACTAACCCATCCTTTCTCCCCAAAGTGGTTTCTGACTTTTCGATTAACCAGTCCATTGAACTCCCTGTATTTTTCCCAAATTACTCTAACAAGGGAGAATACTGCCTACATTCCCTGGATGTTCATAGACAATTGTGCTTTTATCTGGACAGAACTAAATCATTTCACAAGTCAGACCAGCTTTTATTTTCTTTACGGGCCCTAGAATGGGAGGTGCAGTATCAAAGGTTACTTTGTCGAAATGGCTCAGGGATTGCATTGCCTTCACATGTTCACTTACGGAGGGATCTAAGCCTGGCCAAATCAAAGCTCACGCAATTAGGGCTATTGCAGCATCTGTTGCCTTCCACTCTAGGGCCTCCATGGATGACATTTGTGCAGCTGTCGAAAAACAAAAAGACAGCTTGGAAACACCAAAGCAAATTCTCTCTCAGTTTAATTCTCTCTCAGTTTAATGAAGCGCTTTTTGTCTTGCACATGTGGCAAGACCATCAGAAACTGAGCAAACTTCAACACAAGCAATATATACACACCCTTTTTGTCACATGATACTTTTAATTAAAATCTTGTGTCTTAAAGGCACATCCACATTATTGCTACTTAAAACATTTTTTAAAAACAAATATGACTGACAATATTTTAGAACATCTCAACCCTTCCCTTGCTTCACAATTTTTACCTGTAATGGTGATAGAAATATATATACACACATACATATACTAACAATACTATATCTCAAATTATTGTGTTGACTCTCAAAATATGATGTTACTTAGTTAACTAAGAAGTCAGAAACTTACATATCCGAGTCAAATAAAGTCAGATATCACAAATATGACCGCATTTTATAAAAATGCATACACACTTTAACATTTAATATTTTTCAACTTCAATATACTGTTTAAAGATATTGTCTCATTCAAACCCGGGTAAAACATTGCCCCAGTGCATATTTGCCAACTTAACTGAAGTTGCTCAAGTAAAAGTGTAAGCGGGCCCCCCCCAACTATCATCAACAACTGAATCAATTGCTTTGAACAAAAATGAATGTTGTGGATAGGAAATAATGTGTCTAGCCAGTGCATTGTCTCTGTTAAGGGTCTTTATTTTATATAGATGTTCGTATACTCGTTCTTTTAACCTTCTATCCGTTTTACCTATGTAAATCGCTGCACAGCATTGACACTGAGCTACATAAACCACAAACTTGGACTGACAAGTGTACTTCAATTTGATTTTAAAACTAATATTTTTAACTTCAATGTCTTGTCCTGTACTCATGTATTTACAGTAGTTACACATTTGGCATTTGTACATGCGACACTTCCACTGTGGGGTGGTCTTTTTATGTTGTAATAATTCCTTTAAATTAGTCCCCCTCTTGTAAATAATCCGGGGTTTGCTTTTGACCTTGTGAGAAAGGTGAGGATCTCTCCTAATTATTTCCCAATGTTTGTTCAAAATTGACATTATTTCCCTTGTATTACTACTATAAGGTGTTATTAAACTTAAATTCCATACTTCTTTTTGCTGTAATTCTCTGTCACTTATTATAACACTTTGTAAACCAATGGACAAAATGGGTTTATACAATCCCTGGTGTCTCTTATATTTAACTTCTTCCAGTAGACACTCAAAAAGGTCCACTGGGTAACCTCTCCTAACAAACATTGACCTCAAATTATTACATTCATCCATGAAATCCTGGTCCAACGTGACCACATGGGCAGCTCTCATGAGTTGGCCCTTCACCACTGATTTCTTTTGGTGCCATGGATGGCAACTGCTAAAATGTAATAAAGAGTTTGAATATGTGGCCTTTCTATAGATTTTCGCTACATATGCATTCCTTTCCATATCTTTACTAAGATCCACATCCAAGTATGAAATCCTAGTTATTTCAAATACATAAGTAAAGGAAAGGAAATCTGTAGTATTGTAAAAATAATCTACTAGTTTACTAGCTGCTTCCTTATTTCCTTCACAAATGATAAAAATATCGTCCAAAAACCATGTGTAGAACTGGATGTACTGTTTCACTTCTTGTTTACCAAAGATGTTCCCATGAGGCCATTACTAAATTGGCATAACTTGCCCCACAGGGTGACCCCAAAGCTACACCGGTCTTTTGAACATATAACTTATCATTACATAAAATTAAATTATTATACAAAATTATGTCAAGCATTTCCTCTATTAAAGCCACCTCAACAGAGGCTACTGCTTTTACTCTCAGACAACTGCTGACTCGTTCGATGCCTTCCACATGGGGGATAGAGGAGTATAAATCTACCACATCCACTGTTAAAAAATTGAAGTCAGCATTGAATTCTAAATTCTTGATTTGTGACAAGAACGACCAAGAATCTTTACATATATATTTCACTTGAGTTACATACTTCTTCAACTTTTGGTCTACCCATTTTGCCCAAGGGTAAGTTATACTTGCCATACCATCCACCAATGGTCGCATAGGTGGATTATTCACATTTTTATGTAACTTAGGGATACCAAACAAAACAGGTACCCTTGGGGAAGGCATAGATAAATATCTAAACAAGTCAGTAGTAATTCTGGTTTCTAACAACATTTCATATAAATGAGACTTTATTTTACTATATGCTTGATTTAACTCATTACGTGAAACCAACTGATATGTGGAACTTCGGACTATTTGGTCCATTTTATTGACATAGTCCTCCACATTCATAACCACAAGCCCTCCTCCCTTATCTGGGGCCATAATACGGACTGGGGCTTCTTGAATTAGTTGTAATAAATATAGTTGTTCACTAGTAACATTTACAGATGAAACATTCTTACTTTTATTCTGCTTATGGTTACTACCCAACCCTAAAACATTGTATAAATCCAACTCACAAACGAGTTCAAAACATTGTAAAGTTGGGTGTAAAGGGGAACAACAAGTACTTGAAGGATGTAATGCACTAGACTGAACCATAATATTGTCAACAAAAAGCATAGACAAATTGAGTTTATGCACAAATAATTTTAAATCAATTAAAGTTTTAACTAAGTCTGCTTTTCTTGTGGGGATGAAAGTGTACCCATTGGCTAATATTTCCACCAATGGTTGATCTATAGTAATATCAGAAAAATTGTAAATTTTAAAATTTTTATCATTATTCATAAAAATGTTCCTTAGTCCAAAATCTACAGCATTAATTGTCAGGGAAGCTGGTGCAATAAGAGGTGGTATCATCTCCTGCGTTTCCAATTCTTCCCTTTGTAGTTGTTGGAATTAAATTTCTTGTTCTTTGAGCTCAGATTGTATTGGTTGGCTTGATACTGAAAATTTTGGACGTTAGCTGATGTATTATTCACAACTGACTGTTGGGGTAACATGGGTCCCTCACCTGATGGAAGTGCACTACTATCATTTGAGACAGATAGGCCATGTGTTAATTCATTTCTGTTTGTTGTGTTACACGCGAATACATTCATAGCAGCATTGCTGGATTTTTCTACTTGTGAACTTGGGGGTGGGGGGGTAAGCATTCCCCTCACCATATGCTTTACAGTCTCTAGCTATTTTGTTTTACTTTAATTTCTCTAAATTTCATCATTTGTTGGTCTATACTGTCAAAAATTCTGTTGTAATCAAAAGCATATCTTGAAAAGTTTACATGACCCTTAATAGCAGCATCAAAGCTAGTAGCTTCTTGTTGTAAAAGGTTAATAGAAGTCTCATAATGTTTAATCATCAGGTTCAACAGGGCAAGTCCCTGAATGTTAAACAACTCAATAAGTTCTTTAGGAAACAATGAACCTGGCTCTAACCCCGTAGGGTACTGATGGGCACGCAAGCCCTTGGGAACAATGTTTTCATTAACACATTGACGTAAGTAAGTAACTTCTAAAGAAAGTTTTTTATATTTGAAAAGTTTTTTGTCAAGGTCTTGCAATAACGAAACTATGTTACCTGAGTCCTCTGTTTCAGAAGATGTTGATTAGTTGGGTTGCGATTGGAATAAAGGAATTGGCGTTTCCAAACACTGAGTAAAAGTTGGCAAATCTTTCATGTTATTAAATCCTGTAGAACTACTCATATTGAGTCATTTGACAGTTATTATATTGTTAGTAAGATTAACACTACCTGGCTGATTGTTAGAAAAAACAGGCAGAATTGTTGAACCAGATGCTGAAGCTGTTGAACCTGTAGGTTCTCTGCCATTCAGCGCCCTTTCGCCACCTGGACTACTCCTCTGGTGCAATTGTTCAGCTTGTGTGACATCGCTTCCAGTTGGTATCACACTTCCAGTTTGTGAGTTCAGATGGGGAGGTACTGAGCTAGTATTGGGATGCCTACCACCTCCAATTACCAACTCAGAAGCAGAAGGTTGAACAATGGCAGGAACAGAAGGAATGGCATACATCCTAGTCTGTAACTGGCTCACACGTTGAGATAATTGTTCTATTAAATGTGTCAAATACCCCGCTCCATCCTGTTGTGGTGGGGTCAAGTCAAGAATAGTTGGTGTTCCACAAGGACTGTCCAAAGCCATAACAAACTCCAACAGGCAGGAACCAAAGTAAGACAAACTAGCGAAAAAGAAAAAGACAGCTTGGAAACACCAAAGCAAGTTCTCTCTGTTTAATGAAGCACTTTTCGTCTTGCACATGTGGCAAAACTTCATCAGAAACTGAACAAACTTCAACACAAGCAATATACACACACCATTTTTGTCACATGACACTTCTAATTAAAATCTTGTGTCTTAAAGGCACATCCACATTATTGCTACTTAAAACATTTTTTAAAAACAAATATGACTGATAATATTTTAGAACATCTCAACCCTTCCCTTGCTTCAGAATTTTTACCTGTAATGGTGATAGAAATATATATACAAACATACATATACTAACAATACTATATCTCAAATTATTGTGTTGACTCTCAAAATATGATGTTACTTAGTTAACTAAGAAGTCAAAAACTTACATATCCGAGTCAAATAAAGTCAGATATCACAAATATGACCCCATTTTATAAAAATGCATACACACATTAACGTTTAAGATTTTTCAACTTCAATATACTGTTTAAAGATATTTTCTCATTCAAATCCAGGTAAAACATTGCCCCAGTGCATATTTGCCAACTTAACTCAAGTTGCTCAAGTAAAAGGGTAAGCGGGCCCCCCCCCCCGACTATCATCAACAACTGAATCAATTGCTTTGAACAAAAATGAATGTTGTGGATAGGAAATAACGTGTCTAGCCAGTGTATTGTCTCTGTTAAGGGTCTTTATTTTATATAGATGTTTGTATACTCATTCTTTTAACCTTCTATCCGTTTTACCTATGTAAAACGCTGCACAGCATTGACACTGAGCTACATAAACCACAAACTTGGACTGACAAGTGTACTTCAATTTGATTTTAAAACTAATATTTTTAACTTCTATGTCTTGTCCTGTACTCATGTATTTACAGTAGTTACACATTTCGCATTTGTACATGCGACACTTCCACCGTGGGGTGTTTTTTTTATGTTGTAATAATTCCTTTAAATTAGTCCCCCTCTTGTAAATAATCCGGGGTTTGCTTTTGACCTTGTGAGAAAGGTGAGGATCTCTCCTAATTATTTCCCAATTTTTGTTCAAAATTGACATTATTTCCCTTGCATTACTACTATAAGGTGTTATTAAACTTAAATTCCATACTTCTTTTTGTTGTAATTCTCTGTCACTTATTATAACACTTTGTAAACCAATGGATAAAATGGGTTTATATATAACCCCTGTTCTCTCATATTTAACTTCTTCCAGTAGACACTCAAAAAAGTCCACTGGGTAACCTCTCCTAACAAACATTGACCTCAAATTATTACATTCATCCATGAAATTCTGGTCCAACATGACCATATGGGCAGCTCTCATGAGTTGGCCCTTCACCACTGATTTCTTTTGGTGCCATGGATGGCAACTGCTAAAATGCTAAAATTGCTTGCGTGCCCACCAATACCCTATGTGGTTAGAGCCAGGTTCATTGTTTCATAAAGAACTTATTGAGTTGTTTAACATTCAGGGACTTGCCCTGTTGAACCTGATGATTAAACATTATGAGACTTCTATTAACCTTTTACAACAAGAAGCTACTAGCTTTGATGCTGCTATTAAGGGTCATGTAAAATTTTCAAGATATGCTTTTGATTACAATATAATTTTTGGCAGTATAGACCAACAAATGATGAAATTTAGAGAAATTAAAGTAAAAAAAAACTAGCTAGAGACCGTAAAGCATATGGTGAAGGGAATGCTTACCCCCCACCCCCAAGTTCACAAGTAGCAAAATCCAGCAATGCTGCTATTAATGTATTCGTGTGTAACACAACAAACAGAAATGAATTAACACATGGCCTATCTGTCTCAAATGATAGTAGTGCACTTCCATCAGGTGAGGGACCCATGTTACCCCAACAGTCAGTTGTGAATAATACATCAGCTAATGTTCAAAATTTTCAGTATCAAGCCAACCAATACAATCTGAGATCAAAGAACAAGAAATTTAATTCCAACAACTACAAAGGGAAGAATTGGAAACGCAGGAGATGATACCACCTCTTATTGCACCAACTTCCCCGACAATTAATGCTGCAGATTTTGGACTAAGGAACATTTTTATGAATAATGATAAAAATTTTAAAATTTACAATTTTTCTGATGTTACTATAGATCAACCATTGGTGGAAATATTAGCCAAGGGGTACACTTTCATCCCCACAAGAAAAGCAGACTTAGTTAAAACTTTAATTGATTTAAAATTATTTGTGCATAAACTCAATTTGTCTATGCTTTTTGTTGACAATATTATGGTTCAGTCTAGTGCATTACATCCTTCAAGTACTTTTTGTCCCCCTTTACACCCAACTTTACAATGTTTTGAACTCATTTGTGAGTTGGATTTATACAATGTTTTAGGGTTGGGTAGTAACCATAAGCAGAATAAAAGTAAGAATGTTTCATCTGTAAATGTTACTAGTGAACAACTATATTTATTACAACTAATTCAAGAAGCCCCAGTCCGTATTATGGCCCCAGATAAGGGAGGGGGGCTTATTGTTATGAATGTGGAGGACTATGTCAATAAAATGGACCAAATAGTCCGAAGTTCCACATATCAGTTGGTTTCACATAATGAGTTAAATCAAGCATATAGTAAAATAAAGTCTCATTTATATGAAATGTTGTTAGAAACCAGAATTACTACTGACTTGTTTAGATATTTATCTATGCCTTCCCCAAGGGTACCTGTTTTGTTTGATATCCCTAAGTTACATAAAAATGTGAATAATCCACCTATGCGACCTTTGGTGGATGCTAGGGCAAGTATAACTTACCCTTGGGCAAAATGGGTAGACCAAAAGTTGAAGAAGTATGTAACTCAAGAGAAATATATATGTAAAGATTCTTGGTTGTTCTTGTCACAAATCAAGAATTTAGAATTCAATGCTGACTTCAATTTTTTTAACAGTGGATGTGGTAGATTTATACTCTTCTATCCCCCATGTGGAAGGCATCGAACCAGTCAGTAGTTACCTGAGAGCTAAAACAGTAGCCTCTGATGAGGTGGCTTTAATAGAGGAAATGCTTGACATAATTTTGTATAATAATTTTATTTTATGTAATGATAAGTTGCATGTCCAAAAGACCGGTGTAGCTATGGGGTCACCCTGTGGGGCAAGTTATGCCAATTTGGTAATGGCCTCATTGGAACAAGAATTTATCTTTGGTAAACAAGAAGTGAAACAGTACATCCAGTTCTACACATGGTTTTTGGACGATATTTTTATCATTTTTGAAGGAAATAAGGAAGCAGCTAGTAAACTAGTAGATTATTTTTACAACACTACAGATTTCCTTTCCTTTACTTATGTATTTGAAATAACTAGGATTTCATACTTGGATGTGGATCTTAGTAAAGATATGGAAAGGAATGCATATGTAGCGAAAATCTATAGAAAGGCCACATATTCAAACTCTTTATTACATTTTAGCAGTTGCCATCCATGGCACCAAAAGAAATCAGTGGTGAAGGGCCAACTCATGAGAGCTGCCCATATGGTCACGTTGGACCAGGATTTCATGAATGAATGTAATAATTTGAGGTCAATGTTTGTTAGGAGAGGTTACCCAGTGGACTTTTTTGAGTGTCTACTGGAAGAAGTTAAATATAAGAGACAACAGGGGTTATATAAACCCATTTTGTCCATTGGTTTACAAAGTGTTATAATAAGTGACAGAGAATTACAACAAAAAGAAGTATGGAATTTAAGTTTAATAACACCTTATAGTAGTAATACAAGGGAAATAATGTCAATTTTGAACAAAAATTGGGAAATAATTAGGAGAAATCCTCACCTTTCTCACAAGGTCAAAAGCAAACCCCGGATTATTTACAAGAGGGGGACTAATTTAAAGGAATTATTACAACATAAAAAAAACACCCCACGGTGGAAGTGTGGCATGTACAAATGCCAAATGTGTAACTACTGTAAGTACATGAGTACAGGACAAGACATTGAAGTTAAAAATATTAGTTTTAAAATCAAATTGAAGTACACTTGTCAGTCCAAGTTTGTGGTTTATGTAGCTCAGTGTCAATGCTGTGCAGCGTTTTACATAGGTAAAACGGATAGAAGGTTAAAAGAATGAGTATACAAACATCTATATAAAATAAAGACCCTTAACAGAGACAATACACTGGCTAGACACGTTATTTCCTATCCACAACATTCATTTTTGTTCAAAGCAATTGATTCAGTTGTTGATGATAGTCGGGGGGGCCCGCTTACACTTTTACTTGAGCAACTTGAGTTAAGTTGGCAAATACACACTGGGGTAATGTTTTACCTGGGTTTGAATGAGACAATATCTTTAAACAGTATATTGAAGTTGAAAAATCTTAAACGTTAATGTGTATATGCATTTTTATAAAATGCGGTCATATTTGTGATGTCTGTCTTTATTTGACATGGATATGTAAGTTTCTGACTTCTTAGTTAACTAAGTAACATCATATTTTGAGAGTCAACACAATAATTTGAGAAATAGTATTGTTAGTATATGTATGTTTGTATATATATTGCTATCACCATTACAGGTAAAAATTCTGAAGCAAGGGAAGGGTTGAGATGTTCTAAAATATTGTCAGTCATATTTGTTTTTAAAAAATGTTTTAAGTAGCAATAATGTGGATGTACCTTTAAGACACAAGATTTTAATTAGAAGTGTCATGTGACAAAAAGGGTGTGTATATATATTGCTTGTGTTGAAGTTTGTTCAGTTTCTGATGAAGTCTTGCCACATGTGCAAGATGAAAAGTTCTTCATTAAACCGAGAGAGAATTAAACTGAGAGAGAATTTGCTTTGGTGTTTCCAAGCTGTCTTTTTGTTTTTCGCTAGTTTGTCTTACTTTGGTTCCCATTTGTGCAGCTGTCATTTGGGCTAAGCCCAACACTTTTATCAAGCATTACAAATTGTATCTGATCTCCAGGGGAAGAGCGGCCTTTGGTTCAATGTTTCTCAGGAATGTTCTTCCATAAGGGCCACCTAGGTTCTCCACGTAGCTGGGGACTCCGTTCTATCAGTGATGAACAGGAAGAAGATTAACAACTTCAGATAAAGAAGTTGTCTTACCATAACGTTCCGTCTGAGTTGTTGATCTTCTTCCAGTCATCACACCCTCCCACCAACCCCTCCTAAGGTTCCTGGTGGATCTTCTGGGTCTTTGTGGTGTATTAGGGTTTCTGCGCAGAGATGGCCTCTGACTTATTCTTTATCTATATGTTGCATGCAAACTCGATCTGAGGTAGCTGAGCAAAGGGCATTGTGGGTAGCACCTTAGCTTGAGAGTTTTTGGTGCACGCAAGCTTGGTATAAGGCCACGTTGGTTCCAAGGGCTTAGAACTGAAACCTGCATGCAAACCCGATCTGAGGTAACTGAGAAAACGGCATTGTGGGTAGTAGCTTAGCTTGAGAGTTTTTGGTGCACGCAAGCTTGGTATAAGGCCGACTCAGTTCTGAGGCCTCAGGACTAAAACCATCAGTGATGACTGGAAGAAGATCAACAACTCAGATGGAACATTATGGTAAGACATAACGTCTTTTTTTTTCTCTCACTTCACATTTGTGGATATATGACAGTCTTATTTGCTTGGGATAGGGACACCATTCAAACATTTGTGGATATATAAAAAAAAAACAGAATATCACACCGTAAAGACCAAACGTGGTACTGTCCAAAATAAATGACTAAAACTAGTAAAGTATCTGAGGACAATCCACGAACAAGGCAAGCAACATAAAAGTCCAACCATATAAAAAATATAGATTATTTATTTAAAACAGTAAGTGCTTTCACATGGAGCTTCATCAGATCATCTTTTATGTTGATTGCCTGGTTCGTGGATTGTCCTCAGATTCTTTACTAGTTTTATTTGTTGATATATGTCAGCTTTATCTGCTTGGGATAGGGACACCATGCAAACATTTGTGGATATATGTCAGCCTTATTTGCAACACAATGTTGCACTAGAACTTAGTATAATCAACAGTAAGCAAATGTAGCTTTTCTTCCCAGGCCTCTGCTGAGAATGGGTATTACCCAGTAGAATTTTCCTAGTAAACAAAGACAAATAAATAAAACAAATGTGATATTTGTATGTTATGGCTTTGGAAAAGGTGTGAAAATACCAAAGAATGTGCTGTGAGAAATCAACCCCCCCATCAGCATCACAAGCCAAGGCTGTGGACACTACCAAGGGCCACAACATAAGGCTGAGTCTTGGACAGCCAATACCAAGGGCCACAATATAAGGCTTAGGCTTGGACAGGCAATACCAAGGGCCACAACATAAGGCTAAGTCTTGGACAGCAAATACCAAGCGCCACAATATAAGTATGAGTCGTGGACAGTCAATACTAAGGGCAACAATGTAAGGCTGAGTCTGGAAGTACCAAGTGCCACAATATAAGGCTGAGTCTTGGACAGCATATACCAAGGGCAACAATGAAATGGCAAGTCTTGGATCAGCCTAGCACAAAGGTTTACACATACTATAGGCACTCTACCTTAATCCTCTACACACACACACACACACACACACACACACACACACACACACACACACACACACACACACATGCACACACACACACACACACACATATATATACATATATATATATATATATATATATATATATATATATATATATATATATATATATATATACTTCATAACATTGAATTTCATAACATTGAGACCAAAACATCTAAATCCCAACACACTGAAAACCCAGAATATTGAAAACTCAGAACACTGAAAGTGTGCTTCCAAACATTGAAAACTACAGTGCATATGTAAATAACATCTTTTACACCTATAACAACACCTAATTAACAAACACTTTTTCTACTACATTTCTGATACAATGAAGTTAGGAAATTAACTTTTTTCCACTGTAGTGCGATCTTGGAGTTGGTATATTTAATTTATGGGGGCTTGCCCCCCCCTGCAGAAACATAGTAGATAGTGTGTTTTTTAGTTAGGTGTTGTTGTAGGTGGAGGGGATCTTTTTTACTTGTGCAATGTAGTTTTCAATGTTATGAAGCACACTTTCAATGTTTTGAGTTTTCAATGTTTTGGGTTTTCAGTGTTTTGAGTTTTTAATGTTATGGTCTCAATGTTATTAAATTCAACGTTATGAAATTTCAATGTTATTAAGTAAACCCTTATATATATATATATATATATATATATATAGGGTCTATATCACATAATCAAACTTCCAAAATTTCGAACACCAAATGCTCAAAAGCTCAGAACAGCAAATTTTTTCCCAGAGAAAAAATTCCCTGATCCGAGAAACACACACACAACACCAGCACACCAAAAACCTATGTCTAATGTGGGGGGGCTTCACCTCCCACCCCCCCTATTTAAATATACCAACTCCGAGATGACACCACACTGGAGGAAATAACAAAACCGCTGAACAGCCCACCAAATTATTGCCTTGGGTAAGAATTTGATGTTCCGTGGCTTCGCTATTTTCAGTGTTTGTGGTTTTATGTTCAATGTAATGCCATTTGGCATTATCAGCTTTTGCGGATGTGATATAAACCCATATATACCCACATATATATATATATATATATATATATATATATATATATATATATATATATATATATATATATATATATATATATATATATATATATATATATACACACACACACATGTATATATATATATATATATATATGTATATATATATATATATATATATATATATATATATATAGATAGATATAGTTATACACACATATGTAAACTTTGGCTCATAACTTATGTGATATTATCCACTTTTATTTTCAGGTGCCATTGTTACATACACTTCAACAGTTTAACTGTCAATTTTCAGATGCAACCAGCTTTGGATTAGGCTAATAAACAACATAAAATCATACATTAACACTTACAGGAAACATATATCATCCTTAAGTATACCTAATTTGTATCCACTGTTATTTGTTCAGAAGAAAAAGCTTTTAAGTATTCTATGAATTATGAAATCAAGATTTAGGTTTGGATTGCTAAATGTCAGACTGAATGACAGAATTACCTTAATCTGCATTGTCCGTTTTGAAAGAGTTATACAGAAATGTGTTTAAAGAACCATAACTGACATTTCTAATGATGAATGACCCAACTGGTCTTGATGTGCTACCACTGGTTTGTCAAACACTGAACAAGTAACCATATGTCTATGGACATTTATCCTGTCTGTGGGCGTCAGTCCTTTATTTTCTTTAAAATACATATATGGACATTTCCTGTCTTTGGACATTTTAATCACATACTTAAAAGTGTACATATGAAAGTACCTTGTACTTTAAAATAGCTGTTAGCAGTGCAAATTGTGAAGATTGGGTGAAGATTGATGAAGGCTTCCAGCCTAGCCAGATAGAATTTTGGAGATAATTCTGTCATCTGTAAGTATTAATGTAAACCATAGGCTTGTTGTCTTAAATTGTAAAAATAGTGTTACATGTGGAACTGGAAAAAAAGTAACAACAGTGCACTCTGCTGACCAAGTAAAGCATGTTGTGAACCTTTGTAAACAAGGCTCTGGCCAATCTCGATGAAAGGAATTCTTGCTATTGTTTTAAGGCCAGAATTAATTGCGAGAATTTGTATGCATAAATGTCCTTTATTGCTCTGGTTTCTGCCCAGAGGGGAAGAATGTAAATGTTGTTTCTGTTAGCCTGGGAACCCAGGGAAGTGTGAAGAATGATGTAATGTGAATCAGGAATGTGATTTTAAAAACAGAGAGAATCAGAGAGCATTAAGCATTTTTGTCTTGACCATCCAACTCAGCACTACCTTTGCTCTATATATAAGTTTATCTTAGACTTGTGTTTTCTCTTAGAAATAGCTAGAAACTAGAGAGATTAGACTAAGTGTTTTCTATGATGTCAGAACTGTACTACTGAATTATTTTAAGTATTTCTCTGTGATCTCTGAACTCTTGACTAGCACTGTGTAGTAAAAAGTATTATCTTGTGTTTTGACTATTTATTATTAAATATTTTAAACCCTTTCAACTGTGGCTGTTTTTGTAGAGATAATTTAAGCTCTTTAGAGTACTTGCATGCCTTTGGTAAAATTGTACAAAGCCACTCTAATAGCTTTACCCATGGGATATACTACCAATTGGATAATAATATTGCACAGTAATAATTGGACACCCTTTTAAAGGCCTTTGGGTAGATGATAAATATTAGTGGGTGGTGGCAGCTGGTACTACTATATAGTTTGGCAAAAAGGGGGCACAGCTGGAGAACCTGTGCCAGTCTTCCCCAGGAGTGTGTGTGTGTGTGGTTATATAAACTATTCTCAAAGTGTGTGTGTGTGTGTGTGTGTGTGTGTGTGTGTGTGTGTGTGTGTGTGTGTGTGTGTGTGTGTGTGTGTGTGTGTGTGTGTGTGTGTGTGTCTCAGCTACTTGGGCAGGGACATGAAGCACTGGTTCGACAGAGAGGGTGCTGGAGGTTTTTGCTTTCCCACTAGGCTGAGATCTGGATCCTATAGCTGTGCCAGTGGGAAGTCTTATTGGGGACCTGGACAGCAAGGGAGTGACCAGCCCAGGACTGACTTTGATCTCTGTGTGCTCTTAAGGGAAATTGAACTTTACTGTGTGTATTTGTTATCCTTTCCTCCTACATGAGATGCCCCTCACTGGTGTTAGTGGTGAGGATTGAGGGTCCATGATTGTTGGGCCAGGGCATGGGCTTCATATATTAATTGTTTGGCAGTAGTGGGATATCTACACCACCTATTAATTGGTTGGCAAATACTAATTGGCTTGTAGTGGTGTGGGTGGAGTGAATTCCTGTAGCTTGTGTACATTGAGCTCTGAAGGTGTTTTGTATTCTAAATCAGCCATGCAGTGAATACTCAGAGTTCAGATCACAATTGTTTTATTTCTTTTGTTAGCTTAGTTAGTCAGGGTGAGCAGGCAGCATGTCAGCAGAGGAGTATAGAAAGATGACAATGAGCCAGCATGCGGAGATGTGCAAGGCCAGGGTTTTGGTGCATGGAAACCTGAATAAGGCAGACCTGACTGCAGCCTTGGTTACAGCTGCATCAGAAAACAGCAACCAGGAGGACAATCAGACTGGCAGTGGAGATATAATACCCTCGGAGAATGGACAGCTCAACCTTTCTGCAGAGGACTTCAAAATCCATCTGGAGCTAAAGAGACTTGAGTAGGAAGACAGGTATGTGGAAATAGAAGCAACTAAGAGACTGAGGTGTCTAGAGAGTGAGGACAATGAGAGACTGTGACATTTGCAGGCTGAGGAGAATGAGAAACTGCTATGCCTGGAATCTGAGGAAAATGAGAGGCAGAGGAAATACTGACTGTCAGAGGTGACAATTTCATGTCAGACCTGCTGGCTTGTCTGTGGAAGTCCTGTGGGGTGAAGCACATGAAGACCACCCCCTACCATCCCCAGACTAATGATCTTGTTGAGAGGTTAAACTCTACAATCAAGTCTATGTTACAGGCATTTTCAGATCAGGTTAAGAGGGAGTGGGATAGATATTTGCCCCAAATGTTGTTTGCTTAGAGAGTGGTTCCCCAGGAATCCACAGGATTTTCACCCTTTGAGTTGCTGTATGGGCATAGGGTGAGGGGACCTCTAGATTTAATTTGAGATGAGTGGGAAAGTGAGTGTGAGTCTCACAAGGAGTCTGTTGTGGCATACGTCCTAAACCTCAGGACAAGGCTCAGGGAACTCATGGGCTCAGCCCAGGAGAACCTGGCAGAAGCCCAACAACAGAAAAAGGTGTGGTATGACAGAAATGCTCGAGCTAGAGCGTATGCTGTGGGGCAGCAGGTAATGGTTCTCATTCCTGTCAGACACAACAAACTGAAAGCAGCTTGGGAGGGACCCTACAAGGTGGTAAGAAAGGTAAGTGATGTTAATTACATGGTGGAACTGCTAGACAGATGGCAGTGGCTCAAAATGTACCATTTTAACATGATGAAACCTTACCATGATAGGAAGGCCCTTGTGCTGAGCATTTGCAGTGGATTACAGGAGGAGTCTGAGGTTGATCTGGGGACTGATCTCCTCAGTGAGTCTTGGGCTAACACATCAGTGTAAGGGATAGCAATGTCCAGCAGCTGTCTCCTACCCAGGTTTGAGAAATCCAAGCAGTGTTGCAGGAATCTTGGGACATGTTCACTGGGAAACCAGGGGGCACCCACTTGGGGCAGCACCAGGTGGATACAGGACCCCAAAGGCCTATTAGGCAGGCCCCTTATAGTGTGCCTGAGAGAGTCAAACAGACTCTGAGGGAGGAGGTACAGAAGATGTTGGAACTAGGGGTGATTCAAGAGTCCAACAGTCCCTGGGCCTCCCCAGTGGTGCTGGTGCCAAAGAAGGATGGCAGAACCAGGTTCTGTGTGGACTATAGGAAGTTAAATAGTCACACAGAGTCAGATGCTTACCCCATGCCTTCGACAGATGAGGCCCTAGTGCAGCTGGGTGGGGCTAAGTATCTTACAACCATTGATCATACCAAGGGTTACTGGTATGTGCCCTTGACTCCTAGTGCAAGGGAGAAGTCAGTCTTTGTGACTCCTTTTGGCTTGTATGAGTTCACAAAGATGCCCTTTGGGATAGAGAATGCCTCACCAACTTTCCAGAGGCTGGTAGATCATGTCCTAGCAGGATCAGCAGGGTTTGTCCTTTTTTACCTAGCTGATATTGCCATTTACAGCCATTCCTGGACAGTGCACCTTCAGCATGTCTGGGAGGTGCTGGGCAGACTACACATGGCAGGGTTGACCATTAAGCCGAGCAAATGTCAGGAGGGTATGGCAGAGGTCTCCTACCTAGGACATAGAGTGGGGAGTATGTGAGATAAGGCCAGAACCTGCCAAAGTGGAAGCCATTCAGGTATGGCCTGCACCTGTTACTAAAAAGCAGGTGAGGGCATTTTTAGGGACAGCATGGTACTACAGAAAGTTCGTCCCCAGTTGGAGTACCATGGCTGCTCCCCTCACAGACCTGACAAGGAAAAACAAACCAGATAAGGTAGTGTGGACCCCAGCATGTGAGCAGGCATTCCAGAAGCTTAAAGAAGCTTTGGGAGTCCCCCCTGTTTTAGCCAGTCCAGATTAGGGCAAAGAATTTGTTGTGCAGGTGGATGCTTTGAACCTTGGGGTGGGGGCTGTACTTAGCCAGATTTCTTCAGAAGGAGAAGAGCACCCAGTGGTTTATCTCAGTCATAGGCTCCAACCCAAGGAGGAATGCTATGCAGCTGTAGAAAAGTAATGTCTAGCCATAGTGTGTGCACTGCAGAAACTTCAGCCTTATCTGTATGGAATGAAATTCACTGTTATGACAGATCACAACCCCTAACATGGTTAAACAGAGCCAGCCATCAAAATGCCAAGCTGCTAAGATGGAGCCTGGGGTTGCAAGCATATGATATGTACATGCAGCACCGCAGTGGGATTAGCAATGCCAATGCAGATGGGCTCTCAAGACAGGGAATGGGGTAAGGTATACTCAGATAGACCTAACTCCCTCAAGCAGTGTTTCTCAAAGGTCACTTGAAAAACTAGTTCTCCAGGGGGGAAGATATGTGAAGATTGGGTGAAGATTGATGAAGGCTGCCAGCCTAGCCAGATAGAATTTTGGAGATAATTCTGTCATCTGTAAATATTAATGTAAACCACAGGCTTGTTGTTTTAAACGGTAAAAATAGTGTTACACGTGGAACTGGAAAAAAATATAATAACAGTCCACTTTGCTGACCAAGTAAAGCATGTTGTGACCATTTGATGTAAACATGGCTCCGGCCAGTCTAGATGAAGGAATTCTTGCTATTGCTTTAAGGCCAAAGTTAATGGCCAGAATTTTCATGCATGAATGTCCTTTATTGCTCTGGTTTCTGCCCAGAAGTGAAGAATGTAAATGAAGGGTTCTATTAGCCTGGGAACCCAGGGAAGTGTGAAGAATGATGTAATGTGAACCAGGAATGTGATTTTAAAAACAGAGAGAATCAGAAAGCATTAAGCATTGTTGTCTTGACCATCCAACTCAGCACCACCTTTGCTCTATATGTAAATTTATCTTAGACTTGTGCTTTCTCTTAGAAATAGCTAGAAACTAGAGAGATTACACTGTTTTTCTGTGATGTCAGAACTGTACTACTGAATTAAAGTATTTCTCTGTGATCTCTGAACTCTTGACTAGCACTGTATAGTAAAAAGCATTGTCTTGTGTTTTGACTATTTATTATTAAATATTTTTAAACCCTTTACACTGTGGCTGTTTTGTAGAGATAATTTAAGCTCTTTAGAGTACTTCATGCATTTGGTAAAATTGTGCAAAGCCACTCTTATAGCTTTAGCCCTGGGCTATACTTCCAATTAGATAATAATATTGCACAGTAATAATTGGACACCCTTTTAATGGCCTTTGAGTAGCTGATAAATATTAGTGGGTGGTGGCAGCTGGTACTACCATATAATTTGAGGAAAGGGGGCACAGCTGTAGAACCTGCGCCAGCCTTCCCCAGGAGTGTCTGTGTGGTTATATAAACTATTCTCAAAGTGTGTGTGTGTGTGTGTGTGTGTGTGTGTGTGTGTGTGTGTGTGTGTGTGTGTGTGTGTGTGTGTGTGTGTGTGTGTGTGTGCGTGTGTCAGCTACTTGGGGAGGGACATGAAGCACTGGTTGGACAGAGAGCATGCTGGAGGTTTTGAATTGGGTTAGGGAGGAACTCTGCTTCACATGGATGGGGAGCCTGCTCCATAGACAGTGTAGTCTCTGGGATACATACCTATCTCTCCAGCAGGTCATATTCATATCACAGGCAAGGTTTAAGTCTTTAGAATGGGTAATTCTGGTGCTATTTGTTTTGAGGATATGCAGGAAGTCCCTCAGAATGGGGTCTGACAATGCCCTGTATACCAGGCATAGATCTCCCCTCAAAAGACTGTAGGAGACAGAATACAGGGATAGGGCCTTGAGATGTTCTGCATAGGACATATTACTTATGTCCAGTATTCTTTTATTGAGGAACCTCTGTGGACATTCCAATTGTTGGATATGCCTGGTTATGTACATACCAAAGGGGGCAGTGTACTCAATGAAAGGTCTGATGAATACTGAGCAGAGTGGAACAATGACTTCCTTGTACTTACATACCATACCTTTGTTTATAAGTTATGCAACATCAAATGATTTCCCCACCACTGCAGACACGTGATGAACAAAGTCTAGATTACTATCTATGTGTATCCCTAAGTCCCTGACGACTGAGTCAGCTCTAAGGGATGTATTATCAATATGATAGTTACCAGGGGTGGATGACTTTTTGAAGGATACTATTATGCATTTCTTGGCATTTAGTTTTAGTCCATGGCTCTGACACCAGTTGTTTGTCTGTGTCAGCCACTCCTGGAGAACATTTGTGTCAGTGTGAGGTTCAATGACAGCTTTTAATTTGCAATCATCTGCAAATTTAGTCTGCCGGAGACCACTGACATTGGCCTTGACTTCCGAGAAGTAAATGCCAAAAAGGAGCAGTCCAAGGACTGATCCCTGAGGAGATTCCACTTGTGACTGGTCTCACTACAGAGTGGACTCCCCAATTCTAATTTCCTGGGTCCTGTCTGTGAGCCAGTTGGCTATCCACCGGGTGACATATAGGTTTGTACCTAACCTCTTAAGTTTGTCAACAATGCCTGAGTGGAGTATTGTGTCAAATGCTTTGGCCAGGTCAAGGTAGGCAGTGTGAGTGATTTTGCCCTCATCCATTGTTTTGGTGACCTTCTCAAAGAAGTCCACCAGGCTGATTAAGCATGATCTGCCATTGGCCAGACCAAAGTGGGTTGGGTCCAGTGTCTGGAGGTTTTCTACGTCTCTATTGATCATCTCCATGATATTATTTCCATGGCTTTACATATAAGACTAAGTGAGACTTATAGATCTGTAGTTTCTGGAGTCTGTAGATGGCCCACCTTTGTGCAGAGGGATGACCATTGCCTTTCTCCACTCATGAGACACAAAACCTGTTTGGAGGCTACAGTTAAACAGTAATTCCATTGGCCCTGATGGGTCATGTTTCATGCTATTTAGAAGGCATCCTGGGATATTGTCTGGACCCATTAATGAAGTGTTCTTGGTCTTAGGTAACATCTGAAGTCAAGTACTCCAAGGATAACTTAATAGGTGATGGATTGTGTTGTGTCTATGGTGAAAGAAAACCCTTTAGGGAATGAATGCTGTCTTTCCAAGTTATAAACAAATAATTAATAAAACAGAGGTAAGGAAGTGCTATATATGGGAAGTTGTATAGGTTGTGTGCTATGCAGATATTCGCATATTATGGAGCCACTCTGGTCCATGTTGCAGTTAATGCAATTTGCACATACTTCTTTCCATTAAAGTTAAAGTTGTTGTATGTCATAATGAACTCTATGAAATGTCTAAACCTGGGATAATGCCATGATACCTGTTTTCTGCTAGAAGCTCTTAAGATGGGCAACAATCTTATATTTTTGTGGGCTGTTTGTATAGAATGAAGTAGCATCCATGGTGGTTAAAATAGGTAGGTTATGATAAAATGACAGAGTACACAGAAAATGAGTCATGGTTTGAATATAGCTGTCCATTTCAGTGACTAGTAGTGTCAAAATTTTCTCCATAAACGCAGCAATCCCATCTATTAGGGTTCCTTTGCCTTATACTATTGGTTCTCCTGGATTTCCTGACTATTTTTGTAGTGTTTGTCATTATCACCAGAATGCTGCTTGGTAATATGTGTAATATGATATCTGCTCACTTCAGTGACATACTCATTATTGTTTAAGATGGCATCAGAGAGTTTTGCTGCCTCTTTTATGACAATGTTGGGATGGATTTAAATAGGTCTCTTGCTAGTCTTTCAGAGGAAAAAAGTATCCTAGAAGAGCTGTATTTGCATGTCCATCATCTTGTGATTCACATGTTGATGAGAACTTTCAGTACAACTACCAGCTTTGCACTGCATCCACTTATGTGTGTGCGTGTGTGTGTGTGTGTGTGTGTGTGTGTGTGTGTGTGTGTGTGTGTATCATAAATGAATCATCCCACTCTTGTTTTTTCAAACAATTCATGTTTGCTTCAAAACTCTATTCTGTTGAGTGGTATAGGTTGGGAAAATGTAAGGCCTCATAAAAGAACTGATGATTCCCTAGTGCACCAAGTGTGGCTTAAATGGTTAACAACAGAGATGTGCCCATCTGTTGTGGGTTCCTGCTCTGTGGTGCTGTTAGTAACATCTTCATTATCCGAGTATCTAGTTTATTAAAAGTTGCTTAGTTTCTTCTTTTAACAAAATGCAATCTTTAACAGACTGTTGTGGTGGTTATTTCTTGAAAAATAAAACAGGATCTGGCACAACCAGTATCAATCTAGTGAGTAAATAATACTATAAAATCAAATAAAATTAAAAACACCAGTGAAATACAGGGAAAACACTGAAAAACAAATTTAGTGAATAACAGCTTCAATCATAAAATTACTCCTTCAGACTCAAAATTCATTAACAAACTGGGTACATGTAAAACCCCAATAAAACCACAATAAAATCACATGACCATTCTCAACCAAATACTTCATTACAAAAAAAAAACTAAAAAACTAATGTACATTAAACATTATAAAAAATCAAAAGGTGATTTCAACTTTTGTGTTTTGTGCACACAATTAAAACGTTTATGGTTTTGGTTATGTACTTTTTAATAATGCTTTGATCACAGACACTTTGATAGCATTAAAATTATACATCAGTAAAATCAAGCTTGCAGTTTATATGCAAAATGTTTAGCCATCAACATTTTCCACGATGTATCATTCATATGGGAAGTAAGAAGTCCGAATGCTGAAAATTCAACTATCGATATTCCAAACTGGACAAACTCACTCCCTTCTTGACCCATGTTAGCAACTGATTTTAGGTGAGGAGCAGTCAGAAATGTTGACATTTGTTTTTTTTTTTTTTTTCTTGGCATTTGGACAATTTAGCATTACAGATTTTGTGTAAAAAGTTTGAGGATGTCAATAAATGGTGAAGTGCGATCAACATTTTGATGGTAAACCATGCAAAATAATATTTTTTTTTAACTATTCTTATGCTAATGATGTAGGTTTCATAAAACCAAACACTTTTTACCTCCCTGCCCAGTGTAGTGGAAGCCTTTGAAAAAGGATATGAAACAGATACCAGAAAGGCTTTATTACAACTTTGTTCTGTTTATTTTTATAATCTCAGACTTTAAAATCTTAGACAAATGACAATTTATTAAGAGTTATTAAATCTGATAAGGTAAGTGCAGTAGTTTTAATGGATGTGGAAGCTTATAATGACAAATTGTTGACTTAGCTAAGTGATAATAAATTTTATGGAGAGGTAGATAGCACTACAAGGTTACTGGCGCTTATTTGTATTGGTGTTAGGAGGGTAGCTTATGTGAAGAAAAACTGAAGGCTACCTTTATGCAGAGCTGCCAAGAACTGGGGTGATTTCTGGTATCCCCAAGCCTCACAAGAATTAATTAAATCATCATTTGAGACCTATTGTCTCTTTGTTGGCCTCTAAGATGGCTTGCAGACTTAAATCAGTGGTAAAGGAAATAACATCATTCATCATGCATTCGGTAGATTGTATTCATCAATTACAAAATGTTGTTAACATAATTTTTTTTTGCTACAGGTGACATATGTAGCTTGTACACCATGATACCAACACAATTGGGTTTGGTGTGTGTGTGTGATGCCCATGCACTTTCCCAGTAATCAAGGAGCCTCAATCCTCACCACTAGCATCAGTGACGGATGTACACATTGGGGTGATGACAAGTACACACACCGTAAAGTGCAATTTCCCTTAAGACCACACAGAGATCACAGTCAGTCTGGGGCTGGTTTCTCCTTTTCTCTCCAGATCCCCAATAAGATTCCCCAACTGCACAGCTATAGGGTTAATATCTCAACCGTGTGGTCAAGCCAAAACCTCCAACACCTTCTCTGTCCAACCAGAGCTTCAAGTCCCTGCTCAAGTAGCTGACACACACTTTGTGATTTGATTTATATACAAACACGCACACACTTCTGGGAAAGGCTGGCACATGTTTACTAGCTATACCTCCTTCGGCCCAGACTAAATGGTAGTTATCACTGCCACCAACCAGCTCTTACTCATTGGCTACCATAAGGCCCTTACAAAGGGTGACCAATCCTACTGTGTAATGTTATTGTTATCCAAATAGTAAGTGTGACAAAGACTAAGGCTATTTAGGAGTGGCCTATACAGTGTCACGAAATACATATGCAAGTTGGCTAAGAGCTTAAATATCTCTAAACAAACCATCCCCAATTAAAGGGTTTAATGTATTTAATAATAAATAATAAAAAAACAAGACAATATTCAATAACTCAGCACAATGACTACAGAGTTCAGAATCACATGAAATATTTTAAAACAACATACAACATTGTAGGACAGTCTAAAATAAATACAGAATGCATTTAAACTAATCTTTACTATATCCCTATCTATATCTAAGAGAAAGTACTGTACAGTAGTTGCTTAATATTAGCAAGACAAATGCAGATGAGTGGGTGTTCTTACTGGGTCCAAGACAAGGTACAAAATTCAAGGTCTTTCTCTGAGAGACTTCTTAAATTACTATCAAATATTACTGCTGGGTCAGCTTTGGCTGACATCACTCTTTGTCACCTGCCTTCAGTTCCCAGGCTAACAGATGCTAACAGAATTTTTAACATCTCTGTGTGGGAAGTAGTACATTTTACATTTTATACATAGCAATTACTTTTCTCCAAGACAATAGAAAAAAATTCTAGTTCTAGACATCCTGTCTTCCTGCTGCATTAACTAACTTTTATAGCACATCGTTAACAATTTCAACTTATTTTCTTGAAGTTTTGCAAGTTAACTCTGTATGTTCCAGCTTCTACTATTAAAACATACATTTGCACAGGTGTATAGTTTATATGCACTTCTGTTCTTTTCCTGTAGGGTAAACTGTGGTTACATTCTTGAAGCTTGGTACATATACATTTCAACACACACTTCTGCACCAGTAGTTTAATATACACATAACATATAGTTCTCTTATATTTGTAAGACAAGCATATAAATCATATTAATATTCGCAAATATGATATGATTATTTACATAATTCCAGACAGCTGGGCTGGCAGTGTCATATTTCTCCCTTCCCTGAAAACTCAGGCTAGTTTTTCAAATGACCCTTGAGAAACATTGCTTGAGAGGGTTGAGCCTATCTGGGAATACCTTATCCCATTCCCTGTCTTGAAATTCTAGCTGCCATGGCATTACTGACCCAGTACAGTGCTGCACTGTCCCATCATATGCCTGCAACCCTAGGCTCCACCATAGTAATTTGGGATTTCCTGGCTGGCTCCCTGTAGCCATAGATCCCCATCAAACTCCTCCTGCAATCCAGTCTCTGAACAGTAACCCTTTTTCCCAGTATACAGATTCCCCCTTCCCTTCAGAATCAGGTGCCTCACTAGCTACCTCACTCAGGCCTTGTAATGTAGGGTTTGAGAACTGAGCCTGTCTCAACTCTCTCTTTGTAACCATTCCCAGCTCCCCTTCCACAGGAAGTCTAGTATCCTCTGACAGAGGAGCCTCACTGTCAGCGTGGGTACTACTACTCACATCTGCCCTTACAGTCACTCTGTCCAAGGGAGCATCGGTACCCACAAGCACCTGTGACTCACCTTCAGTCTCACTGCTGCAGGGTAGCTCACTCCCTGAAGAAACAACCTCACCAGTCCTGGCTGCAAGTGTGTGGTCTGTCTAGGTCTCCCCAAGCGACCAGACCCACATGCTTGTCTCCAAGCCTGACTGCATGTTACTGCATGCACACAGAGTACAGCATTATCAAACTCAATCCCTGTCAGGACATCTGCAGGATATCCTCAACCACACCTATTTGGTTTGACTAGTACGCAGGCAACATGGGTTTGATTAATGGCTCAGATGAAAACAAAAAAGAAGTGAGTTAGCTGTAGCGACACACAGCCAAGAAACCAGGAACCAACCAGCAGTTACAACCACTAGGTCAATAAAGGTCCATCCTCTCCAAAAAATTGTGATCCAGGTGAATAAAAAATGTTTATTGCCAAACACAAAACACTGATTTAGAACTTTCATTTCAATCACGTGAAACTTAATCAGAATAATTATCTTTGTGACAACATAGTATATATATATATATATATATATATATATATATATATATATATATATATATATACATATATATATATATATATATATATATATATATATATATAAATAAATATATATACATACACATACATACATACATACATACACGAATAAGCTCATTGTGATTGGTCCACATCTTAAAATTGAAACAATCAACTAATTATTTATACAAAGTGTATTAAAAATACATACACTCTACACTAAACACTTTTAAAATCTAGTATGAAAACTTAAAATACTATTTTTGACAAACATGTTACTGATTTTGTAGATAATAAATAGTAAATAATATACTATATTCAGATATATACACATTTTAATTCCACATTTTCTCATACAATAATTCTCTGTTTTAATGCTAGTACAAGAGATACATGGTCATTCAAACCTGGGCTGGTGCATGCATCTAACTGCAGTTGCCATATCAATTCATGAAACTCTAAAGGAGTTTCCCAATCACAACCCAGTCCGAGGATTTAACTTGTTCAATCACCCAAAATTTAAACACAGCTTGTTTACACTCCAGGTTATGCCCATAAAGGGCATTAGTACCCTTTTTCTTCCCAATGTCATAACCATGTTCGTATATTGTGTGTTTCAAACTTGTTTCCATCTTGCCAATGTAATATGAAAAACATATATGGCAATATGCAAGGTAAATTACCCCTCTAGTCTGACAATTATAATACCCTTTTGCTAATATCTTTATTTTTTTATTTTTTTTTATTTTTATTTTACATTTGTTGACTGGGCTAGTCTAGCTGGATACATGTCCTTTTTCAGTAGAGGCCCAGGGAGATAAGCTCCAAAGTTAAGTAAAATTTACATAAAAACAGTAGTTAAAAATACAACACATAAAACAAGTCTACAATAGTTAAAAGTTCAATACTTAAAAAGCATATTTCTATGAATTACTACACATGAGAGGATTAACAATATTTGGATAGAGAAAAGATAAAAAATGAGACTTATGTTTAAGAAATAAGTATAGAGGCAAAGGAAAGTTTAGAATTGGCACAAGTGTAGGAGAATACAAGGGTTCAGAGTTATTGAGACATATGGGGTATAAAGGAGAAAGAGAATGAAGGAAATAGATGAAAGAAGAAAGAACAAACAAAGCACTGGCTAGTGTACAGGTGACTTCTGAGGAGTTTAGTTACAAAGAGGTCATAGCAGGGAAGATAGGGGTAGAGCAAGGAGAAGAAAAAGGGGGATGAACTATGGTTCAGTCTGGTTTCGAACAGGGACAGAGCCAGAGTAGTTGCTGATGTTCTTTTAGGTGTTTCTTGAAGAGAGATGTTGATGAGTGAGATGTGAGTGTAATAGGAAGGTTATTCCAGATTTTGCCCACAATATTGGTAAATAGTGAGTCCCCCGCTTTATTGTTAGAACAATCTTTCTATTATTGTTAAGGCAAGGAATAATTAATTCACTGTTATTAGTCACCCATCCACATTGCAAACAGCGTTCACAGGCATAGGTACATATTTTTCTTCTTGTCCCCTCAATAATATTAGGTTTACCAGTGCCTTTTTCAAACACATTTTTAAGTTAGCCCCCCCTCCTGTAACTACATTTCAGGGGTAGGTGAAAAACCTTAAGGCTATTGGACATGATTTTAAAGCTATTCCAATACTTGAAAATAATTTGTTTTATTTTGTTAGTATCTTGGTTAAATCTCACCACAAAATAATGCCCATCCTGGCCAACATTAATGTTTTGGTGAGTCGGATCATTTTTGCCACCTTGCTCACCATAACTTGTCTTTAATAATCTGGATAATCTGCATTTATTATTCAGTTAAGTGATTGATGATGAAACGTACCATGATAGGTTGATGAAATGTATATAAGTGCAGTTGAGAAGTTGTTGAACTGTCTGATGAAGCGGCTTTGGTGCCGTGAAAGCACTTACGTGTTTTTTTTCATTAAAGCTTGTCGTGTACCCTTGAAGTGTTGAACATTTTTACTTGCTACCTTCTGCCATCCACAGGGTTGTTTTTGGTTTACGTTTACTTGCTGATTTTGGGTGTTGTTTGACCTATCTATGAAACTTAAGATACAAACAAAAATTTATAACATTGATAGCATCTTTCATGAAGGGAAAAGGAAAAAAGTCTCAGACATAGTGGACATTCTGGAGGCTTTTAATTATCATTATGCAGAGCATCATAAAGATAAAATAAGTACAAATGAATGTGAGAAGTTAGAGAATATAGTTCCCAACATAACAAGAATTTCTGAGGAACTTAAGTTAGAGATACAAAATCCTATTTCTCAAAAGGAAATTATATATGGTATTAAAGGAAGTAAGTCTAATAAAGCAGCTGGAATAGATGGCTTAGTTATCAAAATGTATAGCCTGTTCTCCTCTTCTATAATCTCTCTCCTACATAAAACCTTTCTTGAAGTTCAAACATTAGCAAATATTCCTCCTTCTTGGAGATATTCTGTAATTTCCCCTATATTAAAAGACAATTGCAACTCATATAGACCAATGTCTGTTGAATAATGATTATAAACTATTTATGTCATTTATGGTCAATAGATAAAAATACCCATATCTAAAATAATTAATGAAGACCATACTGGTTTTATACATAACAGGCATACACAGGATAATATTAAAAGAGTATTAAAAGTTCATCTCTACTTGGTTCCCAAGTAGACTATTCTCTATCTGTAAAGCCTAGCACTTACTCCTACAGTACTTGCACCTTGATAAAGCACTCTTATTATAGATAGTACCCCACCAGCCTAAAACCCACTTCCCCCGGAGTCCTTTGAAAGTCTCTTTATCTACTACTTCTAGTATGTCGAGGGATCAGTTGCTAGTGTCCTCTCCAGCTCAACTGGTGAACCTGGGAATATTGAGGCAATGTTACAATTGCCTCATGTACACAGACAATCCTCTCCTTCTCCCACAAAACACAAATACATGCGAGAGATGCAACTATACGGCCAAACTGGAGGCTGAGCTCTCTCAACATAGGACTGGCAAGACCAGACAGGAGGAGAAGGTAACCACACACAATACATACCCAGTCACACATGGTACCATCACAACTTCAAATCATACACATACTCACACAAAGACATACTCGGAGGCTCTGATCAAAAATTTACCAAAACAGCAGAGGCCACCAAAGCAGACACTCAAACAACTACCACCTCACGACCCAACACATGCAACACATAGACCACACAGTCAGAGTGTCAAACAGTCACAGCCCTTAAGGCCAAATAAAATGCCAGACACACTTGTCATTGGTGATTCCATAGTCAGACACACTGACGTCCCGCTCACCAGACTGAGTAAGGAGAAGGTCACAGTAAGCTGCCTGTCGGGCGCTAAAATCTGCCACATAACGCAAGCACTCAGGTCTCTCAACAGCAGGTACAAGTATGACTCAGTTATTGTCCACACTGGTGTCAACGACCTGAGACGTACCTCCTTGGACTACATGAAAAGGGACATCGAGGAGCACTCTGATTATGTAGCCCAGGCAGGTATGACCCTGACCTTGAGCAGTATCCTACCTTCACCTAGAATGATGCCACAATACAGTGATAAGATGATCAGCTTTAATAATTGGCTTAAATTCTGGTGTCATTCAAAGGGGATCCAATGTCTGTCTGCCTGGGATGACATGCTGGACAAGCCACGCTGCTTCGCAAGGAATGGCTTGCACCTGTCACCCCTGGGCTTCCGGATATTGGCAAAGGCTCTTGCCACCCCCATAGTGCCTTTTTTAGGCAAGGCTCAAATTCTAAACCTACCACCCTAGATCACCAAAAAGGAAAAAAACTAAGGGTAATGCTGCTCAATGCCAGAAGTCTCAATCTCAAGATGCACGCACTTGAGGCCCTTCTCAATATGGAGAACATCGATGTCTGTGCTGTGACAGAAACCTGGTTCAAGGCTCCTGAGAGCACCCCAGCACTAACAGGTTTCACCTCATATCATGCGTTCCGGCCCCAAAATCCGGACAGCACCAAGAAAGGAGGGGGGGTGTCCATATTCATAAAGGACACCCACACCTCAAGGTTGGTGGCAACGCACGATGCATCGGAGACCATCCAGGTGCAATCAACCATAGGCAAGACTGCTCTGCAATTTGTAGCATGTTACAGGCCACCCTCTCAAACTCAGGAACCTCACATGGCCTTCCTGAAAACATTGGAGGGATAAATGTATCTCCAAACACCATCATACTAGGTGACTTCAACTACCCTAATATAGACTGGGAACACTACTCAAGCCCAAACACTCTAACCCAAAGATTCCTGGAGTTCATAAACTCAAATGCCATGGAACAACTAGTCACCATCCCCACAAGAGGAGAAAACATACTTGATCTCATCATCACGAACATGGGATCAAAATGTTCAACACCGGAAGTATACCCCTCACTGGTGAGATCAGATCATAAACTAATCTCGCTGGAGGTCCTCATCCCCCCCCCCCCTGTAACAAAAAAAACCACACTGAAAAACCTCTCAAAAGCCCCTTTCACACTTCTAGAAACTAGTGTGGTCTCCTTTAAGGCCCCTGAGCCAGTGGAAAACATTACTCAAACCGCTGAATCACTTACAAATGCCTTCTACCAGCACCTACAGGACTGCATGGATCAGGCAATCCCAAACAAAACTAAGACTCTCTGTACCAAAGACAAGCATCCAGTCTGGTGGACCCCAGCCATAAACAAGCTCTACAACAAAAGGAGGAAGCTACTACAAGATAGAGCAAAATCCTTGAAAGGTAAGACACCTTTGATCATTATAAGTAAAAAACTAAGAGCTCTCATAAAATCATCCAAGGCAAATTTTGAGAGAAAAATCGCCAAGGACTCTCCAACGCCCAGGTGAGAACTGCCCTCACTAAGGCAAAAAACACAGCATCCATGGGACCGGATGGTGTCCCCGGCTGTGTGCTTCACGAACTCAACGAGGAATTAAACCCACAGTTAGGACAGCTGTTTAATCTTAGCCTCACCTCATGATACGTACCCAAGGAGTGGCGCACGGCGACTGTGGTCCCACTTCATAAGGGCGGTGCCTCCACAGACCCTGGAAATTACCGCCCCATTAGCTTGACAAGCCTTATCTGCAAAGCCATGGAGAGGATCATAATGGAACTCATAAATAAAGACATAGGGAACTTGCAGACTTTGGATCCAACCCAGTTTGGCTTTGTCAAAGGCAGATCCTGCCTCTTAAACTTGGTTGACTTTTTGAGACAGTCACCAAGGCCATTGATGAGGGAAAGGCAGTCCATACAGCCTACCTCGACCTGGCAAAGGCCTTCGACACAATACCCCACTCAGGTATCATCGAAAAACTCATCAGCTTGAATGTAAACCCATACATCACAAGATGGGTTGCAAACTGGCTAAGTGACAGAACCCACAGGGTCAGAGTTGCTGGAGCCATGTCAGACTCAAAGCCTGTCACAAGTGGTGTCCCACAGGGCTCAGTCCTGGGTCCACTCTTGTTCGGCATCTACTTTTCTGAAGTACAAGCAAACACAGGAGGGTTATGGCTGACAAAGTTTGCAGATGACTGCAAACTGGGCCATAGTCGAAAACACATCTGACACAGATATCCTCCAGAAGGGCCTCACAGAAATGGAGAACTGGTGCCAGAGCCATGGCCTGAAGTTAAACGCCAAAAAATGCATAGTCATACCCTTCAGGAAAAACAAGGTTACCCCTAGCTACCATATAGGTGGCAATCCACTGAGCACAGAAAACGTCATCAGGGATCTGGGGACCCAGGTTGACAGTAGCCTTTCGTTTGACACTCATGTTGCTAAAGTAGTTAGGAAAACCTTCTATATCGCCCACCTGATCATGAAGGGATTCACATCTAGATCAAGGGAGGTCATCGTCCCCCTGTACTCATCACTCATTAGACCTATGATTGAGTACAATGCCCGTTCGGAATGTATCTGACCAGACACCTGCTGCAGCTTGAAAGGCCCCAAAAGTTCCTCACCAAAAGGATAAAGGGTCTCAAAAATATGTCTTATGCTGCCCGACTGAAAGAACTCCAGCTCTATTCAGTCTCATACCGCTTGCTCAGAGGTGACCTGTGCCTGACATATAAGGCCATGTCAAACCCAGATTTGATGAATATGCTTCACCTCAAAAAATCTAGATCCCTCAGAACCACAAGGGCGGGAGACTTAAACCTAGACATGGTTATTAATAGAACGTGCTGGAGGGACAGATTCATCACCCAGAGACTCCCTATGCTGTGGAACAAAATCCCGGTACATGTGAGGCAGAGCACCTCGCTGGTCTTGTTCAAGAGGAATCTTGACCAATGGATGGGAGATCACAGATATACCCCAGGGATTACTTCAGTGTCACTGCTTGACAGAGGCACAGCAAAATGATAGGCATAGTTTTTTATCCAAACTAAAGGGGTGGAGAAAGCCACATAACTATGGGCTAGGCTTATAAATGCCCTTGGGCAGATAGCCTAGTATGAACCTATGAACCTATGAACCTATGAACCCTGACAGATTACCTCAATAGAGGAAACCATGAAGCACTGATAATAGGTCTAGATATTCAAAAGGCCTTTGACTCCTTAAATTGGGGTTATTTATTTAAAGTCGTACAGTTATTTGATTCCCCCCTTTTTATAACAATGATAAAGAAAATCTATGAAAATAATCTAGTCAAATTAGGTCCCTTTACTTCCAAAGCAATCCAAATCACTAGAGGTACTAGACAAGGATGTCCCATGTCCCCTATTCTATTTGCTCTGGCTATAGAAATACTTGCCGTTTTAAAATGTAATAACCCAAAGATAAGAGGTATAAATATATATGACCAATATATTTCTAAAATAATGATGTTTGCTGATGATATCTTACTTACCTTACCCAACTCTAAGGAAGTGTTAGGTGAAGTGGATATAGTAACAACAAATTTCCAAAAATCTTAGAACTCTTCTGCACTCAGCATTTTAACTGCTGATATCAAAAGGGAGAGCATGAAAATATTGCATGATGTTGGTTCTTCTGTGTGATAAGACACAAGGCCTGCAACACTTCAATCACTGTTGGTGATTCCCTGCTGTGTGATGAAAGTAAATCTACTTTTTTTGTCTGTGAGTTTCTTCAACTGATAGAGCTACTTTTTGTTTTACCAGCTCCATTTTGTTTTTCTTTTTTAAGAAATCTGCTTGGACTGGTGTTTTTTTCGATGTGTCAGAAAAACCATTAAAGATGTTTCTTTGTCTTTTATGATATGACTTAAGACTTGAAAAAAACTACAAGCACTCCCTTCTGGTTATTTTCCCCACCTGCCCTCCAATTCCTTGATCTGCTTTTTAAACACATTGATTTTAAGCTGCCCACCTTCACTGTAAATTGAGCTTTGGAAAATCCTCCCTTTCTACACTGCTGTTTATATCTTTATTTTCATTTCCTTGAGCTTATTTTGAAAAGAAAAGGTGAATTTTGCCTCTCATTGTCTGTCCTACTGATTTACTTGCTCTAGCAAGCACTTGTTTTTACATCAAGAAGTCAGAGGATTTTCCATCTAGTGGCAGTGGATGGTAGCTTGGTCTGTATAGGTTGGGGAAATACACTACAGATTCCCACATGTAGTTGTTTTATTGACTGGAGGGCTTATTGATCAGCTTACCTTGTTTTAGTGCCTTTATGAATTCTGCACCGTTGAGTGGCTTTTGGTTCATTTCTTCCAAGTGAAGTACTTTTATTGAATATTCACACTTTTATTATTTATTTTATTATTTTATTTAACATTTGTTAACTGGGAAAGTACAACTTGGAATGAGTCACTTTTCAGTGGTGGCCTGGGGAGAAATGCTCCAAACACATCTTTGTATCGTGGGAGAAAACCGGAGCACCCAGAGAAAACCCACATGAACACAGGGAAGACATACAGACTCCACACAGAAGGTACCCCAGCCAAGAATCAGACCGGAGAACCTCTTGCTGTGAGGTAAAAATGCTACCACTGCCCCACTGTGCCGTACAGTTTATAAGCTTTTTAAAGTACACTGATATCTTGAATTACTTATTGCCTTTCCTTAAGTGCAAGTTGGGTTTGTTTGTGGTAGCATTTCACTCCAGACACTTTACTGTGCTTTTACATTAGGATGACTGACATTATGCATCTAGTGGCAATAGGTGTTTACCTTGTCTATCTGAGATGAGAAGCACACAGAAGGATTCTAAGTATAGTTGTTTATTGGCCAACGGGCTCAGTACTCAGTTTTCTGTAATTGCAGTGCTGGTATAAATTTGGCACATATGCACCGAGCTGCTCATTGCGTCATTGCCATGTACAGATACAAACAACTAGAAACATTGCTTATTTTCATTATACTGTGAGCATTTACTGTGCCATTTAATGTTTTTTTCTCTTTCTTTAAAGTTACATTTTCAAACCTCTTTAAGAGCTGCTTTTTTCCTGATCGGATATAAGCCTCACATTTGCAAGAAGCTACTGTTGGCACATTGGCAGTTACTGGTGCCTTGTATACATGCAATCACTAGAAGTTGAAATGTTCCCTATGAAAACCACCTCAGAACATTACCTTAGTCCCACATTACTCATGGAGCAACTACTTTGTGTGGTGAGCAGCATTTACACATTTAGTTAGCACTATTTAGGTCTACTGTACCTTATTATAGCACCGAGGACCATTGTTGTTCAGAGATCATCTGCTTTTGGTGCTGGGTAGCATCGCAGATTAGGTTAGCTACATATTACACCAAGTGAGCACTCTTCCCTCATTTGGTTGCAATTACACCAAGTGAGCACTCTTCCCTCATTTGGTTGCAATTACACCAAGTGAGCACTCTTCCCTCATTTGGTTGCAATTATACAAAGTGAGCACTCTTCCCTCATTTGGTTGCAATTACACCAAGTGAGCACTCTTCCCTCATTTGGTTGCAATTACACCAAGTGAGCACTCTTCCCTCATTTGGTTGCAATTACACCAAGTGAGCACTTGTCCCTCATTTGGTTGCAAACACCCTCCACTCCTATCCCTTGCATGTGCAACCATAGAAGGGCACTTTCCTGCTATCTCTGCATCCAGCTTGGTGGACATGGCAGCCTGAGGCAATGTAAAAATTGCCTTATGTACACAGATATCCACTTAATTCTGGAACAGCCAAATACAGTATGTGAGAGATGTAGCTATACATTGATACCGGAGGCTATACACTTATATACAGACACAAAAAGCAACAAATAGGTTGCCAGCAATACACACACTTCACTCACAGCACCCAAAAAGGACCAAACACATCACTTACCCAGACCTCAAAAGCTTCCCAGATGCAGTCCTCACAAACTCTGCATGCACACAAACAAGACAATTGCCATCACAACACATAAAACTACATCTGATTGTGACTCAGCTACCAAGTCCATAAAGTGCAACACTTCACAAGCCAGTATTCTAGTCATGGGAGAGCACATTGTGAGGCACATTGATGTTCCTCTTACCAGGTGGAACTGTCAGGGGGCATGGTTCAACAGGTCATACAACACTCAGGTAGCTTACCCTAAATACCAGCATGACTCAGTCATAGTCCATGTGTGCATGAATGACCTGATATGTGCCGGCTTGGACTATATGAAGAGTGACAAGATTTAAGTCTCAGAATATGTGTTGCAGGTAGGTGTGAACCTAGCACCGAGCAGCATTCTACCTTAAAGGATGATGCCACAATACCAGCAGAAAACGATCAAATTCAACACTTGGCTTAGCTACTCATTTCATTCCAAAGAGGTTCAATACTTGTCAGCCTGGGAGGACATGGTTGATAGGCCGTGCTGCTTTGCCATGGATGGTCTTCACCTACCACCTCTAGGCGTTTGACTATTGGCTAAAACATTATCCACCCCTAAAGTGCCTTTTTTAGGCATTACTAAACATACAAACCTTCCAATTTAACAAAACCTACTCAGGACAAACTAAAGGTGTTAATGCTCGATGCTAGGATTCTCAGGACAAACTAAAGGTGTTAATGCTCGATGCTAGGATTCTCAGGACAAACTAAAGGTGTTAATGCTCGATGCTAGGATTCTCAGGACAAACTAAAGGTGTTAATGCTCGATGCTAGGATTCTCAGGACAACCTGAAGGTGTTAATGCTTGATGCTAGGATTCTCAGGACAACCTGAAGGTGTTAATGCTCGATGCTAGGATTCTCAACAAGAAACTGTACTCCCTAGAAGCTCTCCTCATCCTGGAGAATGTTGATGTGTGTGCAGTTACTAAAGCATGATTCAAAGACATGGAAAAGCACTCCAGCAGTGCATGGCTGTAACACTGTTCCTACATTCCTACCACTCATTGAACATGACAGAGCAAAAGACAGAGGTATAGCAATCTTCTTAAAGGATAATCACATCTCAAGGCTGGTCAGACAATATGACATGCGTGTGCTACTCCATGTCCACCTAATTATGGGTAAAATCCATTATCATATTCTAGTCAGGTACAGGTCTCACATCATGAACCAGGAAACTCATACATCATACCTGAAGTTACTAGAATCACTTACTACTTAGCCAATACCATATTCATGGGTGATTTTAACTATCCCTCCATTAATTGAGAGGCATACACAACCACTAACATGCAGACCCAAAGATGTCTTAACTTTGTAAAGTCTAATGCCATGAAATAGCTAGTAAGTACTCCCTCTAGGGGAACAAATCTGATGCTCAGAAATATAGGAAAGTCCCACCTAGTGTGACGTCCGTACAGGTAAGAGCAGATCACAAAGTGGTGTCCCTTGAAATAAACACAAAACTAGTTCCCCCACTTAACCCCCAAAGATTTAAGAACCTGTCTAAGGGTAATTACCCCTATTAAGGAACGGCATAGCTAGTTTCCAAGCTAAACCTATGCAGAGGTGTGCAAAAAAGCTATATACAATCATATAAATAACTGCATAGAAATAGCAGTACCAGACTTAAATAAACTCAGGTCAAACAGCAAAAGCAAGCCAACCTGGTGGACCCCGGTATTAATAGGGTGTACAACAAAAGAAAGAAAATCCTGTCAAGATGTAAGAGGGACTGTGCACAACAGAACAAAAAGTCCCTCATTAGTTTAAACAAGTGAATCAGGGAACCAGTCAAGTGTTTGAAAGCAGACATTGGGATAAAAATAACTAAGGCTATTGAGCTAAGGATAACCAAAACACATTTTAAAGTTATGTCTACCATCCTAAGGGCGACATGCAACAATGTGCAGAATTAGTTGTAGATGGCATCATTTATACTCAGAAGGAAGACATAGCAAATCTGCTGGCCAACAAATGCAGCTCAAATTTCACATCACCATCACCACCAGTTCTCCCCCAAGAAATACCCTCCACCACCAATTATCACCAAAGAACAGGTTGCCACTGTGCTCTCTAAACCTAAAATCATGGCATCAGTGGGGCCTGACAATATACTAGGTTGCATCTTAAACAGCTTAAATCAAGATTTATCAAGCCCATTATGATCCCTATTTAACCACAGCCTCCTGACTGGCTTGTCCCAGTAGAGTGGAGGACAGCAAGAGTCATCCCTCTGCATAAAGAGAGACCATCTACTGACCTGGGAAATTACAGACCCATAAGTTTGACTAGTTTTATATGTAAAGCCATGGAAGGAACAATCAAGGACCTAATAAATAATGACACAGGAAGCCACCAAACACTGGGCCCAAACCAATTCTGCTTTGTCAAGGGCATGTCATGCCTACTCAATGTGGTGGAATTATTTTGAGAAAGCCAGTAAGGCCTTTGATAAGGGTAAAACAATACACTTTACCAAGGCATTTAACACAATTCCCCACTCAGATATTATAAATAAACTCAGAAAACTGGCCATAAATCCCCACATCACTAGATGGCTAGCAAACTGGCTCCTGGACAGGACACATATAGTTAAAGTGGGTGAATCCAGATCCAGGAAGAGGCCATTTACAGGTAGTGTGCCAGAGGGCTTGGTGCTGGGATCATTCCTAGTCACAATATACTTCTCCGAAGTCAAAGCTAATGTGGAAGGCCTCTGGTTGACAAAGTTTGCCGATGACTGCAAACTGGGTGCAATCATTGAATCCCCCAGTGATGGAGATATTCTTCAGGATGGACTAGATCAGACAAATGATTGATGCCTGAAGCATGACCTAAAACTAAATGTGAAAAAATGCATTATCATACCCGTTGGGAAGTCAAATACCCTGAAAATTACAGCATCAATAGCACACCCCTTAGCGTAGACTCAGAGGTGAGAGATCTAGGTACACAAATATATAG